>NC_058404.1:18404597-18503391 GCF_002201575.2 Neomonachus schauinslandi
GGACTCTGAAAAACAAACTGAGGGTTCTAGAGGGGAGGGGGGTGGGAGGATGGGTTAGCCTGGTGGTGGGTATTGAGGAGGGCACATTCTGCATGGAGCACTGGGTGTTATGCACAAACAATGAATCATGGAACACTTCATCTAAAACTAATGATGTAATGTATGGGGATTAACATAAGAATAAAAAAAAATTAAAACTCAAAAAAAAAAAAAGTAACATTCTGCTGATTAGTTTGAGGACAGATATTATTAAAGAACTATGTTAGAAAAAGTATTAATAAATTTCCCTCTCAAAAATAGTAGGATATAGACAATAAACTTTGGAAGATTCATAAAGAATAACTAGCCTAAAACCCTGTAAAGATAAATCTTGAATATGTGGAGATGAGAAGGTTTTTCTTTTGTTCTGTTTCATTTTGTTTTTAGACAACATAGACTAAAAAATGAATGGACAGTAAAACTGCCAAAACAATCTGGGTTTATTTTATTATAAGTTACAAAGAAAAAATAACTTTCTTTTTCTTTTTTGAGCTTATCTATCCATAAACACTAAAAATAGCAAAGGAGTTTGATAGCATGCCATTCCCATTTAACATAAAATTTAAGGCATTCAATAATAGCAATCATTTAGATAGCATCCATCAGAAAATTTCCCATTGCTGCTCTAATTTTATGAGTTCAGTTGAATAACAACAATAGCCAACTTGCATTTAAAAAGTTAAGGATGGGTTTATTTTCTTTTTAGCAAAGAAGAATCAAAAAGGAAGCTCAAATGCACACTGCTGCTGGAGTCAAAACAAAGAAAATTCATCAAAGCATACAGGAAGGCCACCCTGAAAACAAAGAATTCACACTCTAGAGAAGACAATAGATATTGGTCACAATAGGCTGCCTTCAAATTCTTGGGGAAAAGTCAGTGTGAGCACACCACAGTGCAGTTGGCTGATTGCTCAGTGTTCCACACATGGATGTCAAGAACACACTTCTGACCTAAATTCTGATTGATTAAATTTAATTTAGACGTTGAGATAGACGGTAAGATGTATCTTTCCCAAAGTTCCCGGACCCGGTCATATTAACTTATTTGATCACAGCTAATAAGTATTCCTGCAAGACTCAATCTGATTTCCCTCTTAGTACAGCTACTGTACTTTTTTTTTTTTTTAAGATTTTATTCATTTGAGACACAGATATACACAGAGAGAGAGAGCATGAGCAGGGGGAGAGGCAGAGGGAGAGGGAGAAGCAGGCTCCCCGCTGAGCCAGGAGCCCGATGTGGGGCTCGATCCCAGGACCTTGGAATCATGACCTGAGCTGAAGGCAGAGGCTTAACCATCTGAGCCACCCAGGCGCCCCGCTACTGTTCTTTAATATAGCAAAAATATCCTTCTGCCATGTCATGACAGGACAATAATAAAGAATTGGACTCATGACTTTAAACAGACGCCTGCTTTACTTGAGTATATTATTTCATCATTAGGAATCTTGGAAAGGTTCTTACTATTTGGGTAGTAGAAACAGAGTCATGTGTATTTTAGAGTATGGACAGTCTCCCGGTTGCAATCAGGAGGCGATGCAACAATGCACCTGGAAAATAGGGGAAAATGTACTTATTTTACACTTGGTAGTGTTCTATTGCAGATGTATTGGAAATCACAGGCAAGAAGAGACTAATTTCTCAAGTGGAACTTGGCTAGGAGGAAAAAAGGAATTTTAGAATAGCACTGTAAGAAATTTTATTTTTTCCCCCTAAGTGTTCAATTTACACTAATAATTCTAATAAGCAATGAAACTGAGCACCAAGGTCAGGGTCCAATATCAGCACTTCTCTTGAATGTGTCAGTGCTGCAGATATTCATACTAAATAATCAAATCAAGAGCCTACAACTGAATCTATCAAGAATTACAGGCAAATGTGAAGAGAGTATTTAGCAAGCTCCAGGAAGTTTTCCTTCACTGGTGGATGTTAAAGACACATGCCTTGGACATTATAGGTGACATCAATATAATCACATTCAAAATTAATGATGAAAAGACCGTTCTTTTTTTATCTACCTCATCAATTTCCTCAATATCAGTCCCTTTTAGAGTCTTTCTGTTTGTTATTTCTGAAGTCTGGAAAATACTCTCAGCATCATTGTGACTTAAGACAGAATGACCCTCATTTCCATGACCCTAGATCGATTATATTTGTTTATTCCTAAAATGTTCATTTTGCTTAAAAATAGACACAAGTTGTTAACATGTGTGATTATAATTTCCTTGCGTTACCATTGAACAATTTGTTCTAGGTATGCTAATTCTCATGAGGTTCTGCTAGAAAAATTAAAAGACAGTGTGATGTTTAGAAATGTCAATCAAACCAAGTATATTCTATCATTGTGAGCATATCTCAGCACTTATTTCTCACAAGATGTAGGGGTCCTCTTTCTGTACAGTAACAAGAGAAGTTGCAAAGAACAACAGCCACATATGAGAATTAGCAGGAGTAAAATTAAATTAGATTGAAAGTTATCAACTGTAAATGGCCAATAGGCCACACTGTGCAGACATCATGCGGGAAAAAAAAAAAAAATGGTTTCAGCAGACTGGCAAACTTACAGAGGCAAGCCAGTGGCTAAGAATCAGAAGTCAGCCTATTGGAATGCTACCCTTTGGGAAACTTCACCCAAAAGAAAGCCTGCATGGCCAAGCGGTTAGGAAAGAAACTAGCATCCAAAAAGACAATTGAGGACAGCACCAGCAGATGCACACCATAAGCCATCCTTTGAGATCTGCCATTTGTACCCATGTATTAAAGGCTCTGAAAAGTCCTGCAAATAAATTTGTTTAACTTTATTTAGCCCAATGATAAACATACTTATTTGGACAAGGAAATGCCCTAGTGTTTATTGAAACACAGTTTGGAAAAGGTTGTTGGGTTGGTAAATCAAAGTTTTGCCCAAAGTCCTACTTGGTTCTTTCTGGAATTAATTGATGTGCTGACATATGTCCATTGCCTGCCAGACCATGTGAAAATCCAAGTGGATCTATAAATCTGATCACACGAGTAGTGTGAAATAATGTAAATTAAATTTGATCTCACTTTCTGATATTAAGTGTTCTTTATGTGTTACCTTGGGGGAAAGGGAATCAAATGAGTTGAAGAGTGTGAAAATCATTGCCAACTGTTATCTTTCAGAAATGTTTAAGCTTCTCTTAAAGTTGTGTCCCAAATGGCATACAAGAATCTAGCAAGGGATCGATCAGTGAATACCATCATGAGTTTTTAGTTTAATTTAGCAAACAAGAACATTTGCTGTGGAACAACCCTAAGTGGTTTTTATCTGAAGTCGCAAGCATGCCAGTTGCCATAACCATTCCCGCCAGTGTTTGCTAATTGCGCCCTGTGCTGAGCACTGCATTTTATCAAAAACATATTAAATCCTACTATCTAGTAAGAGAAGTACTGAATAATTTTATGCATACCTAGCCGCCCATGTTTGACAAAGTATTCAAGGCGAACCTAGACATTATTTACTTTAGATTATAATAGATTCTATTGCCATTCTGCAAAACTGGTTAAACCTGGGGGAGGGAGGAATTCATGGTTTAATTTTGAACAACCACAAAGATGTCATCAAATGGCAGCCAGTTCTACCTGGCTCAGGTCTGATTTTTGCCAAGAAAATGTTTTAGTGATTCAAGCTCCGTGAAAGACAAACTTGGGAGCTGGAAAATTTTAATAAGTATTTTTAACAACGGCAAATCTTTAATTTCACTGGGTTTGATGAAAGCAGATGATAAGATAGATAATTTGCCTGCCGGGAGCTTTTGCTCTCAAAACAAGTGTGTGTTGCAGGAAGTTAGTACTAAAAAGTTTGTAAAAAGCCTGGCTCCAAAAATTGTATGCTTCATCAGACTGTTTCTAGTGGGAAGACATTACTTGCTGTTTTCAAACAATAAGAACAATGATTCAATAAAGAGCAAAAATATCCTGAGGCTAGAAAGCAACCACAATAAAAAAATTAACAAAACAAAACAAAAAGTATCCCTGGTCAAATAAGCTAAAACATTTTCTTAAACTTATAATTTTGAAAAGTACCTTCAAGTTAATCGCTGCTGATAACTAAGTTCTAGAGAAGTCGCAGTACGACATTGTGCCCATAGTTGATAATATTGCACTGGGCACTTAAAAATTTGTTGAGAGTAGGTCTTATGTTAAGTGTTCTTACCACAATAAAAATACATGTATATATAATTTGTAAGACTTAGCTTCTGCAAAATGTGACTAAGTTTTTAAGATAGAGATTTCTTGAGATTTTTAAATAAACTGATTACATAGTTAATTATCTTGTCTGGTGCTCGTGTATCACATAGGTGATATCAGTTTATTTGCTTAATGTCTCACAACTAAAAATCTTGGTTAATTCATTCATTTGAGCTTTATATTTTCAAAGCAATATTTGGAAAGGAAATAATTTCAAAAATGTCAATGCTATTTCTGGACAGTACACAAAGCATCTTGGAGCTGATATACACGGCAACAGATGTATAAACTGTTAGGATGCTTAATTTTAGTCAAGGGAGAAGAGAAATAAATATCATCTTGTAGCTATTATACAAATGTTTATCCTTTTCAGATTATCTCCCTGTCCTACATACACACACACACATACACACACACACACACAATAGCAGAGTAAAACTCCAAATATATTTTGATCCAAACATGTGAAATGAAACAGCAAGATCCTAATGTTGTTTTGTTCGATAGGTCATGTTTGGCATCTAAAAAATGTTTGAATCCCCCCAAATTGCTTTGGTATCATCGCTATAATGCCAATGTGCCTGATTGGATTCCATAAGCATACCAGTAAGTATTTATTGACTATGACTATGTGTCTTTGTTGCGTTGAGACTTGCGAAGAAGAAGAAAGTGTTCTTAAGGGACATATTATCTGTTAAAAAGATTTCCTAATACTAATTTCTAAAGCATGTCAGAGCTGTCCACAGTCATGTAAATGCTGGTAAAAAAAGAAAAAAAGTCATGTCACACAAGATGCCACACCATATTCCAGGTTAGAAAAATTAATGATGAAATTAATGTAACAAATTTCCACTGTGTCTCCTATATGTAATCAGCTTCAAGGATCTGGGGTTTTGTTATTGGCACACAGAAAGAATAGAACATGATATTCTTTGTTTAATGACTTGAATATTCTGAACACATTTTAGTAAAAAAAAAAATACTATACTAACATGGTTTTAAAGATTTTTTTATTATTATTATTTATTTATTTGAGAGAGAGAATGAGAGACAGAGAGCACGAGAGGGAAGAGGGCAGAGGGAGAAGCAGACCTCCTGCTGAGCAGGGAGCCCGATGTGGGACTCGATCCGGGGACTCCAGGATCATGACGTGAGCCAAAGGCAGTCGCTTAACCAACTGAGCCACCCAGGCGCCCACTAACATGGTTTTAAAAATAAACTCCATTCAGGCCTTGTGACTTTCTAGGTTTATCAAGAACAAATTTTAATATGTTTCTTTCAATAAGGTGCATGAACTCTTTTGTTTTTTAAATGTAGTTTGTGCAGAACTGCATATTAAGATAAGCCTATCTTTCCAAGATTAAAAGGTTTTTCCAGTAGAATTTTTGCTCAATTTTAATGAGTTAAACTCAGAATTACAACAACTTCATTTAATGCTCCTGATTTTAATGACTGCATGTATGTATCTTTAGAATATATTCAAAACGGTCTTATATATATATTTAATGAGTTAAACTCAGAATTACAGCAACTTCATTTAATGCTCCTGATTTTAATGACTGCATGTATATATCTTTAGAATATATTCAAAACGGTCTAGGGAACTCTTCATTGTTGAACAGCAAAGTGGAAAAGGAGGACTATTTGTGTAATATATCACTTCCTCCCTAACATAATTTTGAAATACAAACTTTACAAGGTTGTTTTTGTTGTGTGGGAAACCGGTGTTTTCTGTGAGATAAAAACATGGAACTAATTGTTTATATTAGAGCCTTCAGGACTGGTGCTATTTTATATGCAAATTTACTAGAGCAATTTGTTTTACATGTGTATTAAGTCAAATGGATCAAATTATCTGAGTGGGTTGAACTAAGATGATAGACTGCTTCATTCTATTTGAAAAGAATTTGCGATTCGGCATTTTATACAAATCTAATTGAAATGTATTCATGCCTCTGTAGAGCCGTGATAAACTTAATAAATCAGGACAGTTATTATGCGCCAATGAAATATCAAAACCCAGCAAATTATAAAATAGTTATCGGTGTGACTGCTTAAAATAACATAACTAGTTCTAAAGCTGGGTCAAAAATAATCATTCCAGCCATCAGAAGAACAATCTAGCAGAACGAACTACATTTTTTCCACCTGCAGATTAAATATCCCTCTAGATTCTCTCCAGTAATAGGTTCTACCCAGAGCTGGACTGTGTGCATCACAGATGAGAGTTCAGGATGGTCATTCCTACCTGGGCCATGGCCGGCATCAGCTGTTGGGCCCACACGCAGGACTAACCATTCCTCCACAGCCTGCAAGAAGCAGGCCCGTGGTCCTTCATGAAGGGAGGGTTTTCCTATCATGGCAGCGAGATAGGTAAAATAGCCTTTTTTGATGATGAGGTCATGAGGCATTTAATACTGTGTGACCGGTTATTTTCAGCAGTTTTTCTTTTCCCTCTCTCCCTCTTTTTGGTCAGTGCTAAAGCGAGCTCTTTTTTGCTGAACAGGACTGAAGGGCAAGAGTGGTCAAGGCCGTGACGTAGGACCATGACCTTCGACAGTTTCGTTGCCAGAAGACTCACCGGGTTGTAACAAGAAAAGAAGATTCTAACACCTTAGATGACATCTTGTGTCATCATGTAATGGGGTATTTTTTTTTAAGAGCTTCTTAATGCTCTTTTGGCTTTTTACAATAATCCTCCTTCAAAAAAAATATGGAATCTAACTTAGTAGCTCCATATGAAACTTTGACTTGCAAACAAGATAACGAAAAGATGGTGCAAACTGCAGAGATTTTCATTCAACATGGTTGAATAGTTCGCAAAATGTTTGCCTTTGCAGTGAGCTTTGAAATATTTTCAAGTTTAACAGCTCTTAGTAACAGGTTTAAATGTGGTGGCAAGGGGGCACCTGGGTGGCTCAGATGGTTAAGCGTCTGCCTTCGGCTCAGGTCATGATCCCAGTGTCCTGGGATCGAGTCTCACCTCGGGCTCCCTGCTCCTTGGGAGCCTGCTTCTCCCTCTGCCTCTCTCTCTCTGCCTCTCATGAATAAATAAAAATAAAATCTTTAAATGTGGTGGCAAATATTAAAGCCCATTTACAAGAATGTTCTATTCATCCTTTTAAGTCCAAAATTCTAACACCAGGTTGGCGACCACCCCACCTAGACCACGAACATAAAGCAACCCCGTGTTAACCACTGAGTGCTACAGTTGAAGTCTAGATGCCCACCTTCATACATGGGTAGACTACTTGTTTTAAGTGCATGGTGTGCTAAAATCTTCATAATCATCAAACTTTGGGATATGTCCATCTCAAAATTTTGGAAGAACATTTGAGAAGAATCTACTAGCTAGAATCCTCTATTTTCATTCTTTGGTTTTCCTTTCCTTTCCTTTCTTTTCTTTTCTTTTTTTCATGTTATCCTGGGACAAGAAATTAAAACAGCAAAGCATATACATTTATGAGTCTCAAAAATAAATACTAAATGCAACTAAAAATGGTTCAGATTATCACTCTCATGGTGCTCCAGGCAACATCTTTTAATTACAAAGGTTTTTTGTGGTTTTTTTTTTTTTTCACTGCTTTGGTTTTTCTTTTCAGGCATATTAATAAACTTTGGCCAGGTGGGAGAAACCCATGAAATAAGTCCTTAATCTTAGGTGCAGTAGATGGAAGGAATTTTTGTTCCTATATATACGTCTGCAAAAGACAAAAGTGACCTCCAAGGTACAATCTAGCTCTGTTTGGATGAACCTATGAGTTTTGATTAATGAAAATGGGTGGGAATCCCTGTCCCAAGAGAGGTATCTGAGTGACCTCAGTGGAAGTTAACAATTTATAGTTGTATCAATGCAAGGACAATTAACAGGGCTGTGAGGTACCACTTCCATCTAGGGAAGAGCAGTGAAAACAGTTAACAGAACCCAAACCTTTGTGATGTCAACAGTGTTTAAAACAAATTCATGCTTAATTAATTATGTGCAAAAAACACTAACACTTTTGGATGACAAAAACTATTGAAAAATATAAAACTGAACTTTACCTCTTTATAATTTCTTTTCATGGCAATGCCTCAATTAATGCACTATTCTGCACTTGCTCATTTGTCCTCAGATAAATGTATTTCTCTAGCATTTTCCCTTGTGTGGCCTCATTTTCTTCAATAGGGAACAGCACCTAGGATATTTTGATAAATTTTGTTTACAGACAAATACAAGCAAAGCAGCAAACTGAGGGAAGTGGTCATTGCTTTTAACAGTCTGTAAACAATAGGACTTGCTGTTAAAAGTCATATCAATAAAAGCAAATTTATCTTATAATCCAAACATGTCAGGATTTGACCAAAACTCCAAATAGGACAGCCAATGTGGGAATGCAAAGGTCAGTGTTGGTTACAGATCAGAGTAGAGAAGTTTAAGAAATACTTTAAACAGATTTGCAAAAACAGGAGAACCACTTAATGAAGCAAATGCTCTAGTAAATAAAAACCTTAACTGTATACATGTTTGAAATTGAGAATAAGTAGAAAAAGAGAAGTTGGAGATGATAGGGAGATACCTGATTATTAAGATAACATTAAGGTCTTCAATGGGGCAAGGAGTCGAAGACCCAGTAACAGGCAGGCTCCCACTTCTCTAGGATGTTGGTTTCATTCCTGCCTTGCCAGGCCATCCCCATCAGGTGGAGGAAGTCAGGGTGGTTAGTTAAAAAGGTGACGGTCTCTAAACTAGAATTTGTCTCTGAGCTCTCATACAATAGCCCACTGGAAACCCTAAAGATCCCTATGACATAGAGATAGATATAAATCCTTTTATTAGAAAATATTTGTCAATGTGAGAACAAAACAAATAATTGTGTTTTTTTAATTGCCAGATAATATAAAATTCAACATGTGTTTTTGTTTTTGTTTTTTTTGTAGAGTGGGGAAGTTATGCTGTGCAACCATGTGAAATATTAACTGCTCCTTTAGCTAGTCATCTCCTGGCTTGGGCGTGACTTTTATTTTAAATGCTAATTTTCAGAATTCTTTTAGAGGGTGTTGTGTTTGTTATTTCATCACATGGTCCTGTGAGATTTGTACAGTGTCTGCAAGATTGTGAAGTGTGCATAAGTTTTTCAAGGATCACATATAATTAAGATTAAATATTCACATTATTATGAGCCTGTTCTTGCAGACATAGAGCAAAGCAAATTCCCAATGGATAATACTTCGGGAAATATTTGCATCCTTAACTTTTGTAGCATTCATTCTGTCTCACTGAGTTAAAGCTAAAATTGCTTTAGTGACCAACTTTGAATGCAAAAGGGTATATAAATAAATCCAAAATATGACCTAAAAGATAACGAACTGTGCAAAAGAAATAGGTATACAACATAAATTATTGATTGCATTTTCATATCTTAACTAGCTGTTTTGCCAATAGCAAGTATAATATATGCGTGTCTATATGCAAGTATATTGTCACTGTTTAAATGCAGGTGTTAAGGCAATTTAAATACTTTATGAACTGAAAATAATAAAATCTTTATCCCAGAAAAACAAGAAAACAAAAACAGGGAACTATTCTCTCTTTTCTAATGGTATAATTCTGTATTATCTTGGTGACTTTGTGGTCTTCATGTTTTCCTCGTGTTTTGTAATCACTGGAGACAACAGTAAACATGAACTCAATCTGTGATTTACGTATTGCTGGAAGAGGCCACTGGGAATTGGTGATCAATCGCTTGGCTCCGTAAACACTTGAAAAAGAGACACTCACTGATCTAACAGAACAAATGAAAATGTAAATCTACAGACAGGGTTCCTTACATAGAGATCAATTCAACAAATACATTCTTTCTGGACATCTTCTATGACAATGCACAGTACTAGGTCCTTTTGAAGATGCAGCTCAAATGGAATCCTGGCTCTCAAGGAGCTTAGAGTATATATGCACTTGGGAAAGGAGATGCCTATGTTTCTAGTAAAGTTGTTTTGCCTCAGACAATTTTATATAAGAGTGCTTAAAACTTTATGTAAACCTCATAAATGCAATGCCTTTTTTTAAAAAAATGGTGAAAACTAAAGATATTTATAGGGAGGAAACTACATTTATATTTAAAGATAATTGAAATTAGCTGGAAGTGAAGTCGCATAAAATGCCATTAACACGAAATTATACTATTAGAGCCTCAAATAAAGAGATATGCCACATTGTTAAGTGCAATTCAGGAGGGAAATGGCACTTTTACTTTTAACAAGCACTTTTTTTTCTCAGTCAAAAATATTTTTAGTAATTTTTGAATATTTCTTTTAAATATAAATTAACAAAATATGTATCAATCTAAATATTTTCTGAGGTACTTAAATTTTTTAAAATCTGATGGTTTAATTTGAGAAACGCATACATTCAATACAAATTACATACATCCCATCCTCATTATATTTCAAATTTCTTAAAGGAACAACCATACCGTATTCATCTTTATGTCCTCAACGTCTAGCAAAGAGATATGCACACAATAGGAAAGCAACAAAAGTTGCTAACCATTAGAGCTGTTTCTAATATAATCTATTTGGTTATCTGCAGAAATAATTTTCAAATTCTCAGTGTTCCTTCTACTATCCACCATCCCTACCAGCAATCCTTCTCAGATATTGCTATTAATATACAGAAGGATGAAGGAGCAGCAGGGTAAACTTTGGAAACATGAACAAAAAAATGGCCGGGGCAGGTTTTATAAAGGATCGACAATGTTGGCAAGCTTCTGGCAGCCACTGTGATGTCATGTGGTTGGGAAGTATTCATCACCATTTCCAACTACTTTCATGATAATGCTACTCAATGAACTGCTCAAATTTAAATCATCATATATAAACAAAAGTTATAAGCACCTCGTCCAGCACAGCCAATGAATGGGCATAATATGTAATTAATTTTTAATAAATATTTTTAATGAATGAGTAGATGAATAAACGAGAGGGGAAATAAAAAAATGAAATAAAATAAGGCATAAAATGAGTATGGAGTGGAGAAGGGAAAGAAGTCATGTAGTAGAGGACCAGAGGTGAGAGACAGGGCCATCAAAATTCCATATGAATACAACTGTATCAGTCATACTGGACCAGGTGACTTTGTTCAGGGCACTGCCTAGAAAAGAGTAGGCAGTACCTCTGTGCCTTTATATGCATGCTGCGCTTCTTCCAGAAAGAATTAGCCATCTTTTATTTACATAACCTTAGGTGTTTACCTCAAGCATTATCTTCTGGAAATTTCCCATGTTAACCCTGTTCTTTGTCTTGCTTTAACTCTATCACAGCATTTATCACACAGTGTCATCATTATTTACTTCTCTCTTCTTCCAGTCATTGAACATTCTTATTCTTTTTTTGTATCCTTATTTATTTTTCAATGCTATATTTATTGAGTATCCTCTATATCATTTCCACTAGGCACTGGGAATAGGAGAGTGAATAAAGAATTTATAGTCCAATACAGTAATGCACTGTAATGTAAATCTTTGTCTCCTACATTAATTTTTTCATCACATAGGAAGTATTTTTGATAACTGTTTTTGCAAGTATTAGTAACCATTTTATAAGGACATTTTTAAAGTATAGGTGTGTGATAGAAATTAGGAGTGGTTAGTAATTCCTAAAATGTATTACCTACACATGGAATATTTGGAGAAAGTCTGATATTCTTTTCTTCTAATGAAAGAAATAAAGAATTGACTAGTTTTCTCATTATATATTAAATGTGAGGTACATTAAATGCAAAGGGCTGGATTGTAATTCTTTGTTGTATCTCCTAACATTACATAGGAGCTCAAGTCAAGTTTGCTGAAAGAATTAACCAAATAAATGAAATTAATAATCTGAAGAAATTTAATGTAATATCTGTATACAACTACCTTATAAAATCCAGAGGCCATTTTTAATCACCACTTTAAGTGAAATTCTACTTTCTGAGAAAAATAGCTAACATGAGCTTCTAATTAAAAAAATAAATAAAGCAAACACTGTTCTTTTTTTCAAGAAATATACCTGATTTAGTGTTTTGCCTCTGTGATACAAAAAGACAAATTTTTATACTTGAAGGATATCTAGAAAAATATTTTAACAATCTCAATGAAAGGCTAAGAGCAAAAACACATCCTATTTCTCTGAATTGTGAAGTCCTCTCAATATACATGAGAAATCTTGCAGGCAGACTAAGCAATTCCTTAGAACATATATTTCCAGTTCACCAAATGTATTTTCCATATGTTTTATCTCACATGATGGCTTTTCTGCCTTCAAATTAAGCAATATGTAACAGTGGTTCATTAAATAGGTTTTAGAATCCAACACCTGAGTTTGAACCCCCTTTCCTCACTGATCAGGTCACGTTCTTGGGCACTTCACTTGACTTCATAGAGTCCAGACTTTCCTGTCTGTTGTTTCTGAGAGTGCAACAGTGAAGCAAGCATTGTGCTCAGTCTCTAATACAGTAAGGGCTAAATAAATGATACACATTATTTCTATGTGTTTGCTCAACTGAGAGTATTTCTGCTGAGTGATGTCAATTTTTGAAAAATATTATAGGATAGTTCATTCTACATGGCTTCTAAAATCTCCCAGCTGATTGAATAATATTAAAAATTCATTTCTCATTAATAATTTCAGTCTCAAAATGTAAGTTTTTTTTCTTTGCCCCTCACTTAAAGAAATATCATTCAAGCATAACATAGAAGGAACTCTTTGAGGAGGCATAAGCAGAATTTTACCCCCACGTCTGAAAAAATAACCTTCTTATTAAGACACTTGTCCTTTTTTTGCCTGATTTCATTTATATTTAATAATCTTAAATAATACAAGAAAATTAAGTACGAAAAGAATAGTGAAACTCTCAGCAGTGGGGTGGGTGGATGAGCAAGAATAGGCTTGCAGTGTATGGAAAGAGAAAAACTAATTCCTTAACTCGTGAAATAAAGCCAAATTGTACATATTGAGGAGTTATATTTTGGAGTACTCTGCAGGAAGCCCTGCTTCCTGCCATGACAGCAACACTAGCAGCTAGGGTCTGTTCTCACGTGCCTTTTGTCTCTCTGCCCCAACACTGTCAGGCTGACTTCTCCTTGCAACACTCTTTTCCCCGAACAACCTGATTCTCGTTCAGTTACATTCTCATTCCTTCAGTCTTCATCTTGACATGTATTTTCTGATTCATTTTTGGTTTCTATTTGATTCCCATCCTATGTAGGTCTATTTTCAGCCTCTTCTGTCCTTCTATATTTTTCCCCATTATGGTTACTTTTACATTTAGAAGTTCCATTTCTTTCGGAAAAATCCTCAGCCACTCCATCACTTCTGTTTGTTTCCAGTTAGGTATTCGGTGACACCTGGATTCAAGGATTGCTATGAGGTGCCCTAGCTGAAAGGCCAGGAGCCCAGGGAAGACGAGGGCGGATTTTCTTTCTTTTTTTTTTTTTTTTAAAGATTTTATTTATTTATTTGAGACAGAGAGAATGAGAGAGAGAAAGCACATGAGAGGCGGGAGGGTCAGAGGGAGAAGCAGACCCCCTGCCGAGCAGGGAGCCCGATGTGGGACTCGATCCCGGGACTCCAGGATCATGACCTGAGCCGAAGGCAGTTGCTTAACCAACTGAGCCACCCAGGCGCCCCTCTTTCTTTTTTTTTTTAAGAGGAGCCAATGCAATGGCTGGTCTTTATTGGAAAGAAGAAACTTTATAGCACATTTTAAGTAAGTTAGTGCAGGGGCTTAGTGGCCCAACTAGTGGGACCGATTGGTGGAGTACCATCTTGTAATGGGTTCCACAGTCAGGGCATCTCTGTGTGTCACTTTCATGTGGGCAGAATCAGATGGCAGACTGTGGTCCTCCTCACAGATGCAGCCCACTATTTGCTTGTTGGTGATGGAGGGGACTAAATTAGGGTCTTCCTTGGTGCCTGAAGCTTCCTTTGGGGCTAGAATATTGAAAGGGTCCAATTCATTCTATGCCACCATCATGATCTCCTCCGGCCCAGTGGTCTGCCAGTCACCAGCAGGAACTCCATCTCCAGATGCCATCAAGCATACTGCAGCAAGCCGACTAGGGCTGTGGGCCCTCCAGGCTTGATCAGCCAGCATTCTTGCTCAACAGAGAAACTCTGAATGGTTTTGTGTTTAAAAGAAGACAGAGTGAGTGTAGTCTGCTGACAACTAGTTCCCCTAACACGGCAGGAAGGAATATAAGATCCAAGCCCATTGGCTCAGTATCAGGACAGTCGTGTAAAGTCCTACTCTGGACGAGTACCAAAGTCTCTCTGAACAGGGCTTTTGTCTTCGTTCTAGGCCTCATGACTTACCTGGGTTCTCAGCACCCCATCTGCTGAGGCTGAAGCCCTACTAGACTCCCTCTTTTCTTCCAGACTGGATTTGTATGCAGGCCCCTTGCTTTTAGCCTCTTTCCTTGTTCCCTCCTGACCTGCATGAAGCCCACCTCCTACTTTGCTAATATCTCTATAACATCAAATGCCCACCTTCTGGAGCTTCTTTTTTTTTAAGGCACTTATAAAGTGCATTCAGTTTTCTTTTTAAATTTTTTTATGTTGCATTCATTTTTGTGTGTGTACAGGTCTATAAGCTACAGAACAAGTCCCTAGGAATTATTTCATGCTGCTCCTCATGCTCTTCCTTACCTGAACCCCTGGCAAAGCTGATCTGTTCTCTGACCCTATAGCTCTGCTTTTTCTAGATTTTCATATAAATGGAATCATATGGTACGTAACCTTTTGAGTCTGGCTCCTTTCACTTAGCATAATGCATTTGAGGTTCATTCATGTTGTTGCAGGTATCAACAGTTTGTCCCCACTTATTGCTAAACGCATTTCATTGTATGACTGTACCAGAGATTGTTTATCTGTTCACCAGTTAAATGACATTTGGGTTTCCAGTTTTTGGTGATTACAAATAAAGCTGCTATAAACATTCATGTATACACTTTTGTGGTAACACACATTTTTATCTCACAGGGATAAAGACCCACGAGTGGGATTTCTGGGTCATATAGTGAGTGAATATTCAACTTTCTAGTAAACTGCTAAACTGTTTTCCAAAGTGATGGCATAATTTCACATTTCTACCAATAATATATAAGGGTTCCAGTTGTTCCACATTCTCACCAGTGTTTTGATATTGTCAGATTTTGTTTTGTTTTTAGTCAGTCTAATAGATGTGGCTGGAGTATCTTTATGGTTCTTCTTATCCTCTCTCAACTGTCTCTACTGTCCTGTGAGCTTATCCAGCAACTATGCAGCCATATCTCAGGTTCTGCAACTTCATATCTATTTAAGTCATTAGGTTAACAAATATTTATTGAGGGCCAACTATGTGTCAGGTACTGTTCCTGATGTTACGATTCAGTGATGAACCTGACAGATTTAAATTCTCTGACCTTATAGATCAAAATTGTATTCACAAATACAAGCACAATGAAATGAATAGAAAGACAGATACATAAATGAAAAACCACAATTATTCTAGAATTTGCACCAGCCAACAGAGTAGCCATTAGCCACAGGTGGCTACTGGTACATGACATGTGACCAGTACTAACTGAATGAGCCATAAACAAAAAATACTCACCAAATTCTAAAGAGTTAAAGTGGCAAAAAGAGTATAAAATATCTCACTTATAATTTTAATATTGATTACATCTTTAAATGATAATAATTTGATATACTGAGTTAAATAATGTTAAAATTAAATTCTCCTGTTTCTTTTCTTTTATTTATTTATTTATTATTTTTTAAAGATTTTATTTATTTATTTGACAGATAGCACAAGTACGCAGAGAGGCAGGCAAGTGGGAGAGGGAGAAGCAGGCTTCCCGCGGGGCAGGGAGCCCGATGCGGGGCTCGATCCCAGGACCGTGGGATCATGACCTGAGCCGAAGGCAGCCGATTCACCGACTGAGCCACCCAGGCGCCCCTGTTTCTTTTATTTTTTTTTTTTAAATGTGACTACTAGGGGCACCTGGGTGGCTCAGTCGTTAAGCATCTGCCTTTGGCTCAGGTTGTGTTCCCTCTCTCGCTGTCTCTCTCTCTGTCAAATAAATAAAATCTTAATAAATAAATAAATAAATAAATAAATAAATAAATAAATAAAGTGACCACTAGAAAACCTAAATTATGTACTTATGTGGTTCACATTTTATTTATATCTGATAGCACCTTTCTGGAGGGTTAGATGTAATACTAAGAACACAGGTTATTATTACGGAGGGACTGAAGTAGGATTTAGTTAATACTTGAAATAAAATGGTCAGGAAAAACTCTCTGAGGATATGGGACTTGAAGTCCAACCTGGATGATGTGAAGGAAGCAGGCATGTGACAGTCGGGGGGAGTCTTAGAAGCAGAAGAACCAGTTTAAGCAAGCCCCAGAAAGAGTAATTACTCTGGGTGTTTGAAGAATGGAAAAGAAGCCAGTGTGTCTGGAAGGGAGTGAGAGAGGTCAGAGGGGTCTGCAGAACTCAGATCCTGAGTCTCAGAATATGGTGAGAAACATGAATTGACAGTGACCCAGCACTACACTCAGGAAACCACTGAAAAAAAAAATCATAATTGAAGTCTCTACGTTTATTCTTTACTGCTTCCAAATATTAGTAGTGACTACCATTCACTGGGCTCCCACTATGTGCCAGGGATTGACTACATGAGGCACTTGGTGGTCTTGCTTCACCCAGAACTCAGGGGTTCTGTCCTGGGCTTCTTTTTCCATTGACAGAGATTTCCCTTAGTTAGTATTCCTCCCCTCCTTGTCCTCTGGGAGTCTACTTTCCTGGGCCCAATGTCATATAATAACCTCTTCTCTCAGTTAAGCATCTGCCTTTGACTCAGGTCATGATCCTGGAGTCCCAGGATGGAGTCCCACATCGTGCTCTCTGCTCACCGGGGAGTCTGCTTCTCCCTCTGCTCCTCCACCAACTCTCATGCTCTCTCTCTCACTCTCTCTCTCTCAAATAAATAAATAAAATCTTGAAAAAAATATATCCCCTTCTCTATCAAACAGAACCAGGCTGTGAAAACCAGAACCGGGGCACCTGGGTGGCTCAGTTGGTTAAGCAACTGCCTTCGGCTCGGGTCATGATCCCGGAGTCCTGGGATCCAGTCCCACATCGGGCTCCCGGCTCAGCAGGGAGCCTGCTTCTCCCTCTGACCCTCTCCCCTCTCATGCTGTTTCTCTGTCTCTCTCTCTTTCTCTCAAATAAATAAATAAAATCTTAAAAAAAAAAAAGAAAACCAGAACCTATCGTCTTAATAGGTTTTTGCTTTCACCTTTACCCTACCTGATAAACAGGATGGATACAATTTTGATATTATCTATCTATTTATTTTGGAAATGTAGGAAGACCCAAGTTTCATGGGATAAGATACACGTATTTTTCACAGTCTCCCATCTTTGTAGTCAGGATGCTCCTTCCAATCAGCATCGGTCAAATGATGGTTGTGAAATGGTTGTCTGTGTCAGCACATGAGCAAACTTGGTCAAGGTGGTTCATTTGTCGTGATTTCAACTGAGTTATGTGTATTAGTGTATTGTCACTATACACATGTTGAGTTTAGGTATCATTTAAAATATCTTCAGAAAGATACTTTTATATCTTATATATAGATTATCTTTGAAACAAAAAGTCATTGTGTTCACAGAAAAGCATGAGAACAAGGCAATGGGGATAAATTTGATATAAGTAAAATAAAACTTAGACATTGGAGGAATAACCAAAATTTCATATTTTCTTGCAAATCAACAACAAAGAGCTTTAAAGAAGATATGCACAGGTAAATGAAGCTTTTGCTACATTTTAGCACATACATACAAGCAAAACTAAGACTTCTAACAGGGAAAAAAAAAATGCAGTTGAAGGCAGAAGACATTGCTGAGTCCCAATGGCAATAACAGAACACTCTTGATGGTATAGTGAGCAATGTCACGTAGAAAAACATGGATACCAAGTGACAATGCTTTTTAGAAAAGTCATACTCAATGTAAAGAAGATAGGAATACCTTCTCATTTTATTTTACTTATAGCATTTGTTTTTAATCCCCAAGAATAATATATGATAAAAAAATCTTAGGTCTAAGTCTAAAGGAACTCTTTCATAAGTATGAAACTGTCAAAAGTCTATGTTATATGAAGATTTATTTCATAGATTAATTGGCAGCATTTTATCTTTTTTAGTAGTACAGAAAATAATGGTATATTTTTCAATCAATAATATATGTGAATATAATTAATGTCAAAATGTCAAGTGAGCCTCGAGCCATTTGGATATTTTCTAGTGATCAAGTATGGATATTTATGTCCCTTCTCCTGAACTCCCTTGGCCAGGTGGTTAATAAGGCAGCAGGAGAAAATACAGAACAAAAGGAGGATTTCCCACTGGTACCCATTTGCCCCACACTTTCATGCCAAGGTGAAACATATAATTCAGTGATTTCCAATGTGGTGACGTCTGTAGGCCCAGAAGCCATGGAAATGGGAGAGATTTGAGGTCACAATGACTTGAGGCTACTGAAGGTATTGGTGGATAAAAGCTAACAAACGCTAAACACTTTTAAATATCCAAGACAGTCCTGCATAATGAGGAACTGTCCTACCCAAAATACCAATAACATTCCTGTTGAGTTCTAATTTGTTGCAATCCTTTCACCTATCCATAAATATTCCAGATGCTTGTCATGGGATAACATAGCTGAGCTATTGATTTAGGCTTGGAAAGGACAGACCTAATGGTACTTTATGGAACTAGGCTTCAGTGTCCCCCCAGCCCACCCATGCCGCTCAGAGATTTCCTAAGATTCTGTCAATTAGACTCTTCTGTGTCTCCAAATACTCCAAAGAGGTACAACTACCAAAAGCAGAAGAATATGGGCAGAGATGTAGTCACAATGAGTATTCTTTATACATGGTATTTCCAATTTCTACCACCACCTTGGAAGCTCTTTGAACATTAAGGTAAGCAGGGCCCATACCTACAAAGGTGGTCTGCCGAGTGAGAGGATGCTTCACAAAGTGCTATATGTGTTTTGTGAGAGTCATATGCTTTGATCTTTGATTTCATTAGCACATTAAAAATCATTTGGTCTCTCAAGAATGGACTCACATAAATGATGCTCACTGAGTCTCATTCTATCTAAATGTCAAATTGTTCTGGTCAACAGAGAACTGCATTCTCTTCATGGAGGCAACCTAAGCATAAAGTTGCCTTATCAGATTGACTTGACATTCCTTCAAGATCAATGTCATTTCTAGGATAATCCCATTGTCAAGAATGTATTTCTATTTCACCACTTGAAAATCCCATCTAATCCTTCAAGACAAAATTAAAATGTCTCTCTTGAAGCTCATTACTTGATTTGCTCATCCTGAACACCTAGTGTATGCTTTTATCCACTTCTTTGTCATTTCACACACACTATGGTGCATTCTAGTCATTTAAGGATATCTCATGTTCTCTACTAAATTGTAAGCTCCTTGAGTATGACAGCTGTAACCATACATTCAAAGAACCTAGGGTAACAGATATTCAAAAACACTCCTCAAATACTATGGATCCTGGCTTTATAGTTGAAAAATACTTGGGAAGATGTAATAGTAAGTTTGAATCAAATTAAGTAGGCTATTAAATGGTGGCACTAAAAGTGCAGTTTGACCTGGACTCTCAGTCATAACTCTAGATCAGTAGATTCTGAACCAGGAGTGATCTTAGTACACAGGGGACATTTGGTAACATCTGGAGATATCTCTGTTTGTCAAAAATGGGAGTGGAGTCAATAGAAGGATGCTACTGACATCTGATGGTAGAGGCCAGGCATGCTCTAAACATCCTACAAAAGGACAGCCCCTCTCCCACCCCCAATGACAAAGAACTGTCCAGCCCAAAATGTCAGTAGTGCCAAGACTAAAAAATCTTGCTCTAAATCTATCAAACTGGTTGCTTTTTCCCTGTTTCCCATGCTCTGGCTAAGCTTTGGGACTTATGGAGTTCACTGATAGTATATCATTTTTAGATAATCTCAGAGTTTCTAAAAAGCCATCATCATTTTCACCATCATCATCATCAACATCATCATCATCTTCAATAGCAGCAACACTTTAACAAGATTAAATATTGAGGTAGTTTGAAGAATTTGTGGGAAACCAGAGCAGGGTCTTCACCATTCTGAAGTCCAGGGATGAGAACCATGTGTCTGCTAATACCAAAACTATTAACTACTAGGTCAGGGAGAAATTTCCAGAGTAATTGCCATTATTTCTGTCATTTCAAATCTATCATAAGTACCTGTTATACCTTGCCTTCAAAGATGAGACTGGAGATAAACTATTTTAAGGAATAAAAATTTTTTCCTTATAGGCAAATATTTTGGGGGAATCAAATTCTCTGCCTTGCTTGTATCACAATTTATGTATCTTATAAATTATTAATAAATTTCTATTTAATCAAGTTTTATTTCTCTCTTTTATAGCCTAAAGCCATTTTTTGTTCATTTGGTCCTATACGGAGCTTTACCCTGAATTTTCTGTAGATTTAGATTTAGAAATCTAGATTTAGAAATAAGTCGGATTTTTATGACCTTCTTTTTCTGAGGGGAAACAATCAAGCTTCCTTATCACAGCCCCCACCATCCATCCCTTTTTAGTTACTTCCAGTTTATTCATTGGTCCTCTCTCATAATTCCTCGTTTTTCTTTTACCCTCTAAAGCCCATGGTCTACAACACACACACACACACACACACACACACCATACACACCTCTCTCTTCAGGGCTGATACATCAAATAAAAAATGAAAGAAATGGAGAATAAAGTATTTTATGCAATGAAGAAAGTTGAATTGCATTCTAGAATAATGAATAAGGGAGTTGTGGATCCAGATTTTTTTTAATTGTCTTAGCTCAGTGATGGTGAGTGTAAGAAACTGAAAGCTGTCAGGCCCAGATTATTTCACTAGTGAATTCTATCAAACATTTAAGAAATAAATAATACCAATTCTCTACAATCTGCTTCAGAAAATAGAAGCAGAGGGAACACTTCCTAACTCTTTCTACAAGGCCAGCATTATTCCAATACCAAAACCAGACAGACATTATAGGAAAGAAAAACTAGGGACCAATATTTCTCATGAATATACATGGAAAAATCCTTAATAACATATTAGAAATTGAGTCCAACAATGATAAAAAGAATTATACACAATGATCATACCTGGGATCTATTCCAAGTATGCAAGACTGGTTCAAATATCTGAAAATCAATTAATGGAATCCATTATATCAACAACCTAAAGAAGTTACAGATATAGTAACATACATAATGATGATGATGATGATGGTGATGATGGCAGCTTTTTCAGGAACCCTGAGACTATCTGAAAGAACATTCCCCCCCAGTGAACTTCACAGATCACTAAATTTGGCCAATTCATGGGAATCAAGAAAAAAATTCATTGATTTAATAGAGGTAAGCTTGAGAGGCCAGTCAGCCTCCACTTTAAATACCACAATATAATATCCCACATAATTTGACTTAACCTTACTTTGCAAGGGTAAATAGCTAAATATAACAGGCAAGCCTATTCCATAACTGAATAAGCAGAATGATTGTATTTCATGAAATCATCTTGACAGCCAAAATTCAAGCCAATGTGTTTTGTTTAACATATTGCAGACACGACTCAGATTTTGGATTTAAAGATAAAATATGAACAATCATGAGGCTCTTTTATTAAAAATGTGAGAAAATTATCTATATGCAAAGCTATATTTAGGGTATGTGAGGTGGGGTTGAATTTTAAAAAGTCAACTTTTATAAAATAAAATAAAATTTGAAATTCACTGGGCTGAAATATACTAAATATCCTATGTCTTGATAGAGAACAAAAAGGTCCATATCAAGTTTTATATATATTGCTCTCATTTTGAGAAATAATTTCATTAGAAAAAACAAAGTATAATGTTCAAATATAAACCTAAGTCCCAAATACCAACATTGAACTTAAATGAAAGCTCTATTTACATCAGTGGGTAGGGAGAGTTTCTGCTTGAAGGTTCATCTTTTTCATCTTGTGCTAAAGCAAACCTTTTTTCTTTTTCTTCTTTTTAGAGAGAGAGATAATGCATGTGTGCATACAGGGGAGGGGCGGGGGAGAAGGAGAGAATTTTAAGCAGAGCTTGGATGTGGGGCTCAATCTCACAACCCTGACATCATGACCTGAGCCAAAATCAAGAGTCAGATCCTTAGCCAACTGAGCCACCAGATGCCCCTACTTAAAGCAGGCCTTTTATATACTACTGTACATTTTCCATAGTCTTCTACTTTTCTACATTTACCTTCTTTTTTTAGTGCATAATGCATTTCCATCTACTAAAATACTGTCTTACACACTACTGCTTAAACTAAATTTGGCTTTTATACAAAGCCACATGGGAAAGGAATACTAATATGGTCGTTAATAGAGCAGAAACTACAACCATTTGTCACTTGCCAAGGTATGTTTACACATTGGCAGAGAAGAACTAGAAGGTAACTTTTTCTTATAACTTGCTTTCTGGGTTTATCATTACCAGCACAAGGAATTTTTCCCCAGATTCTTAATAAGTTAAACATAAATTGAAATATAAATTGAAATAACCCTGCTGTATATTATTATTTATACAAGCACTGGTCCCATTTACAATTAGAAGGGAAAAGTCAAGGCAGCAAATGACATTTTTTCAGTTCATTACAATAAATTATATACCTGTCAAGTCTCCGGGTTCCAAGACAGCATCACTGTGGAAGCAGAAGAGTTTTCAACTTTTTAAATTCTCCCATTTGAATTATAAAATATATATAAAAAAGTAATTTTTAAATTATATATATAAAATATATATATAAAGTAATTTATATATATATATAAAATATATATATAAAAAGTAATTTTCCCATCTGATGAATCCCTTTTATGATTTCTTGGTTAAAAATATAAAATTTAGAAACCGTGTATTGATTCGAGGCAAAAGTATATCCCCACTAAAAGTATTATACGATTTTTCATTGAAGTGATTCTTAAAATAAAAACACCAGTCTCTTCAACAAATGGTGTTGGGAAAACTGGACAGCCACATGCAGAAGAATGAAACTGGACCATTTTCTTATACCACACACAAAAATAAACTCAAAATGGATGAAAGAAGAGACAGGAATCCATAAAAATCCTACAGGAGAGCACAGGCAGTAACCTCTTTGACCTTGGCTGCAGCAACTTCTTGCTAGACACATCTTCAAATGCAAGGGAAACAAAAGCAAAAATGAACTACTGGGACTTCATCAAGATAAGAAGCTTTTGCATAGCAAAGGAAATAGTCTACAAAACTAAAAGACAACCTACAGAATGGGAGAAGATTTGCAAATGTCTTAACAGATAAAGGGCTAGTATCCAAAATCTATAAAGAACTTAAAACTCAACACCCAAAAAACAAATGGTCCAGTCAAGAAATGAGCAGAGGACATGAACAGGCATTTCTCCAAAGAAGACATCCAAATGGCCAACAGACACATGAAAAAGTGCTCAACATCCCTTGGCATCAGGGAAATACAAATCAAAACCACAAAACCACAATGAGATACCACCTCACACCAGACACAATGGCTAAAATTAATAAGTCAGGAAAAAACAGATGTCGGCAAGGATGTGGAGAAAGGAGAACCCTCCTACACTGTTGGTGGGAATGAAAACTGGTGCAGCCACTCTGGAAAACAGTATGGAGGTTCCTCAAAAAGTTGAAAATAGAGATACCCTATGACCCCAAAATTGCACTACTGGGTATTTACCCCAAAGACACAATGTAGTGATCTGAAGGGCCACCTTCACCCCAATGTTTATAGCAGCAGTGTCCACAATAGCCAAACTATGGAAAAAGCCCAGATGTCCACTGACAGATGAATGGATAAAGAAGATGTGGTATATATATACATATATATATATATAAAATATATATATTTTATATATATACATATGTATATATATACACACACACACACACACACACACACACGATGGAATATTACACTGCCATCAAAAAAATGAAATCTTGCCATTTGTAAGACATAGATGGAACTAGAGGGTATTATGCTAAGCGAGATAGGTCAATCAGAGAAAGACAATTATCATATGATCTCACTGATACATGGAATTTAAGAAACAAGACAGAGGAAGGGGAAGAGAGGAAAAAATGAAACAAGATGAAACCAGAGAGGGAGACAAACCATAAGAGACTCTTAATCATAGGAAACAAACTGAGGGTTGCTGGGGTGGGGGGGTGGGGGGATGGAGTAACTAGGTGATGACCATTAAGGAGGGTATATATTATAGTGAGCACTGGGTATTATACGAGACTGATGAACCACAGACTTGTACCCCTGAAACAAATAGTACATTATATGTTAATTAATTGAATTAAAAAAAAAAAGATCCATTGAGTGTTAGAAACTGAGCATAGAAATACATATCAAACCTCTATCCAGGTCCCTGGGAGCTTATCATCCAGTTAAGATGAAAAGTTATATAGTAATAATAATAATAAAAATAAACAGTAACAACAAAACAAATTATATGCATTATAATGTTTACATATAATACAACCTAGTACATAAATATATAGTGATTACTATACTCTAAGCGTAAGTCTAAGCACTTTACATATATTAACTCATTTAATACTAAAACAAGCCTACAGGATTGGTATAATTATTATGATTATTTTCATTTTACAGATAAAGAAATTGAGGACAAACAAGGAAAAGATGGTAGAGATGGAGTATGAACCCTGAGTCCATGCTCTCATTACATTCTACTGCCTCTTCTATTATAACATGACACACTGGTAGAGGTTACAAATGTTAAGCACCAAGTGAGTTGTACACATAGCAAATGCAAAAGAAGTGTGGTGTATGGGGAGAAGTCACTGTGGGTTGAAGTAGCCTGGAAGGATTTCAAGGATAAAATGAATGAGGCTAGATTTTAAGTGAATAAGAAAAAAACTACAATAAGGAGGGGAAAATGTCTGAACAAAATGAGGAAAATAGGAATCAGTTTGTAAAATTTGGGGTATATTATCCATATAAATATCCTATAGGCTTCTCAAGTGCAACATGCCACCTTGAGATTTTATAAGAATCTTTTTCAACTATTAACTTGTTTTCTCTGTCTCTCTGGCCAGTATATAAGCTCCATGAGAACAAAAACTTGCCTGTCATTTTATGATTATATCTGTAGTGACTTTCATGGTGCCTGGCATAAAATAGGCATTCATTTATTTGCTAAATGCCTGAATAATTAAATATATAAAGGAATGAAAGTCTAAGTTTGGTTCAGCTTCCCTCCCCCTCCAAACAAACAAACACAAACAAAAACAAACACTTTGACTGCCTTTATGTGTTCCCTATTTCATGAATGGCACCCACATGTTCAGGCAAAAGACCTAGGAATCATCTTCAACTAGTCCCTCCTTTTCGTTATTGCTCTATGTATATTTAATCATAAATTTTCTTTTCTTCCTTCTAACTGCCTAATTCTTCCACTTCTGTTCTCACTGACATTATTATATTTCTATCACATATTTTTCTTGAATGATGCTATAGGCTTTTTATGCGTCTCCTTGCCCTTGATTTTTTTTCCACTCCATTCTCCACATTGAAGTGAGAGTAATGTTTCTATAGTACAAATCTGATTATATCATTCTCT
Source organism: Neomonachus schauinslandi (assembly GCF_002201575.2). NCBI lineage: Eukaryota > Metazoa > Chordata > Mammalia > Carnivora > Phocidae > Neomonachus > Neomonachus schauinslandi. The sequence goes on from NC_058404.1 coordinate 18,430,602, forward strand.
TGTTCAAAAATCAGTCAATAGTAAGGGTGGATCAGTCGGTTGGGCCTGGCTGGCTCAGTTGGATGAGCATCTGACTCTTGATTTTGGCTCAGGTCATGATCTCGGGGTTGTGAGATAAAGCCCTGTGTGGGGCTCCATGCTCAGTGTAGAGTCTCCTTCTCCCTCTGCCACTCCCCCTGCTCACAATCTGTCTCTCTCTAAAATAAATAAATAAATTCTTTAAAAAAATCAGTCAATAGGCTTCCATGATCCTCCGGTAGAATGCAAGTTCCTTAACATGGTTTAATATGCCCCTCATGGTCTAGCCACTGCATAACCGTTCTCTCAGCTTGCGAACATGCCCCATCACTAACACTATGCCTCTTTGAAGCCAACATTTTACTATTAATGAATCTCTTTGAGTTTACCAAATGACTTTCTTCTCTTCTTCCCTTAAGTTTTTCCAAATTATCGACACAATCTGAATCTCTCCTTTCTCCCTGCCCCTTTTATTTTGCTCCATAATATTTATCATTACATCTTGGCTTTAGCATTTCTTCTTTTAAAAAGTTTTCCATAACTTCAAAAATGATGTTATTCTGCTTAATTATGATCCCTATTCTAACTCTACTGCATTCTTTATCACCTTCTGTAGGGAGAAGCTGGTTACTTGTACAATTGCCTCTTAGACTGAAAGTCTCTATGACTATAGAGACCAGGATTCAGCATTTTATTATTCACTATTTTGTGTCCAGTGCCTAACTAAAGTTTAGGATTATTAACATAATGTTCAACTAGGTCAAATACCAGGAATATATGAAATTGAAAATTGAATATTAAGTGAGACTTTCCTTATTGATCTCAAATTGACCATTAGTATCCAAAGTTGAAAAGAAGAGAATATAACACTTCTATCTTCTAAATAGAGCTGGAGAAAACTGAAGCAAATACCTCGCCCAAGTATACAAGGAGGTGTCAGACACTCTGAAAGTAAAGGTAGGTGAACTTTAAGTCATAGTAGTAGAAATTACCCAAATTAAAGAGATTAACAAAAAGAAAAAAGAGTGAAGCCTTGGACTTGGAGAAAAATATCAAGTGGATTAACATACTGATAATTAGAATCCCTGAAGAGAGAGGGGGCAGGAAAAATATTTTACAAATAATGGCTTGACATTTTTAAAATATTTGGTGAAAATTATAGACCCTGTTCCCAAGAATCTCAACAACAAGCAGGACAAACAAAATGAAAACAACACCAAAACATATCATAATCACAATTCTGAAAAATCAATGGTAAAAAGAACATTTTAAAAGAAATCAGATAATAAAATACATATATATAAAGGGGACAAGGTAGCAATGATCCCTGACTTCTCATCAAAAACAATGTGAGATAATAGACAATGGAAAGATATCTTGAAAGTTCTGATAGGAAATAAATAAATAAATAAATAAATACTGTTAAAATAGAATTATATTAGTGACAATATTTTTTCTCAAAACTGATGGCAAAATAACGACTTCAATATAAATAAAAACGGAGAGAACTTTCAGCAGATATGCACTATGAGAAAGGTTAAAGGAAATTCTTCAGGAGGAAGGGAAATAATATCAGATAAAACTCAAATCTCAGGGGCGCCTGGGTGGCTCAGTTGGTTGAGTGTCTGCCTTTGGCTCAGGTCGTGATCCTAGGGTCCTGGGGTCCAGCCCCACATCGGGGTCCCTGCTCAGCAGGGAGCCTGCTTCTCCCTCTCCCTCTGCTCCTTCCCCTGCTTGTGCTCTCTCTCTCTCAATCTCTGTCAAATAAATAAATAAAATCTTAAAAAAAACCCTCAAATCTCAAAATAAAGAGTGTTAGGAATAAAGAATGTGTGAGTAAACATAAAGCATGCTTTAATTTCTTCTAAAGATAAGTGGTTATTTAAAGCAAAAATAATAATAATGAATTGAAGGATTAGTAACATGTACAAAAGTGAAATAGCTGTATTAGGGTGCTCCAGAGAAACAGAAGCAATAGAATATATACACATGGGTCCTGAGAACTAGAAAACCCAATGGCATAGTTCCAATCCAAAGGCCAAGAGGTTCAAGACCCCAGAAGAGCTGATGTTTCAGTTCAAAGGCACTCAGGCAGGAATAATTCTCTCTGACTCAGGGGAGAGTTCTATTCAGGTCTTCAACTGTTAGGGAGGTAAATCTGCTTTACTCAGTCTGTTAATTTAAATGTTAATCAAAAGTACCCTCATAGACATACCTGGAATAATGTTTGGCCAAATATCTGGGCTTTCTGTGCCCCAGTCAAATTGACACATAAAATTAACCATCACAATAATAAAGCGATATTTGTAGAAATAAAAATTAAGTTTATTCCAAATAGGAAAAGTAAAAGGAAATGTATGGTAGGAAGCATCTAAAATATACATGAAATTGAATAATATTCTTTAAAGTAAACCGTGATAAGTTATATATGCATCTTGTAAGTACTCACACACACACACACACACACAGACATAAAACTAAAAATCCAATTGTTGAAATAAAACAGAATACTAAAAAATAATCAATTAATCCAAAAGAAGGCAGGTAAAGGAGGGGGGAAAAAACAAGTGTTACAAATAGAAAACAAAAAGTAAGTAACAGACTAAAACATAACCTTATTGGTTATTGAATTCATATGAATGGTCGACACACTCTAATAAGACACACTCTAGTAAGAAGGCATGGATTTTCAGACTGAAAAAAAAATAAACAAGTGCAGAATAACTGTCTATAAAAAATAAGCTTTAAATATAAAGAAACAGGTACATTAAAAGGATAGAGAATGTATACCATGCTAACATTAATAATAAGAAAGACGAATTGACTCTGTTGATAAAGCATATGTCAGGACAAGAGATATTACCAGGAATAAAGGGGGACATTTCCTGATGCTCTTCAATTCATCAAGAACATATTAAAATTCTAAATGTGTATATAACTAATAACTCCATTTAAGACAGAAGCAGAACAGACTAACTAAAATGACAAATTTAGAAATTCACAGTTTTAGTTAGAGATTTTAGCCCTCCTTTCTTAATAACTGACAGGACAGAGATATATTCAGAAACAGTGCAGAAATATGAGCCACATTATTACAAGTGTCATTTTCACATAATCACTACCTGAAGTCATCTTGTCCATGTATTTGGTTACTTGTCCACTGCCTGCCCCCTCATTGCCATGTAAACATCATGATAGTGGGGACTTGTGTATCTTTCTCACTGTCCTATTCCTAGCCTTTACAATAGTGCCTGGTACATAATAGGTGAACATCAAATAGTTGAATGAAGGAAAGGATAAATTAATAGATTTAATGGATATTTTGAAAACATTATGCTCTTATTTAGGGAGGTTCTTAGCATGCAAATTAGGACATAGGAGGAGGTGCTTGAATCAACAAATCGTACTCCTGGAATTCTAACCAAATATTTCAGTTTTAGACTAGGTACTTAATTTGCATATCAAGATACAATTAATAATTTCAAAAGATACTTATATTCAAATTCAGTTGCAAAGAAACAGCATATTTTTAAAAATTAAGAAATGAGAAACTAAATTATATCCTTGTTTGAAAGACAGAATCTCAGCTAAAGATTTATGTCTCTATTAGTTAGGAAGCAGGCCACTCCACTGATTTCATATCTTGCTAACAAAGAAGGTAAATAGGAAGGACTCTAGCTTATCTACTAGTCCTAAACTGAAATCAAAGTGTTCTGGCTTGTGTCCAGAAACTTTATCAAGATTCTACTTACTGCAATGTTTATAAAGATCTACATAGTGGATGAGTTCAACTCAGTCACAGAGAATATTGTTTGGCCTTTAGCCATGATCTCTACCTGAAATAAACTCTGAGATGCAGAACCACTTGTAAAGACCTTTCAGAAATCTCCTTTGCCCTGCTATGTCTCATTCCACACCTGTCTGCCCCTTATCCACCACTGTATCTATTTTAACTGGATGGTTCTTAAAACGATAAAGTACAACACCCGCTAATAGTAAGAATGTCCTTGACCATGGGTAATTCTGTTTGCAGAGAATGGAAGACTAACTGTCCTGATCCATATTAGAGTCTCAAGTGTGTTAGACCTGGACAATATAATGCTGCTAACTGGCATCATTCTAAGTGCTAAGTAATAGGAAGAATGTATGTCTGTCATCAGTTATGAACTGGAATTCACACCATGCAGGGTACTATTCAAAGTCACAGTAACTTCATTCTTATGCAACTTTAAATGATGATTTTATTTTAGAACAGGGACTCTGCTTTTTGACTAGCTTCAGAAAGAACGTGACACAATGTGAAAATGGACATTTAATAAATACTCCTTTCTACACTGCACACAGGGAACAGGTAATAAATGCTGTTGTCTGACTTGATAATGGTGATGCCTGGCACAGTAGAGAGACAATTAATGAATGTTCTTTGATTGATGATGAGACAAGCAATACAAACATGGATTTTTCTTTGTCAGTTTTCCCCAAATAGTTCTGAACGAAAGTAAAATGTGCTCTAGCCAAGAAGGAACCTAAGACACTGAGATACTAGAATCTTTCTTGTTGCTATGTGTTTCGTCTTTATAATAGATATTTATATATGGTTTATTATATATTAGGGACTGTTGTTCTAAGTGCTATATACATATTAACTTGTTTAATCTTCAAAGCCACCCTAATAATTATGATAATAATAATGCACTATTATGTTTCTTGCTTTTATAGATGAAGAACAGAAAGCACAGAGAGGTATCTTGCCCAGGGTCACAGTAGTTTTCGCTTTTGGCCTGTTACATATAGTACTGCAGTGAACATTCATTTACATATACTCACATACATGTTGAATGAACATATTTTCTGCTGGGTCTATTTTAGATGTGAAATTGCTGGGGTATGGGACATACATATGGCCATTTTTAATAGGTATTTCTAGATGGTTTTCCCAAGTGATACTGTCTGAGAATTCTAGTTGTTCCACATTCTTACCAACACTTGATGTTGTCTTTTTCATTTTAGACATTCTGGTAAGTATGCAGTGAAATCTCATATGTTTTTAATTTGAATTTCTCTGATGGTAATGAAGTGTTGATACATTTAGTGGTCATTTGAATATTCTCTTTTATTAAGTGCCAGTTAAGTCTTTTGCCTCGTTTTGCCAATTCTCTCCAAACTGATCTATAAATTCCACACAGTCCCAATGTACATTTTAGCAGGGTGTGTGTGTGTGTGTGTGTGTGTGTTAAATTAACAATAAAATTGTAGAAATTGTATGGAAATGCAAGAGGTCAAGCATAGTCAAGGACATTTTAATTTTTTTTAAAGATTTAGTTATTTATTTTAGAGAGAATGTGGAGGTGGAGGGTGCAGAGGGAGAGGGACAGAGAGTCTTAAGCAGACTCCATGCTCAGCACAGAGTCCAATGTAGGGCTCGATCTCCTGACACTGAGATCATGACCTAAGCCGAAACCAAGAACAGCGCTTAACCCACTGTAACCCAGGCGCCCCAGTCAAGGACATTTTAAATGAAAGGAATATAGCTGGAGGATTTATATTACCAGATATAATAATAAAGTTATAATAATTAGCACTTTGTGGAATAGGCTCCTGGTTAGATAGACCAATAGAGAAGAATAGGGAATGTGGATTACGACGAAAGTGACAGTGGGGAAAGGATAGTCCTTTCAATAAATAGTTCTGGGTCAGCTGGTCAAGAAGGAGGAGATGAGGGAGCAGGGAAAAAAAGGCAATTTTTTAATGGAAAAATCTTTACCAACAGTAGAAACTGGCTACAATGAGATTTTATTTTTTTTGAAATGATGTGAATAAACTTTGCAAACAATAAAGCACTAGGTAGGTAATGCTCATTATTCAAAAGAGGAGGGGACCATTGCAAAACAATTTAGCATCAGACAGAGGTCTATTAGGTTTTCTTTACCATTTTCCTGTCCTTTTGTCCTTCTGTTCTAGTACAGAAGATGTGAATTGACTTCCTAAAACAACTCTCAATAGAAAAGACATATCACTCTGCTATTCCACTTGATATAGACTCATCACTGAATCTTAAAAGTTCCTTGGAAAATTTCAGAATAACTTTCTGTCTATAATGGAGACCAAACATACTTTATGAAACCTTTCTTGAGTTCTTAAATGATGTTTGGAATATCATAAATTTCTTTATCTTCTTGTTGATATTAACTTGAAATGATGAAGCTCTTTCAAAATCAGAGTTGTTATTTGTTAATAGTCCATTACTCATTAGGTCACCCAGATAATTCAGCCCAACCTGACTCAAAAGTAGCACTGAAAACATTTGCAAATTGTATTTAACAGGCTCATGGTTCTCTAATGACCCAACCAAGACTAAGTTAGCCAAAATGACTGACTACTTATTCCAGTGATTGAAACCAATATATTCTCTCATTTTCCATTCTTCTTTGTTTTAAGGTAACGTGTTTTTTTTTTACTTTTTTTTTTATTCTTATGTTAATCCCCATACATTACATCATTAGTTTTAGATGAAGTGTTCCATGATTCATTGTTTGTGCATAACACCCAGTGCTCCATGCAGAATGTGCCCTCCTCAATACCCACCACCAGGCTAACCCATCCTCCCACCCCCCTCCCCTCTAGAACCCTGTTTGTTTTTCAGAGTCCATCGTCTCTCATGGTTCGTCTACCCCTCCGATTTCCCCCGCTTCATTCTTCCCCTCCCGCTACCTTCTTTTTCTTTTTTTTTTTCTTAACATATATTGCATTATTTGTTTCAGAAGTACAGATCTGAGATTCAACAGTCTTGCACAATTCACAGCGCTTTTAAGGTAACGTGTTTTTAAGTAAGAATTCTTACAGTGCTCTTACTGAAGTTTAGGAGTCTGCAAAATAAAAGGATTCATGAATGAGAAACACCTACAACTGAAAGAAGCTTTTCTTTCAGAGGTGAAAATTTGCAGGTCATGTGACCCACAAGCTATAGACCTTGCATCAATTCTGACAATAGTGCTACTCTCAATTTATTAACTACTGATCCCCGAGGCGATGCTTCATGCTTCATTCCTTTTAATCTTTTTCCTAAATGACTTTTAAATATATGATATTCACATCAGCTTTGTGGTGAAATAGTTTCCCAGATGTATGTGGGGGAAATGATATAGAGAGTGATGGATTCGGAGCTGGGAAGGGATATTCATGGCAGACTTGGGGAAAAATTCCAGACTGGGTTCATGAGGTGCAGAGAGGCAAATTCTTTGGACATTTTCTATTTACTACCCTGGATTGGATAACATTACATCTATTCTGTGAGATTTTTTTTTAATGTTGAGATATATTAACTTGGAAAATAACTGCCATCTTTATAGGAAAATGATTTTCTGAAATTTATACAAATATTTGTAAGTCATTGAATGAGACATTTTATTATGTATTTATGGCAACCACTCTACTTCCAAATGTGATTGTTAAATCTGGGTTCCATATAAACATGTATTACGTAATTTGAACCATAGCTTTTTTTTTATTATTATATCAAGAAGACTTTTTATTTATTTATTTATTTCCTTTTGACCTCCTTCATCCATTTCTCCTGTATCTTGGCTACTATAAATAATGCTGCAATGAACATGGGAATGCAGGTATCTTCTCAAGTTAGTGTTTTTGTTTTTTTTACATAACTAGCCCAGAAGTCAAAGGGCTGGATCATATGAGAGTTCTATCTTTAACTTTTTGAGGAACTGCTCTCCATAGCTGCCCTGATTTACTTTCCCAACAGCAATGCACAGTGGTTGCGTTTTCTCCACATTCTCTCCAGCTCACTGTGGTTTTGATTTGCATCTCTCTGATGATGAGTGATGTTAAACATCTTTCATAGACCTGTTGGCCATCTGGATGTCTTCTTTGGGAAAGTGTCTATTTAGGTCCTCTGCTTATTTTTTAGTCAGGTTGTTTGCTTTTTTCGCCATTTAGTTGTATGAGTTCTTTCTATATTTTAGATTTTAGCCTCTTATTGGATATCTCATTTGCAAATATTCTCTCCCATCCACTAGGTTGTCTTTTTATTATATTGATGGTTTCTTTTGTTGTGCAGAAGCTTTTTGGTATGATGTAATGCCACTTAGTTATTTTTGCTTTTGCTACTTTTGCTTTTGGTGTCGGATTCAAAAAGAAAAAAAAAAATCTCTAAGACCTATGACAAAGAGCTTACCACCTATGTTTTCTTCCAGGATTATTATGGTTTCAGGTCTTATATTTAAGTCTTTAATCCATTTTGAGTTAATTTTTGTGTATGGTGTAAGACAGTGGTCAAATATTTTAGCTTAGAGCTATTTTTCCTTAGAGCTAATTAAGATATCTCTGGGTTTATAGTGTGATGCCATTTACATGTTGAGCATGCTAGAAAAACACAATAGTATAGTGAGACTACTTTTGTTCAAATCCTCGATCTGAAACTTTACTGAAGATTTTAACAACCTGAACAAAATTAAAAGTTGGAATAAAAAAAGAAAAATAGAGGTGCCTGGGTGGCTCAGTTAAACGGCCGACTGTGGATTTCCACTCAGGTCATGATCTCCAGGTTGTGAGATGGAGCCCTGTGTTGGGCTGTGAGCTGGGTGTGGAGTCTGCTTAAGATTCTCTCTCTCTCTCACACTCTGCCCCTCCCCCACCACTCACACACTCTCTCTCTCAAAAAAAAAAAAAGAAAGGAAGGAAAGAAGGAAGAAAGAAAGAAAGAAAGAAAAGAAAGAAAGAAAGAAAGAAAGAAAGAAAGAAAGAAAGAGAAAAAAGACACATAAACCCAATGTGTAATTCTTTTGTATGATTATAAATGATCTAAGTGGCCGGCACGATAATGGCATAGCAAGGAGGATAGTGACTTGATGATGGATGATGGTGATGGTGATGAAGATGAAGATGATGCCATATTAAGCTAAGCCAATCTGCTTTACAGAACTTCTATATGGGGTACATACTTTGCTGGATGCTAACAATATAGGAGTATAGAAAATAGACATTGTTCCAGCCCTGATAGAATTTACTGTTAACTTGAGCAAAGCTTCCTAAGGTTAGGTAATGAAAGCTAGTGACTTTTGACTTGGACTTTAATAGAAAAAGAACGTTTGAAGAAAAGATTTTCAAGATGAAAATAGGAATGACTTCCAACATCTTTTTTTTTTTCACATTTTCTGCATGGTTTGTGCAAATACTTGTGGGCCTTGGAGGAAATTTAAACTAATCTTAAGGATTATTTGTCTCTTTAGAATTTTAATGCATCTTTATGTATGCATTTACCCTATTAATATGAGTGTAAAATATATTTAATAAATACTAAATATAATTTAGGGAAATCAATTTATTTACAAAGCTAAATAGTTATTTGTATTTTGAGGCAGAAAATGGAGAAATAAAATTTAATGTTAACTTTAGTTGATGTAATACATCATGTAATTGTATCGTGTTTTTCTATCTATTTTGAATTAAGATTAGTTATATCAATGAATTTTTTACACTACGAAGCTACATTAATCATAAGTGCTATTTTTTCAGTCTAGAGTATTCCAGTACTTTTTAGTATATGAAATCACTGATTACTACATTGTCTTGGGTACTTTTTATGTTTTGTTTATAAAGCTCACAAAATAACGTAAATAAAAAAAATAAGCAGAGTGGAAAGCTTGAAGAGTTCACAGAGGAGCTATGATTCTTCATCTATTAAATCTATATTTTATATCTAAAAAATAATTTATGACAATTTCTTTGTATGGAAGAAAAATTTTATAATGGTTAGATCCATTAAGAGAAAGAATGATTTCCTAGAGTTTGAAGCTTAAGCCTAATGAAAAAGAATATATCATTCTTCTATCTTCTACCATGTGTAAAGTCAATTTTAAAAATTGCAAGATATTCAATCTAAAACCATTAAAGATCTTTCCAAAATCTTACACTAGCCCTGGATATATTATCTATTATCTAGTGAGTTTACAATAAAAGAGTATGAAGGGAGATTTATGTTTTTACTAGATCAGGTAGTTGAATAACTGTCTTCCCTGCTGATTGAAGTATAATCTTGCCTGAGTAGATAGAGGAATTAAATCAGCTCTCGCGATGTCTTTCAGTAATATAATTCTATGACAACTTCCAGTGCTTAGAAAATAAGTACATTCTTAATACAATAATCACCATTTATACTTGAAAGGAGTTTTAGAAGTCATCTAGTTCAGGGGTCAACAGGCTGCTGCCCACTGCCTGGTTTTGGAAATAAAATTTCATTATAACACTGCCACTCCCTTGCTGATTCACTCATTCATTTAAATATAGTCTATGGCTGCTTTCACAGTCCAATAGCCCAGTCCAGTAGTTGCAACTGAGACTGTCAGGCCCACAGAGCAAATATAAACTATCTAGCCCTGTGGAAAGAGCTGTTGACCCCTGATCTAGCTCAACCACCTCATTTTATAATGAAGTAGCTGAAACCCTGAAAAATAAAAGCAAAGTCACTTGCCCATGGTCACATAGGCAATAAAAATGACGTAGAGGTAGGTCTGCTGTTCCCAGATTCATTAAGCATCCTGCCACTTATGACATAAAAAAAGTGTGTTTCATATTCTCTAATATTATGATGAAAAAATCCCTAATAAATAGAATTTTCTAAATAAGTAGTGGTACTCCTTTACCCACCTTATTCTTTTCCCTGTAATGACAATAAAATTTAAACAGACAGGTAACCAACACAATACCTATCCTTTTTGGTCCTTAAAAGTTATCAGTGTTTCTACAGAAGGAAAACAATGTGATCAGAACAGATGCACATATTACTGGATTCCCATTGTCAGTCATGTTTTTATTTTTCCTGATTGATTGCAAATTTTTGCCTACTACTTCTATCCAAGTTGTATATCGTGTAAAGACACCATTAAGTAGAATGCCCCCAGTATCTTCAGGAAATGGGGAGATGAACTTTCCTAAATGATTGGAGGTAGACATAAATGTGGGTTTGGGGTTAGGGATGAGAGGGAGGCAGGCAGTTGACTTTGGATGAAATTTACAATCATGCTTACTCCATACCACCTGCTTGTTTACAATGTCCTATACTCTGCAACAGTTAAAGTACTATAGGAAAAGTTACATATACGTTGTCTCTTTGAATCTCAATATGTAATTTAAGTTTTTAATAAAATATTTAATTTATTTTATCTAAATATTAAATATTTAATATTTTTCATCTAAATATCTCACTTCAAAAACATGAGATTATTATGTTCACTGCCTTGATTGTGGTGACTGCATGTAAATTATACCTCAATTTAAAAAAAAAAATCATGAGATTGATACTCTTTTAGCAAAAGAAGAGAAAATGTAAACCAGCCATTTAAGTCACGTTTTTGTGCTAAAATCAAGCTTGTGTGTGACAAATCACAGTAAGCAATAATCACCATGAAGAAAATTCCTGTCAGATTAAATCTTTGGTTATTATTATTGCTTAACTCAAAATAAAGTGGCCCTTTTTTTCTTATTTTGTAGTGATAAACATTTTGATGCATACGCTTTAAGTCAGATGTAGAACAAGTCACCAAAACAAATACTGTTGACATCCAGTATTATGTAGCTATCTGAAACTGTTACACTAACAATTCTATTTTAGCACAAAAAAATTTCAGTTCCAAAAGGCACTTATTAAGACACATTCTGAGCACTACCGCAAAAATGTAGAAACATGAAAAGTACATCACAATAAATAAAGCATAACAAGATGGAATGGGCCCAGAGTATATTTTTCCCAGTTTGGAGTTAAATGAAACTATTTTCTTTCAAGAATCTAAACTCTGCTTTAATTAGGATATCAAGGAAATCAGACTTACCAATAATTTTTAGCCTCACAAAAATCCTAGAATTGCTCTTCTGTTCCTAAAATAACGCAGGGTCTTCTGGGGGAAGGAAATAACATTTGGTTAGTTAGGCTGCATGTTGTATGCCTAGTGAAGACACTGAGGCTTTATCTATAATTTCCTAATTTGCCAGCTCCTTTCCTTCTATGTGTGCTCTCAAGAGATTAGTGTCGACTTCTGAGGAGGAGCTGAAGCTGCTCTTAGAACCATCTTCTTTATCTCACAATCACTGTTGGTAAAATAGGAAGATACCAAGGGATTTCATGACGTGTAATTCTTCAACGTGCACAAGAAATTAAAAGAATAATTTATGTTTCATACATCTCTAATTATAGTAGGGTAAAAGGAAGAAGGAAGATCATATCATTGAAGTTACAAATTATGTATAAGACCCATCCAAAGCCAGCACTTTCATCCAGGGTAAGTTTATGGCTCATTAACTCTGTTGTGTGTAACACTCTTTTTATGATCTTACTGCTCATACATTTTAAGTTATAGATAACTGATTATAAATACTTCTAAATAACTGGTTTTTTTACAGTCATAACACAAATGACCCACCATATCTTGGGATAAATATACTGACTGCAATTAGTTTTTTCTCAGCCTTATAGAGAGGTATAAAGAAAAAAAAATCTTAAACAGAAGTTATTCAAATTATAAAAATCAAACAGTTATCTTATTAAATATTTAAAAGTTACAGCAACTGGGAAGCTATATACATTCAATTTTTTTTAAGATTTTATTTATTTATTTGAGACAGAGAGAATGAGAGAGAGAGAGCACATGAGAGGGGGGAGGGTCAGAGGGAGAAGCAGGCTCCTCGCCGAGCAGGGAGCCCGATGCGGGACTCGATCCAGGGACTCCAGGATCATGACCTGAGCCAAAGGCAGTCGCTTAACCAACTGAGCCACCCAGGCGCCCTATATACATTCAATTTTATATTTTTGTTTTGAAGTCTGGAATAGTATTTTTATACACACATTCAAGAAATTTTAAACTCTTCTCATGACAGTTATTCCTTAGAATTTGACATGATGAAGCTTTTTGATTAATAAAAAAGGAAGATAGCTTGATTCTATAATTCTCCACTCTTGAAACATACTCTTGAATCAACATTAGATTGGTTTAAGGTATAATCAAGTCTTTAAAAAAGCATGACTGGGTTTGTGATGGGGGCTGAGGAGTTTTTCATTTACTTTGATCTTATTATAAAACAAATAGTATAATATTATAAACAGTAAGAAGATCCTGAAGTGAAAAGGTCAAGTTTCCTTCTGCAGCCCTCTACCCAAACGTCCTCTCCAGAAGTAACCACAGTTAACAATTTTTTGTATATTGTTTGAGTTGTTTTCTATGTGTATGTGCATGGGTTTTGACGTTTCAAGCCCTGGAAAGGAGAATATGATCGAGCTAGAGTTAAAAGTGGAATATTTTAGATTAAAAGAGACAACATTCAATTCAATAAAGCACATTCACTGGACACCTCCTATATGCAAACTGCTATAATACATTTACAGAAGGTACCTGAGGGTATAAGAATGGAGAGATCACACTGGCTCTGCCTTCAGTCAGTGTGGGTTTCTGTACTTACACAAACATCACTATTGCAAAACAACCCTGAGTGTGACTCAGGATAAGAGAACATGCCATATGAAAATAAAAGAGAGAAGGGTTAATTCTAACTTGATGAGTTTATTTGAACTAGTCGTATAGTTATGGAAACTGACACAGCATAACATATTTGGAGAAGGAAAACAACCTGGCATAGATCAAGTTTAGAGAGCATGAATGAGTGAAACAATAAGGTTGAAAAAGTAGGTGCAGGCCCCATCCTGGATTTTATACAGTAGACAAAGTGCCAACATTAATCAATATCAGATGTTTGTTTTCAAGAAACATATCCAGTAGAAAGGAGAATGGATCACAGATGAAAAAGACAAAGTTGAGTAAAATAGAAACTTGCTGTACTCCTCCAGGCAAGACTTTAAAAAGGTCATCAAAATGGGATCCATTGTAAGACTGAATTGAGAGACATTTTAAAGTGTAAGACTAGCTTGAATATGGAGTGTCCACATTTGAATGTGAGGTATGAAGCAGAAGGGAACTGGGAAAGCTACAATATTTCTTCCCTGAATGACTGTATGGTTTTTGAAGTTATTAATTAAGATGAGGAATATAGAAGAAGTAGCTGGTGAAGAATGGTGAAGAATAATGAACTTGGCTTTGAAAATACTCAATCTGAATTGTCGGTAGGGCCCTCACAAAAAATTATCTCAGAAGCAATGTGTGGGACATTTAAGATAATTGAACAGCAGAACTCAGAACCATAAATTTGGAGATCATGTGCATATAAGTTGATATCATCAAGCAAAATATATTAAATTGAAAAGAGGTCCAAGAAATAAATGGAGGAGTGTCACCAGGCAGGAAATGCGGGAGAGGAAAGAAGGAAAAGATGAACACAGAAGGGAGAGCAGGCATAAAGGAAGGGAAAGAGCAAACAGATCCTAAACACACAGCCTGCTTCCCACCAGCTCCTCTTTCTTCCACATCACTTCTGCTCTGGGATGGCTCCAAAGCTTTCTCTTGTTAGTTTTCTCTGGGCTTTGGTAATTCGTCTCTCTGGCCCACTTTGTTACCAGCACTCAGACTTTCACCTTTTAGACACACAAGAATGGATTTTAGTGGGTTTCTCCTTTCCTTCCTGTCCCTAGGAGAGTTTGAGTTTAAAACAGGTTTTACTAGTAAATACTACATGAAAAGAGAGATTTTTAAAAATACAAATAAGAGAGTTTTAAAAACAAAATAGAATCTTAAATTGCTTTACCTTACTATTCATGATCTTTGACATACAAAGAAACTAAAACTGATGGTTCTTAGCAACCTCCCTGATTTCAATTTTTAGGTTTTCCTTCTTTGTTTCAGCCTTTTCTAAAACTCCAATGATCTTTTTTGTTCCAGAGGCTGTTCCTCTGAATCTTTTCCAAATCCTCTGACCGTATTCTTTCCTATCCATTACACACTGAAATCCCAGTCAGTCTCAATGTTCAGCAACTGGACCCACCTGTGGGATTCACTTATACCAGAGAGTATCACATAACCAAGGTCTTGTTGTTTAATGTAGGAAATGCTGACTCAAATCAGGGTAGCAGACGTGGAGTACCAAATGGAGTATTAGAGATTTTTCTGTTCTCCAGGTTTTATTCCAGTGTCAACAACAATAAACATTTACTGACGGCCTCCTGTGCAGAACACTGGGAAATAAAAGGAAGTGCCACTTATGTTTTATTTTCCTTTTTTTTTTAAGATTTTATTTATTTATTTGACAGAGAGACACAATGAGAGAGGGAACACAAGCAAGGGGAGCGGGAGTGGGAGAAGCTGGCTTCCTGCTGAGCAGGGAGCCCTATGCGGGGCTCTATGCGGGGCTCTATCCAGGACCCTGGGATCATGACCTGAGCTGAAGGCAGATGCTTAACAACTGAGCCACCCAGGCACCCCATGTTTTCTGTTCTTAAAAAGCTCAGTAAAGAACAGCTACGCCAACCACTGGAAAAGAGGAGTTAACTTAAGAAGAGAGAATTATCTACTTAACAATTTAGCATATGTTAAAAGAGACATTGTGCAACTATGCAGAATAGAAGGTGTATTTAATAAATACTATTTGAATTAAGTGCTTTGCAATTTTGGGGAAAAATCAAATTAGATTCCTACCTCCCACCATAAACGAAAATAGCTCTGTGTAAAGTGTTTTGAGGTACATACGAACAGCCTCTGATTTCTCCCCTGCCCCCCGCCACTCTCCGCCTGAGGTTGTCATTCATAGATGAATAAAAGCATCAATAGGTTTAAGGATAATATCAAAGAAGAGTTTTTTTATGTTTAGAAAATCATTAAATTGAGGAAAATAACAGTAAAAAGAATTCATTGTTAAATGTCAAAATGATATGAACATGCAATTCACAAAAAGAGGTAGCACATTTTAAAGTAAATATTGGCTTTAAAATGTGAGAAAGTGTTGAAACTCAATAAATATGAAAAATTTTACATTAAAACAGCAGTGAAGTAGCATTACTTTCTCATACTCCTAGTAACACTCTCAATTTTTACAACCACTTTGGAAAGCAATTTGGCTACATGAGCTATAAGTCTATACTCTTTTAATCAGTAAATCTAGTTCAGAACAAGCATAGAACATATTCTCAGGAAATAATCAAATTGTAAATTATGATTAATTCACTAAGGTTATAAGATCTATAGAAATAGGGTAAGACTTTATAATTACAAGTGGAAACTCATGATATAAAATTACATATGCAGAGTAATTACTATTAGGTAAATTTATGAGTTCATTTGGAATATGATGTATAAAATGCACAAGTATGTATTAGTAGTATTTCAAAATAGTGATTATTTCTGAATGTTTTTCAATTATTCAAACTTTAATACAGGTTATATGTGGCTTTTACAGTGAAGAAAAAAGTACTTCTGATTTTAGCTGAATAGACTTTGGGTTGTTGGTTTTGTTTACCTCTTATTTCCTTGGTTGATAACTCTTAGATTTTCTAGCTTACATTTTGGCTTCTGTTCAGTATTAACATTAATTTATCTAAAATAAACTAATTAGCCAAGGATAGCATATTATTAAATTATTGCTGCAATAATGTTGCTGAACAAATCACCCCAAACTCAATGGCCTACAATGACATTGATTTTTCTGATTCCAAGGTCTTCAGACCAAGCAGGGCAGCTCTGCTTCAGGCTTTAGGTTTGGGTCAAGGCTGAAGGGAAGTAGTTATTATAGCATGTCTTCTCAGTGTTCTGCTAAAATTATGCTGGCTGAATGAAGTTATAGGGTCAAACCTAACATCAGTGGCAAAGAGAAATATACTCTGCCACCTCTATGGCTCTGCAAAGTCACATGGCAGAGGGAAGAAGTGCAGAATTAAGAACAATCCAGTCTGCCACAGAGAGATTAATTCTCATCTGTTATTTTCTGAGTCTTCATCTGTAATTTAAGAA
The DNA here is from genome assembly GCF_002201575.2 of Neomonachus schauinslandi. Lineage (NCBI taxonomy): Eukaryota > Metazoa > Chordata > Mammalia > Carnivora > Phocidae > Neomonachus > Neomonachus schauinslandi. The sequence continues at coordinate 18,447,515 of NC_058404.1, forward strand.
TACTGAGTTATATAATCTCATCAGCAAGTTACTTAATCTGTCCAAGCCTCAATTTCCTCATTATTACAGTTGATAATAGTATCTGTTTCATGGAATGTTGTGGGATTTAAGTAGACAGTGCTTGTAAAACACTTATAATGCTCAACAAATGTTATTTGTTATTAATCATAAAGTCCTGTCCAGCTATGTGACATCTATGACATTTCATAGTCTAAAAGAAGTCATAGTGGGACTGTTAGGGAAGATGGCAGAGTAGGAGGACCCCAAGCTCACCTCTCCCACAGATTCAACACACATCAGTGTGAAACAGCCCGAAGGCTAGGAGAACAGACTCCACAGCTAAATGCAGAGAAGGGGCCACATCAAAGAGGGTTGGAAGGATGAAGACGTGGTCGGCAGCTAAAGGGACCCTTGGAACTGTCCACAGGAGGGAGGAACACCACGGGTGCAGAGAGGGGAAAGAAACAGACTCTCACACCAGGCATCCTAGGCACAGGGAATACTCATAACATTTGGCTTTGAAAATCAGAGGGGCATAATTTTACAAGTTCTTACAATCAGTGCGGCTTAGCACCTGAACTTTAAAATAAGCCATAGTATATAAAAAGATCTCTCTCCATTTTGTTTCAAATTCTCAATCTGGCCTCCAAAGCTCTGTGCAGATTCCATTTTGGGCATTCTGACTGTCTAGACCTTGAGAACCTGTTTATAAATGTTGAAGGCCAGCCAGGTCTACCTTTGTTTCCAGGACTCTGAAAATTTTGAGATGTATTCAAGATGACTTGAGTAATGAGTTTGCTTTGTGAGGGAACTGAGAGTTTGGTTCAGGTTAAGTAAGACTTAAAATCTTTTTTTAGGTTCAAAATAGGCCTAACTATTTTTAAGAAGTTGTGGTCTCCAAAAAGATTCAGAATAGAAAATCTGTGAAATTTGAGCATACCTGGGCCAACTTGTTTTGACTGTCCTAGAAACAGGATAATCACACCATCAAACTGCCAAGGCACCAGGCCATTGGCTGGGTACTCCTTGATTATGTTCAGATTTTTTTCTTATTATTTGTCTTATTTGATCTAAAAATAGTATAGTGACCAAAATATAAATCCAATCAATATATTGGAAAAAAATTAAAATTTTATTAATTTTAAATTTCCAAAATATTATTAATATATCATTTTAATGAATACCCATTATTTTAGCAAGGATATAGAGATAATTTCTCTTCTTTTCTACTTACTTCCTTCTGGAAATCTTGTACAGATAAACAGATTAAAAAATATTTTATTATGGGATATCATGTGTTATTTTTTCTTTAAAGAGGTCAGTATTAATTTCTGATTTCCCTGAAACTAGTTTTGTAATTACCATATATTAGGTAGCACTAATACTTGTACTTATAGCATTTATAAAAATTGATAGCATAAATCTTAAAAATATAAAAAAGAAGAAAAGTGAGACAGACAAACAAGAGAGAAAGGGAAACAACTTGCCAAAAGGAAGAGTATTTGAAACTTACATAGCAAGATTTCGCATTATTTTGAAATTAATATTCCCTTTTCTAGTTTTCCATATTTTTTAATTTGTTCAATTGTAAATCAATCCATCAAATTCTGTTTCCCTAAATCTTCAAAGAATTGGAAAAGACTTTATCATGGAGCTAGCCCTCTTTTTGAGACGAAATTCAGAAAAGGGTCTTTGAAAATGTGAATGAAGATCTTTATTCATTACATATATACCTAAGAAAGTACCATATTACCATTTTCCCAATTATAAAGAATAATGTCTTAGTCAATAAATCATTTATTATTATTATTATTATTTAAGATTTTATTTATTTATTTGAAAGAGAGAGAGAGTGGGTGCACAAGCAGGGAGGAGGGGCAGAGGGAGAGGGAGAAGCAGGCTTCCCGCCAAGCAGGGAGCCCGATGCGGGGCTCGATCCCAGGACCCTGGGATCATGACCTGAGCCGAAGGCAGATGCTTAATGACTGAGCCACCCAGCCGCCCCTCATTTATTATTTTTTAACTGCTTTTTAAGGAATGTGTGCAGAGTTGAAGACATAAATCCTGTTGCTGTTGTTTTTTAAGATTTATTTATTTATTTGAGAGAGAGAGAGCATGCATGCAAGCATGGGGAGAGGCAGAGGGAGAGGGAGAGAGAAAAGTCTCAAGCAGACTCCCTGCTGAGCAGAGAGCCCATCTCCGGGCTTGATCCCATGACCCTGAGATCATGACCTGAGCTGAAATCAAGAGTCAGATGTTCAATCAACTGAGCTACCCAGGTACCCCGAAATAAATTCTGTTTCTGAAGCAAGTATTTAACTCTGTTATTCAAGCACAGGCTTAAAAATTCACACATCTTTCCTCACGTCACAGGATGTCACCCCCTACCCATGGGTACCTTCCATTTTCTCTTCAACTCCATTGATATGGTGCCACTATTCTGCCTTCTATCAGGTTAGATTCTATCTGGTTAGAAATACTGGCCTGCAGGAATACCAAAAAAAGGGGTAACTCCCTGAAGGATACCTTCATTTCCTTGATTGATTCCTCCTCATTGCTGTGGGTGACCACATTACTTTTTGAAGGATACAGTCCTTTATTTGCTGCCTTGCACTCTAGTTTGTCTCTCATCTTGACTCTGACCAGCCTTACTTTTCCCACATCTTTACATTTTCTCTAGTCTTAAACATTTTATACTTCTTTAAGTCCTTTCCTCCTGTGTATGTGTGGATACAGGACACATAAATCTGGCTTTCCTCATTTGCAAAAAGTAAACAAACGCAAACCCTATTTGCTATCAACACCAGCTATTTCTCACTATAAGGAAATGTCTGAATTCCATGAGATATAATCTTCTCTTGAATCCTCTAATTTCTTTCATGTAATTACTTGTCTCATCTAAAAATCTCCATAATTTTGAAACTATGAGCCCACACACAAATTTTCAAAGAATCTCTCTTAAACAAATTCAAAGTTTTTCTCCTTCTTAAAAAAAAACAAAAAAACCCAAAAAAACCCATACCTTACCAGTTATGTGATTTTCAGGTAATTATCTAACTTTCCTACACTGTGGTTAATTTGTTACTTGAAAATAATACAGCCCTCATAAAGTTGTAGTGAGGACTAAATAAGATAATGCATGAGAGGTGCTCAGCCCTTAAAAAAAGATAAAGAAAAGATAGCTGGAGTTTTTGTTTTGTTTTGCTTTTATTGTTTGCCCTTCCTCATTAACTCCTTTTGAAGTCACAGGCACCAAAAACAATGTTATCTTCAATCCCTAAGTTTTTTATTATCTCCTACTCTGCCCAGCTCATCTTCACTTGACAGTTAACTCTGCAGAGTCATAGAAACTTATCTCTTAGCTGACTGTTGTAGGTGGAGTCCCTACAGATTACACAGTAAAAGGTTTGGGGCTCAATTAATATTCGGTGAATGAATGCGCCTCCTTCAGAATGCCCTCATTTTACCTGCACTCTATTTCTTGGGATGTCACTTCCTCTCCAGCTTCCCCTCTACATCTCTAGGCAGCACGCTGGGGAGCAGGTGCACAAGACTTCCACAGTGAAGACTGTTCACCTCTGAAGACTCCCACTGGGAAAATTTTCTCCTTTCTAAATTAAGAGAATAGGAGTGAGAACTGAAGCTAAAGGATCCAGATGCAGAGGGAGATGGTGAGAACCCTGACAAGTTATTCATTTTACTTTCTCACACAAATATTAAAGCAAAATGTAAGGTCAGCAAAAGGCTTTTGTTAATTATCCTTCAAGAAACCATATAACCAAAGAAATTTACTTGCAAAAACTAACAACCACAACAAAAATCCCCACAAAACTCCCTCCTGGGCTTCTGACTAAAACACTAGGCAGGTTTATGTTTTTAAATTTAGAAACCAGTCTTACGTTTTTTTTCTAAATTCCATTAAGACTCAGTTATAGAGGTTGTGTTCCATATCTACTGGTTAGAGAGGCCACTATTCCTACAAGGATTGGTTATCAGGTCCAGGGAGAAAATATTTTAAAGGCAATACAATCTTCACTCTTTCTTAAACAGAAATTTTACTATTCTATATTACATTTTCGTATAACATGTTACTTGGTGCCCCTGAGCCCTTTTGTAAAACAGAAGCCTACAGTAGTAAATGTCATGATAAAATGAAATCAAGGATTATGAAAGTGGTAAAACTCATTAAATATGAAATCCTATATTCACTACCTTAGACTCAGTGGCTTTAATACTTGCTTTTCAAAATTTGGTGTTCAATATCAGCTATGTCTCAAAATTAACTGACTGCATTGAACATTTAAGGCATTGACTTTTAATAAAATAAACAGTCAATTTATATTTTAAATACATTACTATGTGTGCCCAAATATAAAATAACCTCAAATGTAATTCCCCCATTTTATCCCAAAATGTTTTGAACATTTGAACTTGAAATATAGGCATACAAATGAAATAATCAAATGTCTATTTACAATATTAATTATTTTAATTACCCAGACATTTAAAATTATACTCTGATACATGTCATCCAACAGCACTTTCTGCAGTGATGGAAATGCTCTGTATCTGCTCTAATATGGTAGACACCGGCCACATGTGGCCATTGGGCATTTGAAGTGTGACTGGTGCAACTGAGGAGCTCAATGTTTACATTTAATTTTAATTAGTTTAAATTTAAATTGGCTCCTGAGGCTAGTGGCTACCAAATTGGACAACATGGCTTTAGAAAATTGAAGATTCTTTTAGAAACGTTGTTCTTTTCCACTCATTGTAAGTGTTTTAAAATACAAGGAAGATTTAGAAGAAAATGTGTGTGCAGAGATACGAACATAGAACAAGTGTCCTGATACTTATGTGTAGAATGAGATTGAAGAGAGAAGACATGGAATACAAACACCATTCTCTTTGAAGATAGTCCTAAACCTATCTGGGGTTTAACACTTTGTTCTCCCAAATTCTAAAGAACCAAAGAATCCATGTGGAAATGACAAAGCCTTTCATTCTGCAAATTATTTTCAAGTGATTGTCAAAAGACTCATTTACAACCATATCCAATACTTGCAATTGTGAGACCTTACCCCTAGGAATAATTATAAAATCTGTTTCACATTTCTTTCTTTCTTTTTTTTCTTACTCATAACATTAGATTTTTTTTTAAAACATCAAAATCTAGCACAATTTGAAATCATTTCAGGTAAACCTGAACTTTGTTTTTCAAAACAAAATGACTGAGACATATTATATGAGAGACTTTTTTTTTTTTTAAGAACACATCCTCTCTTCTGATGGATAATTTTGAGGGAAAACAATTGCCTTAATTTGGTACATACAGTAACTTACAAAAATTACAGAAGTGAGAACTGAAGATTATTTCTTTAAAAGTTGTGTGTTTTCTTTACAATAACATGAAATCTTTTCCTATCACCAAGCCCTCGTTAGATGTTTTTCTTTCCTAAACCTCAAAACAGCAGTCCACAGAGACTGATCTGAGTTGAGTTAGGAGTGATTGGTCATTCTAACCACCCCCAAGAGGCAACATCACAGAGGCCGAGAGGCTCCTTACAAGGTGACCCAGGGGCACAGATATCAATCCCAGGACTTTCTGGCATCTCAATAACGATGAGTAATTATGTGATCATTTTAGATATCTTGATAGGCACAGTAACATAGATAGCTATGTATTTACAGACAAATAAAACAAAATACCCCATCTGTCACTCCTACAATGAGATCAAAAAGCCACTCTCAACTGATTTTCCAAACTTTCCTTAGAACTGTCTTTCCCCCAAGATTAAGTGAATGATGTTTAATATGTGCCATTTGGTTCTGCTTTATTACTAAGAATTCCTTGAATGAGGTGAATGAAAAGGAATGTTAATCTACCTCAATCCAGAAAAATAAAATCCTCCTATCCATAAAATGAAATTAATGATCTCCAGAAGCAAATAATTTTAGTGTGATGATGATCTTTGAAGAAGAATTAAGGTGCTTTCAGGTGCTCTGCCTGGATCTTTAGCTTAATGAGGCAGATCCATCAAGAGGATAATGGCTAGATGGATATTTTTGTTGTTCTATTTTTAATGAATAAGAGACACTTGTATTCATTAAAATTATAAAAAAAGATAAATAATGAATCACCTTAAATTACAGAATTTCCATATTTCTTTAAAAAACTGACACTGTGCCTGCCAATAATAGCCTCATACAATATTTATGAAAGACTGGCTTTCTGTAATGAGAAATTCAACAATTATCATGGTAATAACTTGGGAGGCAAGGATGAAATATATGGTAGTAAAATCAAGTCTCAAGTGGAGATGGTGTGTGCATGTAGCCTTGCAGGTCCTGGAGTCAGGAACGCTTCCGAGGTCTGCAGGGTGAAGGACCTCCACGACTGTCCACATGAATATGAAACTTATTTTATATGAAGCAATTTTCATTGTTCTTCCTTATACATTTCTCATCATATTATATTAATAATTTCTCAGACCCAAAGTTTACATTCTTCCCCGAACATCTCCCTATCGCTTTTTTGCTTTTATTTTTTCACCTGCGTCTCTCGCTTTCCCCACATTTTTCTCTGAGTGAATCTTCCTTTTATTAAATTTTCTAAGATATCTTTCAATAATTTTATTTCTCCTCCTCCTTCCTTTGAAATACTTGGATACAGAAACCCTTCCTACAAGTGATTTGTAAACCTGTTGAGTAAGAGATCAACTTATTTTTCTGGCTTCCTTTGGAAATGGACACGTTAGTGCAAACTAGAGCAACACAAAACTCAGGTCCTGGTGATGGAATTTAAACTTCTATTTGGCCCAATTCTCTGCTTCTGATATCTTTAGGATTTTAACCTTTAGCCTACACTTATTAGCAAAGGTCAAGTTATAAATCTAAGTACAAATATATTTCCCAATAAATTTTAAAGTAGTAGAACACTGAGATGTTATGACTAGAAAGAAATTATTAAGATGCTATTTTTAGGATTATATATGCGGTTTAATTGGGCATAGACCTATCAAGAAGTCTTTTCAATGAAATTAACTGTCTTTCATATTTTGCAAAAGATCAAACTTCTATTTATATTATATGAGACAAGACCATGTCAAAATACCGCAAAAGGAAATAAAACTAAAGAATGATTATGAAATATTATGCAGAACTAGTATTTCTAAAGAAAATATATTTGTTATGATTTTTAAATATTTCACAGCAAATATTTCAACTACACCTCTAGTTACCATAAAAACTATATCAAGAAGCAAGCCATATTTTAACATGTCTAATTTTAGGATCTCCAAATGCAAATAAATAAAGCATTTATTTATTTATTTATTTACTTATTTATTTGACAGAGAGAGACACAGCGAGAGAGGGAACACAAGCAGGGCGGGTGGGAGAGGGAGAAGCAGGCTTCCGGCGGAGCCAGGAGCCCGATGTGGGGCTCGATCCCAGGACCCTGGGATCATGACCTGAGCCGAAGGCAGATGCTTAACGACTGAGCCACCCAGGTGCCCCATAAATAAAGCATTTAAAAGAATGACAATTTATCCTGTCACTGCTTAAAGCTCTTAATTATATATACTTATGGCTTGTAAAGATATAACAAGAAATAGATTGGAAGCAAGCTGAGCAAATAGATAGTGTTCATAAATGCATCTTATTTGATACTGAAGTCAAGGGGTTCTATCAAAATGATTTAAAACTTGAGAGATAAACTAATACAGAGATCTACAGGGAATCTTATCTAGTTCTGTTCATATGAGTTCAGAGCTTTCCACTGAATTCTATTTTTTTTTTTTACCTCTAATTATTCCACATGGACCATTGGGAGTAGCCCAAATTGGGGGCACTGATCCTAATTTCTGTCCTTTTGACCCGTTTCCCCATCTTCAATTCTTGCTTGCAAGACTGTTAAAGAATGTTTGTGTCAAAATGAAGCTTGGGTAATAAAGTGTGGATAGTTCAGAATAAAAAATGTTGGTTTCATATTGTGCAGATTATTATACTAACTAAATGTTCTTATTTTTTTTTTAAAGATTCCATTTATTTATCTGAGAGAGAGAGCACATGAAAGGGGGGAGGGTCAGAGGGAGAAGCAGACTCCCTGCCGAGCAGGGAGCCCGATGTGGGACTCGATCCCGGGACTCCAGGATCATGACCCGAGCCGAAGGCAGTCGCTTAACCAACTGAGCCACCCAGGCGCCCTAAATGTTCTTATTTTATCTTTTGATGTGGCTGTACTGTTAGTAGTATCATGAAAGATGATACTTGTCAGTGTAACAAAGTACATTATATCAGCTTTTTACAAAGGCAACAAAGGCGTGACTTTCAAGAGAATAATTTTTTATTTATTCTTATTTTTTTGAAGATTTTATTTATTCATTTGAGAGAGAGAGAGAGAGACAGAGCACAAACAGCGAGAAAGGCAGAAGCAGACTCCCAGCTGAGCTAGAGCCCGACACGGGGCTCGATCCCAGGACCTAGAGATCATGACCAGAGATGAAGGCAGACACTTAACCATCTGAGCCACCCAGGAGCCCATCAAAAGAATGATTTTTTTAAAGTACAAATAAGTAGTTAAATTTTATATGAAATATTTGAGTGTATGTACAATAAATTATGTATGTAATTATATAACATGTAATGTGTTAATTATATATTATTAATTTAATATTATTAAATATTAAATTAAAATAAATATATTACATAATTATAGATATACACACACACACATATATAGTATATCCAAACATGTACACAAAGAAAATAAACAGAGAATCTTTTAGCTAAATACGATCTTGAGAAATTCTTCCAAATATTGAAAAGTTTTCAGTTCATCTGACATATTAGCAATAAATACACACAGGGGGCTTTATATACATTTATCCCACATTCATTTACTTCAAAACATAAAATAAATTATTATTATTTTTTCTTCCTAAGCCAAAGCTAGGAATAACAGCTCTCTCTCTACAGAACCCATTTTACTGGGGCAAAGGAGGAAGGGAGCAGATTTAATCCCTTGTCTATTTGTTAGAATTCAAAAGGCCGCACTTTAGCTAACTTGTTTGGCCATTCTGTGTGTAGACAAAGATATAGAGATAGAGACAGAGATAGTGACAGATAGATAGAGAGATAGAGAAAGAAACATAATATTTTTATATAATATAAAATATATATGATAACAAATAGTCATCTATACTTTTCACTTACCTGAAACTATAAAATCACTTAAATGTGTGTATCTGTGTGTGTGTGTGTGTGTGTATTAATGGGGGCTTGATAGTTATGTCCGTGAAAGTCTCTGAATGGATCTGGCAGTTACAAACCTAATTTTTTAAAAATTAGAAATTAGAGAATTGGGGCACCTGGGTGGCTCAGTCATTAAGCGTCTGCCTTCGGCTCAGGTCATGGTCCCAGGGTCCTGGGATCGAGCCCTGCATCGGGCTCCCGGCTCGGCCGGAAGCCTGCTTCTCCCTCTCCCACTCCCCCTGCTTGTGTTCCCTCTTTCGCTGTGTCTCTCTCTCTGTCAAATAAATAAATAAAATCTTTAAAAAAAAAAAGAAATTAGAGAATTAATGTTGGGTGGGGTCTTTAGATTCTGCCCCATTCATTCATCTCATTTTGTGGATGTGATAAATAAGATACTGGAAAGCAAATATCTTCCAAGGGCCAAAAAATGAATGAGTCACAGACATGGGGCTATAGCCTAAATTGCTGAATCTTCAATGGAGTGCTATTTCTAACATACTGTGCTGTCTCACAAATGGCATTGTCCTATCCTGTTAATTTTATTGTTAATTTGGCTCTTTGAAGAACGATAAAAATTAAGTAGTAAAATAAATCATTTTAATGAACACGTGATCCTACAAATTTATTCTGAAGCCCTATACGACAGTAATATTAAAACAGATTCAGTTTAAGATGGGTTTGTATATCTGAAAGTACTTAATATAAACCGGTTTCTCTAACATCAATCAAGAAAAACTTAACTTATTAGGTAGAGAAGTATTCTAATTTTAAAATATTTTTAGGTAAGGAAATCCCATGGGTTCATTTGGCAACACTAACACCGAAGTCTCAGCCCTCAGCATCTCTGCCTCCTCGGCTACACTACAACATGCACACAGGCACACACACTCCTCTAAAATCATTTGAAAAACAAAACAAAACTCTCCGAGGTGATTCAAACACACTATGTTTTGCCAACGCCAGCCTTCAGACTGAGAACAAGATATCAAAGTAGAGAGACTGGATGTAAATAAAGGTTGGTTCCATCATTTCCTCAATGACTGTCATAGCCAAGGAGGGATACCTCGTACTGGTGTAATCTTATCCGAGTTCAGGGAGCAGATAGTCAAACAACATTACAGATACGTTCCAGACCCCCAGGGGACACCGAGAGCTCCAAACCCTATGTATACTATGTTTTTTCCTGTGCATACACATCTATGAGAAGGTTTAATTTATAAATGAGGCACAGTTAGAGGTTAACAATAACAATAAAATAGAACAATTACAACAATATACTATCATAAAAGTTATGTGAATGTGGTATCATTCTCTCTCAAAACGCTGTAGTGCATTGTGCTGTACTCACCCTTCCTATGATGTCGGTTAAATGCCAATGTGAGGAGAGGAAGTGAGGTGAAGGGCTCCAGCACATGATGTGATGTATGTAGCCTTAGGCTACTATTCACCTTCTGCTGATTTGTGGGAAGGAGGATCTGCTACTACCAACCAAGGTTGACCTCAGGTAATTGAAACTGAAGAAAATGAAACCACAGATAAGGGGGGTTATAGGATACAGGTGAGAAAGAAGACTTCAGGGTTTCCCGACTCTACCAATGAATCTATCTGCCATTGATGAGGATACTTGAAATACCACTGTTTCTTTATTTGTAAAATGCACATAATTTCAGAATAGGTTCTTAGGAGGATTGAGGCTCATAACATACATTTGTATAAATTAGGAAAAATTTTAAGTGCTCCAAAATTCAAAATATTACTTGTATAATGCAATTTTTCCATTCCTGTGAGAAAATATGCAGTAGGGAGTGTCAAGGATGTTTGGATCAAATATGAAAGAGATTTGGAACACTGGCTTATTTCAGTAAACTGCACCAAAGAATTATTTGAAATAAATCTAGTGCTGGAAAGGTAAAGTAACCAATAAACAGCATGGTTCGTATTTGCTAACTCAGTGCTGGACACAGATTAAGTGCTTATGAAATACAAATCCATGAAATAGAGAAAAAGAAAATGAATGAGGAGAGAGGGAATTTATTAAAATGGAAAATAAGAAAAGAGAGAAGACAGTGAGAAGCAAGCAAATGGGAGCAAGTAAGTTCCTATAAAATATGCCACAGAAAAACAGAAAGTAACTAAGAAAGAGGAAGAGTGCATCCACATCAAGAAATTGCTAACACAAAGCCCCAGATGATAGCAAAAAGTTAAGCTAAAGAACAGCCAATCCAGATCAGGGCAAGGGAAAGGAGGTTCCAAAAGGAGATTCTTCTAAAAAACATAACAACAACGAAAAACACCTCAGTAGAAAGCTAGATGATCTTGAGGGTCATAGAGAAGAATTAAGAATATGAGAAAAAATAAGAATTAAAAATATGAGGAATTATGCAAGTGAAAGAATGGTGATTATTCTTCCAAGCAAATACTTATCCAAGATAAGAAAAATAAGCATAGTATGATACTTGATTCAACAGTGGACAATATTTGCATCGTATGGGGTTGTAAACACTGCTTGCTGATTTACATTTCAAAGTGCTATAATTCTATAGCAATAATTCTATTGCAAGAGGGAGGAGCAAATAAGAGCACTAAATCTATATCCATCATAATAGACAATCAATATATAATACATCAACTTAAAAAATTACCAAGTAGCAATACAGACTTTTATTTAGAACTATGAATAAAACTACAGAAGAAACGGCTAGAAGAATTAAAAATTCATCTGTAAAAAAGGCACTCACAGAGGGGAGAAGTGGTAGCTGCTACCACGTATCAAGGTAAGTTCTCAACACAACATAGTTTATTTGCTTGCTTTCTCTCAAAATCATTCTCTTCTCTCTCTTGCTTGGTGGTGGGGGTGTAGAGCTGACCTCTGTAAACTACATCTCCCAAGATTCCTTGCAAATTGACTCCTGGTCCATTTCAGTCAATGAGAGGCACTGGCAGAAGGTTGGTAGGCAGAAGACAGAAACCAAGGTATTTCCTTCTCTTTCTACTTTGGTGTCATCTCTGCCCGTTGGTATTCTCCAGGGTTCTTGTTCTCCCTGGATAGCCAGGATCCAAGGTCTAGCTTTGGCTTAGTGGCTCCAGCTCATGGGCTCTTGCCTTTGAACCTTGAACTTAGAAATAATGGCAACTTCCAAAGGCAGGTAATCTGGTCTTCCCCTGGCAGTTCCTCAGGTCTTCTAACACCTTATTATCCCATATTAAATTATTACTATTAAATTGAATTACTTTACATGAGTTTTGGTTTTCTGAGTGGCTCCGATACAAGCAACTATTTGCTACTTTAATGTACAGGTATAAGTAGGTAAAAATTTCTAAAAGTTTAAGCATATAAATGTATTTTATAACACTTTACAAATTCTTTAAAAAAAAATTGAACAACAGCAGAGTCACTTCAAAGGATACTATATTCTTACAAAGTATCTACCTTGAAGGAAATTCTCAGAAGTTCCTTTAAAAAAGCAGTTGCTTTATTTTACAACACTGCAAATATGAAGTAAGTAAAATATTATATCCCCAAATAAAAGAGCAGAGTTTGCTTTTTCTAAGAATCTATATTTATGAAAACTGCATCTGTGTTTTTATTTTGTCTCCACTGAAAATAAGTATTCCAACTGCAGATCTACTGAATATATCAATATGATTTGATAGATCAGGGGTTTTTTCTAAAAGGGTTCACAGTCCGGCTAGAAGGAAAGACACAGCAGATGTTTTCTTCTCTGTTATTATTATGCATATAAATATTATGCATTTAAATACATTTTTAAAAACCAGTATAGAAGGGTGCATAATGAAAACCAAGTCTCCCCAATATTAATTGTATTCCCCATAGGTAACCACTGTCAATGTCTTGTGTATCCTTTCAGAATTCATGTATACAGATATAAACATATACTCACATTCATCTGTAAAAGGGGATGATAATAGCATTTACTATAGTAAAATTTTTGTGAAGACTAAATAAGAAAAAAAAACACAAGAAGTTGACATTGTAAGTGCTAATAGTAAATATCAGTTATTAATATTTTCCAGTTTCATCAAACTGTGCTATCTACCTCCCTATATGGAAGTAAAATTTATCTGGTCTCCTACCTAGGTTATTTTCCAAGTTTTTGCATGCATAATATGTATAAATTCATATATATTATATGATATGTTATAATACATACACAAGAATTTATATGTATGTATATGCATGTATATAGGTATTAATACATACATATTATTACCTATACATATATAAATACATATAGTTAAGAATTTATATATGTGTGTGTGTATCATTGTGAATTAAAGGATTTGCACATTTTTACTTTTGTATTGCCAGAGTGCCCTCCAAATAAAAAGCAGACAGAGAGACAGTCAGACACACACACACAATATGATAAGCTTCGTGGTAATGATTCTAAATGTAATAGATTATAAGGGTAATAGAACTCTTTAAAATGTGTCTTGTGAAGCAGGTAAGGCTTAAACTGAATCTGTAGTAGGTAAAGAGAAGGAGAAAATGCATGGCATATAAACAGACACATTGTGCGTTATACCATAAGCAACGGAGTGAAGCAGAAATTAGATGTGTGTATAGAGAGCTTCAGAGTTAAGACGCTGCCTTGACGGAAGGGAAAGAAGGTGAGCATGTAAAGTGAAGTCAGATTGCAGAGGAACTTGGAGTCAAATTTCCGAATTGATGAGAAGATAATTGTAGGTTTTAGAGCACTGGAAGAAGATATGAAAGCAATGGTTTTTTGTTTTGTTGTTTTGTCTTGTTTAGTTTTAGGACAGTCAGACTTCTGCTCAGTCTGGTGATTTCTGTTACATTTTTTTCAAGATTTTAAGCACACAGTTTTGGTAAGCCTAAGCATAATGTGCAAGCAAATCAACTAGTTCCTAAATTATGAAAAGTGTCATTTTCTTTCTTTTTTAAAAATATTTTATTTACTTATTTGAGAGAGAGTGCAAGCACAAGCAGGGGGAGCAGCAGAGGGAGAGGGAGAAGCAGAATCCCCGCTGAGCAGGGATCCCAATGTGGGACTCCATCCCAGGACCCTGGGATCATCACCTGAGCCGAAGGCAGACACTTAACCGACTAAGCCACCCAGGCGCCCTGTCATTTTCTTTCTAAGCAAAATTATTTAAAGAGCTGAAATTCAAGTTGTAATGCAATAGTTCAGAGTTTGCAGTTTTTATTTTTATTCTTTTTACATTGTGTAGATTTTATGATTCTTTTATATAATAAGTTATATAAACTAATGAGATTGGTACCAAGAAGTTTTGAAACTCTTAGTTCAAGCAGGAGGTATGCTTAATTATGATATTGAACAACCAGTGTGAAAGAGTCGGCAGGCTGATTTAGTATTCCAGACCTATCCACCTATCCAGTACTTCTTGGCTGATCATTGCTTTCTTTTTTCTTTCTTTCTTTCTTTTTTATTTTTTTAAGCTGTTGCTTTCAATACAGAGGGTGAGAATAAAAAAAAAAAAAGTCTGTTTTGCTATCTACATTTCTGTATGCATATGATTTATATAAAAATGTATAATCGTTTTCATATGGACACTTTACATATGTATTAACCCCATCTCTATTCCCATCTAAATGGTTTCAGTTTGCTTTTTTCATATGCATAGTTTGTTCTATTTTAATTATTGCCTTATGGCTTTTCTTAGCAAGGTAAGCAGAGGTAAACATCCCAATATTTGGAACCAGACACATCTAATTTGAATCTTGGCTAGCCCACTTATTAACTCTGTGTCTTTGTTCAGGTCACTTCTGTGAATGTCAGTTTCTTTACCTGAAAGTGAATATAATTATACCTCCTGCACCTCATAAGATTTTTTTTTTCCCCTATCAATGCATTTAGCAAGTCACTGGCATACATCAGGGAAACAACATGTAATAGCTGTCATTATTATTGCTGTTTTTAACTATTACAACAACCATAATTGGAAAACAGAAACAGAACTGAAATTTCAGTGAAAGCCTGAACTACCAAAAAATACACTGAAGGCTTGTTATTCTTTCTCAACATGAAGGGGCTGACAAGTGGAACCACACCTCTGACTCTGATGGAGTGGAGAATGGGATGGAGGGCACACTAATTTTGTCTTTCTTCCTTCCCCAGCTCCGGCCACTCTGTCATTACCCTGGCTATCCCTTTCTCTGGGCTCAGATTTCAGCAGATATGCACATCTATGACATTTATGGAAGGTAAATGTTTTATCTTTTTAATGGTTAGTGAAAAAAGCTTTTAAATATGTATTCCAAACCTTTGGTATGGATACTTGGGAAACCATAAATAGTTTTATAGGAAAGTATTGAGAAAATAAAACTTTGAAATTACATTTTTGAGGTTACTTCTTAAAATTCTAATTTCCAATGAAGAATGTACAGTGTTCATGTAAATATATGCAAATAAATACAGCTGCTTTTCTAATTTATTCCTAAATCTGGCCCTTTGAAGTATCTCTGCAAAAATTATTTGCATGGAGGCTGTAATAAACTGTAGTTCATGTCCCTGTTACATAAAACAAAAGTATTCTCTGTATATATACTGCTGCATTTATTATTATGTAGATTAGAATCACATTATGTAGAGACAGACTATCACTCTGTAGATCCTACTGATGGTTTTCATTCAACTGATGTTGGCAAAAGTTAGATTTCTCCTTATGAAGCTAGCAGCATCTCAATATTTGAGATGGTACCTCTTATGAGGTGCGGGAGGTATAATTATACTCACTTTCAGGTAAAGAAACTGACATTCACAGAAGTGACCTGAACAAAGACACAGAGTTAATAAGTGGGCTAGCCAAGATTCAAATTAGATGTGTCTGGTTCCAAATATTGGGATGTTTGAATACAAGTTCCATGAACCCAAACCATGTCTTATTTTGTGGAAGACCCTATGTCCAATATTAAGTATAATACCCCAAAATAATAACTGTTTAATAAGTATTTGTTGAATAAACGAATGATTGATACCTAGTTTCAAGATTTCTGATGTTTTCATGATGTTCTTTAAGTGTTGAAGCATCAACACCAGTTTCCCTCAAAATCTGTGAGCACGTTTCTTAAATTGAGTATAAATATTTGTACATTGGATTATGTTTTCTGTAACAGTACATCCAGGCAGAATCATGCTTTCCAAGAAAAGAAAAAAATGGCATTCAGTTTACCTTGTACTATTACAACAAAACACATCTGTCTCAGTCATAAGGTGTGTTCATAGACTGGAAGCATCTGGGCTTTTCCATAAAGAAGTGGACTCACAAGACAATAGAGGGGAAAATGGCCTTGTCACCCTGTTCTATGCATAGTGGGGACCCGTTTCAGCCACTCCAGCACCCCGACCCCAACCTCCATGTGACTGCCACCCATTCCTGTCCGGTATAAATTTGACACAGACATAGGACCAGAGCAATACCATGTTGAGGTCTGGAGTCTTCCTTACCAATCACTTAAGGCTATTTTGAAGCTATGGAAGAACAAAAATATCCTGCTCTGTCCCTAAAACAAGCTTATGTATTTATACCCATTACATAGGATAGAAACGGGGGTAAATATAAGTTATTTGACAAGCTCAAAGCTGTTGTTAATAACACTGATATGAGAACCCATAAACTCTGAGTTTTCCTGTATTTCATCCTAGGAGCACAAACTTTCTCATCTCCAAGAAGTGAATAAATGTTGTGTCTTTGACTTAAATTGCAAACTCGAATATCTCACAAATCTTGAAAATTCCCCATAACCCTAGAAGCTTTCTAGGTTTTCTTGTTCCTATTAAACCCATTTCATTGCAACTCTCTTTGGTCTGTTCCCTTGTATATAAATTTAAATTAGGACCACACAAAAATATGCAATACTATTTGGAGAAAGGAAGCAATTTGTATATAATTTATGACCAAACAAAGTGAAACTATTTTTTAACAGCTGATAAAGAAAAGTTAGATATCAACTTATGAGCACTTAATAAAGTATTGTATATTTAATTTTGTAGGTTGATTTGTATCTCAAACTAGCACACTCAGATGGTCTTACCAATGAACAGTCCTGATTTGCATTAAGTGCCCCAATACTTTTCCTAGAATGTTAAGAGATGATATTTCATCTGTTTAATCTGACATGCTGGTCAGCAACTTAATTTTCTAGGATATGAAATCTTTATTTGCTTGGAGAAATCATTTCCAATAATGCATTCAAGTCTCAGATGAACACCTAACCCCATTAAAGGCAAGCTGAGAACATTTTTATAATGTATTTCTCAGAATTATCTACAGTTATAGAGTTATAGTTTTTTATCTTTTTTTCCTTTATGAATAGAAGATATACTAGGTACCATCTTTTCTCCCCCCTCCCTTTACCTTGTTCTAGATGGAATGAATGTATGCAACTGATTCTACATCACTTAACACAACTTTTCTATCTATAAAGGTAAAAACAAAGATCTAAATGTGAATCCATGTTTTTTCTATCTTTTTCGGCATTGAAGCCAAAGTGCAGAACATTGAGTATCAATTGTAGTTGTTTAAAATTCCCATAGGCAGCTTTTTAAGTAAATGGCATTCTAAGAATAATTACAAGGTGATTTTTAAAATAAATTAAAAAAATTAATCTCTCTAAATAAATGTTATCCTTCACGAAGTTACACAGGATAAAATGCAATGTTACTGGAATAACAACTTTTGGCCTGAAATAACAATGAAAGGCCTAGATGCTTCAAAACCTAATTCTGTTACTTACAAATGGGTGATTTAAAACAAGTTATTCAGACTTTCTATGCCTCAGTTTAGGTATCTGTATATGGTAGGTTGTTACAAAAGGGCCTCAGATGGAATATGCCTCCCTAAATGAATGCCTTTGTGTAGTCTCCCCCCACACTGAATCTGGGCTAGTCTCATGAATTACTTAGAGCAATAGAATATAAAGGGTGTGACAAATGCACATTCTGGGCTTAGGTGTCAAGAGGGTTTGCAGCTCTCATTTTCACCTTCTTGAAATCAGAACTCGATGCTATAGAGATGCACTGTCTAGCCTCGTGAAGGATGAGGGTTCATGTGGAGAAGACACGTGATACCCTAGCTGACAGCCAATAGCCAGATGTGTGAGCAAGGCTATCTTGGACTCATCAGCCTCAGTTGAGCCATCAGATGATGGCAGGCCACATGAATAGTCCCAGGTGGCACCACCAGAAGAATCATCCAGATTACCAATCCACATAATCATTAGAAATGAGAAATGGCTGTTGTTTTAAGTTAATAAGTTTTGGAGTACTCTGTTAAAGAGCAAAGATTACCTGAAATACTATAAAATCAGATAATAACAGGGTTTATCTAACACAGTTTTGTTGAAGATGAAATGAAAATATACATACTTAGACCACTTTCTGAACCATATAAATGCTCAATAGATGTTAATCATAGTTATTACAAAGTAACTAATTGGAAGAGAACAACATTAATATACACATGCAAATTCTAGAGTATTTGTTCAAAATCTGCACATTACTTCAGAATATAAGAAAGAGGCAACAAATAAGGACAAAAACTCCAGTGATTTGAGATGTGGGCAAAAACAAACAAACAAACAAATAAACAAAACTTATGGACATGTTGATGCTTTAAATCAGGGACAAACTAGAAGCGTAAAGACCACATCCACATGGCAAAATTTTTTTTCTCAGTTTTTAAAAATATTGCATTAATTAGGGGCACCTGGGTGGCTCAGTTGGCTAAGCGACTGCCTTCGGCTCAGGTCATGATCCTGGAGTCCCAGAATCAAGTCCCGCATCAGGCTCCCTGCTCAGCAGGGAGTCTGCTTCCTCCTTTGACCCTTCCCCCTCTCATGTGCTCTCTCTCTCTCTCTCTCATTCTCTCTCTCAAATAAATAAAATCTTTAAAAAAATATTGCATTAATTATTGCCATATAATAAGAGCCTTTATGTAAAAATATACATATTCACCTTCTGTAAACAACTTGCCTTCTTTCAGCTTCTAGCCACAATGGCTCTCACTCCTTTATCGGAAGCACTGTCTAGAGCTGAATCTTCCCGACAACTTAAAACTGCGTGTTTTCCAAGGCACAATGAACTCCATCTGCTTGTCACTCATTTACTTACCAAACTGACCCCTGTAGGCATTTGAGTTTGGGACCCTACCTTTAAGCTGAGGATAAACTGAAGGTTAGATTTGTATTTCTTGATTTTAAAGCTATGAATTTCTAGGGTTGCAAAATCTTTAGAAAGTATCTATTTCAACTATCTAATTTAATTTAGAATCAAGTCACGTAACAAATGAGGCAGAGCAAGTGCTAGAGTGCAGAGATTCTAAATCTAGCTCTGGGCTACTTCCTCCTCTCTGAGGGGCAACAATCTGGCCGCTATGAGTTTATGACAAAAATTCAGCATTTGGATAGGGACTCAGTTACAGCACGTGGGTGTGAATGGTAGAAAATAGAAACATAGTTATAATAGTACCACCCATTCCTTAGAGGTAAGAAATAAAACATGTGACCTGATGCAACTTCCAGATCAGTTAGAAATTTTGCTTTTGTATTATATGTTGCTTAAAATCAGTATTGATATTATGTGACTTCAGAGCTTCCCAGTTACCCAAACCCAAGGGAGGGTGATTTCCACAGGCTTGTTCAGACTAGATGAGCTAACATTTCTTCACTTCCAGTTCTGTGCCATTAGAAGAGTTGATCTGGGGAGAAAAAAACTCTTACATAGGAGTGGACGATCTTAGCATACAACGAAATATGTTTGAGCAGCCTATGGGCACTTTTCTAGTGAAGAAAGAAAGCGAGGTGGGCTCAGTGAGTTAGCTTACCCCTTCGTCTGCGTTCATAAAGCATGTTGTTCCATTTCTACTGCAGCTCCAAACAGTAAGACGGACATATCGACCTCTTCATTACAGGAAGTTTCCCAAGATCAGAGATTATGGCTTTTTATCTCTGAAATAGGGTTGCCAGATAAACTCAGGATGCTCCATTAAATATGAATTTCAGGGAAACAACAAATCATTGTTTCATATAAGGGTGCCCGTGTAATATTTGGATAATATTGGAATAAGAAAATGATTATAATAATAAACTGATTAGTTGTTCGTCTGAAATTCAAATTTAACTCATTGTCTTATTCTGGTTTGGTTTGTTTCAATCTGCTTTTTTTTTTTTTTTTTCTAAATCTGGTAACCCTACTTAGAGATAAATGTCAAATACAGTCCTGCCATAGAAGATGTTCAAAGCTTCGGGCCACAACCAAAACACAGCATCATTTCAAACACAATTAGTAGCCAAACCCTGCCTGCTTGGACATGTCCAAGGATGTGGACAGCATATTTCATCACCTACTCACTCATCCAGGAAAAAGGGGAGATCAGTGACTGTACCGCCACTTGACATCTCCTTTCTTCCACGGAGTTGTCATGTCTTCAAACATGACAGATTGGGTAAAATACTAATTAGGTTGAGTCTGGTTTGCCTCCACTCGTCATCTTTGTATGAATCCAATGGGGTTTTGTTTATCTGTTTTTAACGGTTTTTAACTGACATTCATCAAGAGCAGTGAAGACCTAAAACTATGCCCTTAATGGAAGGAAATCCTATCGAAGAAGATGCATTTCTTTACCAGAGCTGTGTCATACCATCCTTTGGGCCCTCTGCTGGAAAAGTAGAATCAAGTCTCAAATAATGCCTTTTTAATTGTATCCTCTAGTATTATAGATGTAGGACAGTACTGTATCATACCTCTGTGAATGTAAAATATCTTGTACCTGCTTTATGATACGTTATAGTGACTGTGCTTTATCAGAGCTGTTTTTAATGACGTTATTCCAGAATGTTTTCTTTCCAGATGATGATTAAGAAGCTAATAAAAAAATGGTGCCAGGTACCACAACAGTAACAGAACTTTGCTGTTTTCTGGGGTTTTGTTTTTTTTACCTTTTGTCCCCTTTTTTATTAATGGAGTGTGCTGGATGTCTCTATAATTTTGTTCAGATGACTGCAGAACGTGGAAAAGCTATTGCTGCTGTTGATGCATAACATACTGCTATTGGTCTTTTAAAATAAATAAATAAATAAATAAATAAATAAATAAATAAACAAACATACATATACATAAATATATAAATAATTTGAATTTTGGGGGGTGCCTGGGTGGCTCAGTCATTAAGCATCTGCCTTCGGCTCAGGTCATGATCCCAGGGTCCTGGGATCGAGCCCCGCATCGGGCTCCCTGCTCGGCGGGAAGCCTGCTTCTCCCTCTCCCACTCCCCCTGCTTGTGTTCTCTCTCTCGCTGTCTCTCTGTCAAATAAATAAATAAAAATCTTTAAAAATAAATAAATAAATAATTTGAATTTTTGGAAACTTCAGCTGTGCTGCCAACTTTGTAAAAAGTATCCCGGCTGTACTGTGTTGGGTTGGCATTGTACAGAAATTAACAGCCATATTGGTCTAGAAATGTTAAACATAATTTTTTCCATTTGTACAGGGGTAACACACTGCATTAAATATGTAAGGTCTTATCTACATGAGTTTGATTACAGAAACTAATAAAGTATTCTCTAAACAATGAAAAAAAAAAGATGTTCAATAAATGTCATCTGAATATTGAATGGCACTTTTTGCAATTCTACCTAATGGTGTGGTATCATGGCTCCAATAACCTTTTGGATGTCATCAGACTCTAATCCGACTCTAGACACAAACCTCAACACCAGTAAGAATAATTAAAACCAAAATAACAATATTGTGTGTGTTTCTGCAGTGCTTTGTGGTTTTCAAAGGTCAGAGGCAGTACTTGCTTTTTTTTAAAATAAATTCTGAATAATCACACAATTAAGCTGTGACTGAATAAAAAGAACATGCAGACAGTGAAGGATGCTTAGGTGGTGCATGCAAAGATCTTCATACTTCTATAAATACTGCATTTCTGGTTCATACACTCTCTCTCATATTTTTAAATCAGATCATTCTTTTTCTAGCATGACTGTGTCAGTTTCACAGGAAGAGAAAATAATTTAAGACCCTGCTGGCTGCAGGAGAGCAAGCCTTTATTTTTCTATGTCACCCCGTTTTTATGCCTCACAATCTTCCAACCGCTAATTAAGACAAAGGGCAAAATTATATCCTTGAGCAGTCTAGTACCGGTTCCCAGTCTGGGATGTGACAGACACCACACTTGAATTTTGCTTTTCGTTCTTTTTTTTTTTTTTTTTTGTTATAGCCTTTATATAGCATAATAGGCTAACCAAGTACAAGTTGAGCAGACTGAAAGGAAGAATTATTTCACACTCCTGCTGATGCTGCTGGAAAGTGTAGAAATGCTTCCTTCAATTTTTAACTTTTTAGAACAGCACACAGAAGGCAATCTAGCAAGTATTAAGATTCACAATGCCATCTGTCTGTTGAAAATATAGTCTAATTCATTAGACACTGAGATATATATATATGTATGTGTATATATATGTATATAAATATATATATTTTGCTTAGTTTGCTGGTTATTTTGTATTGTTCTCTATTGGCCTGAAACTAAGAAATTAAACAGCAGGAAAAGTAATGAGAACTAATTTTCTGTTCAAGTCAAGGAAATGTGTTGCTTTTCCATGGCTTTAGAAAGTCTCTAGTATCTAAAAAATACTATAGAATGCTTGGGATGCCTAGGTGGCTCAGTCAAACTTGCAACTCTTGATTTCAGCTCAGGTCATGATCTCAGGCCCATGAGATCTGAGCCCCATGTCGAGCTCCTCGCTTCTCCCTCTCCCTTTACCCCTCCTCCTGCCCACTCCCTCTCTTTCTCTCAAATAAAGGAATCTTTAAAATAAATAAATAAATAAATAAATAAATAAATAAATAAACTATAGAATGGTTTCATGAGAAATGTGCATATTAACACGGTAAATAGGTGGGAGCCAGAGTGTGTACAATACAGAAAACTAATCAATGACACTTATAACTTTTAAGGGATATGAATGTCTTCAGAGACTAACATTTCCTTCCATCATATAAGAGAAAATGGCCTCTAATCAAAACCAGAAGTCAATAAACTGAAGACAGTTTCTGGTAGGATGTAATAATCTGAGCATTTCATGACAATGTCATCTCTTTGTACTATGCTCCAGAGTTTATCTTTTAAGGATTAAATGGTTATCCCTCAGTTGTGGTTCTCTAAGAACTATGCTTCTTGTTTGTTAGAGACAGGTCAAAAAATCTCGAAAGTATATATAAATGTATACATGTAAATGTATATATAATTTATATTTCTATAGTTAATATTTATATAATTAAATAATAAATATTTATAAATATAAATGTATATATTATACATTATATAAATTTTATATTACATATAATATATTATGTACATTTTTAAATTTCTCCTTATTAATATCTGCATGAAGCCTTCTTAGTTGTCTTCCCAGGAATGGAGTGAGGTGGCATGCATCGAGTAATTGAGTCAAATCTTGAACAGCATCCTCAGGATGAGGACCAGGTATTTTAGTCTAAAGGTTTGGAACATCCTGCCACCCCCAACCTTATCAGAGAGAACAGTGTTGCCATTCTGACAGAAACAAGGATGGCAGCCTTGTACTTCCTTTTCCCAGCCCTACAAAAAAATAAAATCTAAAAAAGATACATAAAGAAGCTTCCCTTACCCTCCAATTTGAAGATTTATCATCATTAATGTTTTAATACCTTCCCTCCCTCATACCTTCCTATAGGAGTTTATCATTTGAATGTAAACATTCACCTTTAAATTGACATGGGAAAATTGACTCAGAGACTCTAGTTTCTTTATTCAGAAACTGGAGTTCAGGCTTAATATCCCACTCTTTTTTTTCCCCCTACAGTTAAATAATATGGGGGGAGGGAAGAGGGGAGAGATCGTCATACATATTCAAACTCTTCAGCTGTAATTGGGATGTTGGTGATAGGTCCCCATTTACTCATCCCTCAGAGCAAGGTGTAGGTCACATTCCTCTGGTTTCCCCCGCTGCATTTGTTCATCAACCACTTCGAAGTGACCCCTCATTCACCAGGTCAGGCAGAAGCCAGCAGCAGAGCACCAATGACCAGCAGCTGGAGATGTGGGTGGCCACAACCACCCACTGTGACCCAGACAAGTTGGATCAGGGAGAGTAGTTGCCTGAAGCTCTGACTTCCTGGTCATCAAATTTTCATTTCCAGAGTGAAGTGCAGAGATTTCAGTTGCTCCAGCATGTATGGGGGTTTCATAATGAATCAGGCAGGAAAATAACAGATGGTGCACTGAGTGTAAATATGAAAATACCCTTGGAACTGCAACAGAAGGCTGGCACTCCCAGGGGAGTCGAGCAAAAACAGTGAAGTCTCCCCGCTGTGTCTCCTCTTTTCTCGCTCTTGTCTCACTTCTCAAGGCAGAGACTTTGTAGCCTGTGAAGGGGTAAGTACTGCCATCTGACTGTCCCCAAACTGTGATCCACCTGGAGACTCTCAGGCTCTGATCTCCAGCCCTCTCACTTCCTTATCTACTCACACTCGCTCCCTCATTCCTTCAGTTTAGCCATTTTCTTTGGATTCTTGGGCTCATTCTTGCCTTCCTTCTGGACTTGATGTAACTGGTAGAATGAGTTCAACCCTGGAGCTGTGGCTTTGACCATATTTCATCACTGTCATTCCTTCTTTTTTATGAGTAATTCAGCAGTCCCCACCACGACCACCCTAAGCCCTTTTGAAATCCTTCTGGTTTTTTTCTTTCTTAAAATAATCATCCAGCTCTTTCCATTAGCTTTACTATAATTTCCATTTGTCTTATTAAAGTCAGCTGGAAATGTTATCAACTTTTAATGTGCATTTGACATATGATTTTGGCATAACTATTACCCAAAATAACACTGTGTCAGGGGAGAAGTGAGGACCATTCTTTCTTAAATCACGTGTGCACTGCTTTTCCTCTCATATAGTTGTATATTTCCTTAGGCAGTAAACATGCATAGCTTCTATCAGAGTGGATTTAGTTGCTTTGCTGATAAAAGTGTGGACTACGAAATCAGGGTTCTACAGAGAGGAAAAAAAACCCAAAAGGATCTAGTACTATATATAATCCACAACAAGTTAAGAGAACTGAGAAAAACAAAATAACGAAAGATGCAATATATGATAGTAGCAATTTAGAAAGGAGATATATTTTCAGATTTAGAAACTCATAATGGGATTACTTGAAAAATTTTTACCAATATTTCAAAATTAAATGAATAATTTCCTAGAAAAAATGTTAAATTGGACTTAAGAAGAAATAGAAAATCTGAATAACATAATAAGAACATCTAGTCTATTGGGGTGCCTGAGTGGCTCAGTCGGTTAAGCGTCTGCCTTCAGCTCAGGTCATGATCCCAGGGTCCTGGGATCGAGTCCTGCATCGGGCTCCCTGCTCCCTTCTCCCTCTCCTCCCCGCTCATGCTCTCTCATGCTATCTCTGTCGCTATCTCCGTCTCTCTCAAATAAATAAATAAATAAATAAAAGAACATCTAGTCTATTGAAGATATGAATAATTTCTATTTTATACAAACTTTTTCAGAGAAGAAAAAAGAGAAAATTACTTATCTCATTGTGTGAGGTGAAATCAACCTTGATTTATAAGGGTAGTGTACCTCTGGCAAGAACAGTAAAAGAAAATAAGAGATAAATATGTGAGATGCTAGATATGTTAACTCAATTGTGTGAATCCTTCCACAATGTATATGTATCAAATCATTTTGTACACTTTAAATATATTACAATATTATTTGTCAATTATACCTCAATAAAACTGAAAAAAAAATAACATTTATTTATTTATTTATTAAGAGAAATAGAGCGTGCAAGCGGGGTGGGCAGGGAGGGGCAGAGGGAGAGGTGGAGAGAGAATTCCAAGCAGGCTCCATGCTCAGTGCAAGCCCTTTGCAGGGCTCGATCTCATGATCCTGAGATCATGACCTGAGCGGAAATCAAGAGTCGGGCACCCAACTGACTGAGCCACCCAGGCACCCCAAAATATGTAACAGATTTTTTAAAATACAGTAAAAGGAAAGAAAATTTTGAATAACTAGAATAGAAATGAAAAAATCCTAAATAAAGTACTTGCAAGTTGCAGTACATTAAAAAGTACATGATATTCAAGTAGCATATTTTCCCTAGAAACGAAAAGCTGGTTCAAGAGAAAAACTTTTTTTTTTAAGATTTATTTATTTATTTGAGAGAGACAGAGAGACAGAGAGCACAAACAGGGGGAGAGGCAGAGGCAGAGGCAGAGGGAAAGGGAGAAGCAGACTCCCCGCCAAGCTGGGAGCCCAACGTGGGGCTGGATCCCAGGACCTAGAGATCTTGACCTGAGCCAAAGGCAGACACTCAACCATCTGAGCCACCCAGGGGCCCCAAGAGAAAAACCTCTTAATGTCATATACCATATTAAGAAATCACATTGGTTATGGCCAGGTGTTGAGAGGAGGGGAAGAGGGGGATTATTGTTTAATGAATATAGATTTTTATTTTACTAGATGAAAAGGTTCTGGAGGTTGGTTACACAACCATGTAAATATACTTAACACCACTGAACTGAACACTTAGAAATGGTTAAAATGATAAATCTTATGTTATGACTTTTTTACCATGATAAAAAAAATTTTAAGACATTACAGAAGAACAAATATCTAAATTACTAGTGACGGTCTCCAAAAGAGAAGAAAATCATGCAGGATTTTCTTGTCTTTTGGAGACAGCATCATGGAAGAAGGGGTCAGTTAAATCTTTAGCCTGGGGGAGTAGGACGAGATTCACTGAGAAAGTGACATTTGAGTAAACATGGGAGGAAGTAAGGGGAAAGAGCACTCTAGTCAGAGGAAATGACAAGTGCCTGTCTGGCTTATCAGGTGACCAAGAAGACCTGTGTGGTTGGAGTGGGGAAAGTAGTAGGAGATGAGGTCAGAGAGGTGAGGATGGCAGAAACCCACAACGGGCCCCGGAAATGTGGTGAGGTGGAAGAGATGAGAACCCTTCGGGGAGATTTAAACAGAGGAGAGATGTGATACATCACATGATTTTTCATGTGCTGGCTGCTCTTAGGAAATGCTCAGAAACAGAAGACCAAAGAGGAAGGAGGTAAAAAAAAAAAAAAAAAGCCAGAGGGGAAGAAAAAAAGATGGTGCTTAGACCAGGGTGGCAACAGTGAAGGTGGTAGAAAGTTATTTTGATAACTTTGAATATTTTGTAAATATTCATATAAATTTATAGAACTACCATGATTTACTGAAAAGCTAATTGTGGAGTGTAAAAGAGAGGATGTCAAAGGTTTTGGCCTGAGTAACTGACAGATGCAGGCAGAACAAGTCTAGTCACATAGGGGCGGCAAATATCAGGTATTCACTTTGAAATACACATTAGGCGTTGAAGTAGAGGTGATGAGTAGGCAGTTATATATGCAAATTTAAACTTCAGAAGAGCTGAACAAACTAGAGGTACAAATTAGACCTCATCAAAGAATAGCAGTACAATTGAACTTTGAACAACATGGGTTTGAACTGCATGAGTCCACTTATAACATGGATTTTTTTCGATAAATACAATACAGTACTGTAAATATATATTCTATCCCTTATGATGTTCTTAACATTTTTTCTTTAGCTTACTTTATTGTAAGGATACAGTATATAATACATATGACATACAAATATGTGTTAATTGGCTGTTTATGTTATCTGTAAGGCTTCTGGTCACCAGTAGGTTATTAGTAGTTAAGTTTGAGGGGAATCAGAAGTTACATGTGGATTTTTTACTGCGGGGGCAAAGGGTGGGTGCCCTTAACACCTGTGTTGTTCAAGGATCAGCTGTATTTGAAGTCACAAGTGAGTGTAATTATAAGAGAGAAGAAGTTCAATAACCACTTTCTGGAACTCCAACATTTCAAAATAAGTGAAATGAAAAAGAACCAGCAAGGACAGTGAGGACAGCTAGAGGGGTAGAAAGAAAAACAGGAGCCTGGTGTTCTGAAGTTGAAGGGCTCCATGGAGAGGTCAACTGTTCTTGATGTGCCTGTTTGGCCACATAAAATAAGATCTGAGCATTCGCCTGTGGTTTTAGCAACTTGGAAGTTACAGGTGGTAATGACTAGCTAACAAAAACTTATGACAAGCATCATACTTAATGGTAAAACTTGAAAAGTAGTTTCACTGAACTTCTGGGGCATGAAAAACATGCCCTCTTTCAACACTTTTACTCAGAATTCTACTAGAGGTTTTAAATAACAAAATAAAATATGTGTAAGAATTGGAAATAAAGAAATAAAACTGGTATTTGCAGTTTATTTGATGTCTATGTATAAGATCCAAGATAATCTACAGACAAATAGAAACTAATAAAAGATTTAAAATTTTGTTAGATTCAAGATTAGCATTACAAAAATCCTACTCTTCCTATTAAATAACTATGACTAGCTATGTCCTGGTATTCAAGAAAGGAAAAGGAAGGAATGGAGGAAGGGAAGAAGGGAGAGGTGGAAGGGAAAGGAGCAGAAGAGAGGAAAGGAAAAAAGGAAGAGGAACCTGATGTGCAGTGTTTGCTGATTTCCATGGTGTAACTACTCCCACTGTGGCTGATTTCTTTTTTTTCTTTTTTTTAGAATTTATGTATTTATTTATTTGAGAAAGAGAGAGCGCAGAGGGAGGAGCAGAGGAAGAGAGACAATCCCAAGCAGACTCCCCACTGAGCATGGAGCCCAATGCGGGGCTCTATCCCAGGACCCTGAGATCATGACCTGAGCCAAAACCAAGAGTCTGCCACTTAACCAACTGAGCCACCAAGATGCACCCCCCCCCACCATGGCTGATTTCAAGCTATCAGTGTGGTGTCACTGAAGCAGGACTGAGAAGAGATGCCCACCATTGCCCTTGCAAGGTGGTGTCAGCTCTAGCATGTCACTACAAATCAATCTGAAAATTAAATAGAAAAAAAATCACATTCATAGAAGATACCAAACGTATAACAAAGTGTGCAATAGCATGCAGAGATTACATTTTAAATGTTTTCAGGAAAAAAACAAAACAAAACACCTAAATACTTCAGAGAATCTGTTGTATCAGGGGTTGGGAACAATCAATATTGTTGATGTCAGTTTGCCTCAAATTAATCTGTAATATCCATACAATTTAAATCAAATCCCAACCGGGAACCTTAAAATTTATTTGGAAGAGGAAGTGGTCAAAAATAGCTGAGCCAGGGGCACCTGGGTGACTTAGTAGGTCAGGCTCTGTGCTGGGCATGGAGCCTGCTTGATTCTCTCCCTTTCCCTCTGCGCCTCCCCCCGCCACCTCTCTCCCCTCCTCTCTAAAAAAAAAAAAAATTAAAAAATAGCTGGAGCCAACTTCCAAGAACAAGATGGGGAGATTTGCACTACTAAAAACAAGTCAGTAAGAGGGTTGATACTGGTGTCAGGATGGACAAATACAACCATGTAACTGCAAAAAGAGCCCCATAAACAGACCCAATAATTTTGGAAACTTCTTGTTACAGCAGATGTGACATCACACATTAGTGTGGAACGGATGGCCTCTCAGTAAGTGGTTCTGTGACTACTGAATTTGTCTGTGGAAAATGAACAAAATTCAGACTCTCTATAGCACAAAAGAAAAAAAATCACAAAGAATAAATAGAAAAAAATTGCAAAATATAACAATGGGTTATTAGCCCAAGTTCATAAAGCACACTTAAAACCAATCAATGTATTAAACCAAATAGATTCATGAAGAACAATTGCTAAGGTCAGAAAAATAAACTGCCAATTTTCATTTAAAAAAAACAAAAACAAAAATAGGGGTGCCTGGGTGGCTCAGTCGGTTAAGCGTCTGCCTTCGGCTCAGGTCATGATCCCAGAGTCCTGGGATTGAGCCCCGCACTGGGCTCCCTGCTCTGTGGGAAGCCTGCTTCTCCCTCTTCCACTCCCCCTGCTTGTGTTCCCTCTCTGTCTCTCTCTCTCTGACAAATAAATAAATAAAATCTTAACAAATAAATTAATAAAATAAAATAAAATAAATCACTTTATAAAATTTTAAGCACAGCAGACTCGTACTTTCCCTTCTGAAAAAACATATGATTAATACATGGCATTATTTTTAACCTATTCTTTTATTTTGGTGCCTTTCCCTAGAATGGGCCTAAGTATAAGACTTTTACACATGAGGAAAAGGTAAGTAGTATGTACTATGTTGTACTCAAAATCATCCCTCTCCTTTGCCAACCAACTCAAGTCCCTCATGGAGTCATGCATTTGTTTCCATTGGACAAACTCCCCTGCATGCTCCCTAATCCAGTAGATCCCCATGACTCAACATATCTACACATTTAAATTTTCTCACACACATACACATGCATACATTCGTTACTCATTTTTTCCTGAATCACACTTTGTATTAAAGTTCATTATTTACATGCCTTATCTTTCTGGTAGACAGTAAACCAGAGAGAGTAAGATGAATGTATTATTTCTTTTTCATCGCCCAGAAACAATTGACAAAATATCCTGCATATATAGGTGGAAGCAACTTGTTTCTTGACTAAATATTGTGAGGACTGTGTAGGCTTAACTTGGACTAACTTGTAGCATTTTTTATAACTTGAAAAATAAGTAATTTTTGAAGAAGTAAGTGGCATTTCTATTTTAATTATAGGTAAAATATGTATAACCAATGGCACAAATAATGATACTGATTCAATTATAATTATATTCAAGAGGATTGTATTATATTGATGGATAATAGATCTATTATGAAATAAAATGGGAAATAAAGGTTATAAGAGGGACTTCCCATCATACTTTTGTCTGCATCATGAAAGCCAAAAATGTTCTTCCACCAAACATACTTTGAGGCTTCTGTTAAAGGCAGACTGAAAATGGATGAAACAAGGATTGATTCCAAAACACCACTTTCTTAGTTCTAATGAAGTATCTTATTTGCTGCATAAGAATGGACTGATGCATAAAATAAGTTCATAATAAAACCTACCATTTACTTATCCACTGCTGTGCTAAGTACTTTGTGTCCTCTTTCTCCAACCCCATTAAGAACCTCGTTATAGCAGCAATGTCTGCAATAGCCAAACTCTGGAAAGAGCTGAGATGCCCTTCAACAGATGAATGGATAAAGAAGATGTGGTCCATATATACAATGGAATATTACTCAGCTATCAGAAAGGGTGAATACCCAACTTTTACATCAACATGGATGGAACTGGAGGAGATTATGCTAAGTGAGATAAGTCAAGCAGAGAAAGTCAATTCTCATATGGTTTTACTTATATGTGGAACATAAGGAATAACATGGAGGACATTAGGAGAAGGAAGGGAAAAATGAAGGGGGGGAAATCGGAGGGGGAGATGAACCATGAGAGATGATGGACTCTGAAAAACAAACTGAGGGTTCTAGAGGGAAGAGGGGGATTGGTTAGCCTGGTGATGGGTATTAAGGAGGGCACGTACTGCATGGAGCACTGGGTGTTATACGAAAACAATGAATCGTGGAACACCACATCAAAAACTAATGATGTATTGTATGGTGACTAACGTAACATAATAAAATTAAATTAAATTAAAAAAAAACTCGTTACATAGTAAGCAGAGCTGCACATAGTCCAACTCAGTTCAAAACCACAATTTCTCCTAAATAATAAATCCATTTCTTCACAGATAAATTAAAAGCAGTTAATAGAAGAGCGCCCGAGTGGCTCAGTCAGTTAAACATCTGACTTCAGCTCAGATCATGATCTCAGGGTCCTGAGATCAAGCCCCAAATTGGGCTCCCAGCTCAGCAGGGAGTCTGCATCTCCTTCTCCTGCTGCCCCTCCCCCTACTCACACTCTCTTTCTCTCTCATATAAATAAACTCTTTAAAAAAATAAATTAAATTAAAAAAATGAAAAGCTAAATAAAAGCAGTTAATAGTGATTGCAGCAATGTAGTCAAAATTTCTAGTTATAAGTCTTGACATTTTCATGGGTCATAACACAGCTGCAGTAGTGTTGTAATCAAATGATAATATCTGCTGCATTTACCAAAAATAAAATGATACATTAAAAGGCCTCAGGAAGACTGTTCTATTAAAATAGCTTTACTAATATGTGTGCGTGGGGGGGGGGGAAGCTCCATTTAGCTAATGTACTTTTTAATAATTATCATGGCATTTCCTCTTATGTCTAAAAATAGTATTACAATCTTTTTAACAGTATATATTGCTCTAGCTTTTATAGCTTATTTGAGTGAAAATAAAACAGCAAAACACGTAAACATTCTCTTAAAAATACTTTCGATGAATTTTGATGTATTATCACACATCTAGACTTTACAAAGGTAGTCACCCAATTGATTATACTGAAATATCATCTCTTTGTTTAGCACTTGCTTTTTATCTAGACACACAGACCACTGAGAAAGCTGTAAGAAAACAATGCTGCATCTCATTGCCATTTCCGTCTTGTCTGCTCCTGGGCGTGATCAGCAAACTTCTCATATGTAAATAATTACACACTTCATGGAGTAGTTCCAATATCACATCGCATATTTCAGATACTGAATAGAAGAGCTACTTCTTTTGTCTAATATTTTCTTTAGTACTTCAGACATACTTCGTATGTGAGTACTTCATACTCACATACTTGTGAGCTTCACAAGGAAAGGATTATTCTGCAAAGTCGCAGATCCAGTACATTCTTTTGATTTTATATACAAAAGAAATAGAAGGAAAAAATTTATAAGCAAATGAAGAGGCTTAATAAAACATCATGTAGGTTATCTGCTGTTTGTTTTTATCCCAGTGATTTGTAATTTGAGTAATAGCTGCGAGCCAGGAGAGTTGTGCATCTTTTCTGATAAACTCCGAGTCAATATTTTATGCAGGAAGAGTGTAGATTTGGGAACTGGACCAGCCAGGGGCCATGCAGCACCGCACAAGTGAAATGCTATCTAGGATTGCATTGTTGGTGACCCTAACGAAGCTAATCATAGGTTCACTATTCTTTGATTCAGGAACAGGAATTGTTGGACACAATAATCTACAAAGATTTGTGGATCTTTTGTCTGGAATCTAATACATTTGATGGCATGCTTTCTTGAGGGTAAAAACATTAATGTTTAGCTAATTATCTTCACAAGAATCTCATTAAATCCACCAAACCTCTCTCAAATCCCCAAAGAGAAGAAGCAGATCTGTTCATTGTTTCTTTCTGATAATTCACGTTGAAGATACATGAAAAAATTTGGAAACACATTTTAGAAGGTGCTTCAGTTCTTCTGAGTAACTCTTTCAGCTTTGTAATCTATAGAAATAAAGTCCTTGAGGTGTTTATCCATAAACTACTACAGGTTCATCCTTTAATTTGAGGGCAACATAAGATAACATGATGCATCACAGCCTGATAGGCAAAGTGAAATCACACCTGTGCATAGTATGTAACCAGAAGGAGACAGGATATCCTGGCCTGTGTCAAGAAAACAGATGTAAAAACACAATTTAAGAAAAGACCCTCACTGAAGAGATGTCCCGATTTATGTAGCAGTAACTGCACACCAGATTCTAGAGAGAGTTATGATGTCAAATGATTTTTTTTCAAATGCAGTATATATAATAAAGAAAATGTAATACTGTTTTCTGAACTTTTTTCCTACATCACAAGATTTTCACAGTGTAAATATCCTTGGCCTCAAGCCCTACAGTACATCCAATCATGTTGTGCTCAAGGATCCTACCAGCAGTGAGCCTCAAGAAATATAGTAATTATCACCATCTTCCTACTTGAAGATGTGATGATAATTGTTTTAGAAGTCATAAGAAATGCTTTCCTTGACCTGTAGGTAATGAGATTATACATATATTTTAGTAGCTGATTCCACATGCTTAAAAATTAAGTCAAGTTTACCATCAAATTCCAGACATTTCTATGTTCATAACTTTATGATATCATTTTTGTGAACCAAGTAAATTCAGTACAATCTATTGTGGAGATTGCTGAAGTTGAATGTCGTTTTTCTCAAAAATGACATCATTTATTTAATTGAGAAGAGATTCTGACTTTTTTGTGGGGCTTAGTGTGCTTATGTTGGGAAAGGAAGTCTGAGGTGTGTAGTCTTTCAGCCTCCACTCAGCCATATAAGAATGGGCCTTACGGCTGGAATGTTTTTTTTTTCCCCCAATTTTTTATTGTTATGTTAATCACCATACATTACATCATTAGTTTTTGATGTAGTGTTCCATGATTCATTGTTTGTGCATAACACCCAGTGCTCCATGCAGAATGTGCCCTCTTTAATACCCATCACCAGGCTAACCCATCCTCCCACCCCCCTCCCCTCTAGAACCCTCAGTTTGTTTCTCAAGGTCCATAGTCTCTCATGGTTCATCTTCCCCTCCGATTTCCCCCCCTTCATTCTTCCCTTCCTGCTAACTTCTTTTTTTTTTTCTTAACATATATTGCATTATTTGTTTCAGAGGTACAGATCTGTGATTTAACAGTCTTGCACAATTCACAGCACACACCATAGCACATACCCTCCCCAATGTCTATCACCCAGCCACCCCATCCCTCGCACCCCACCCCCCACTCCAGCAACCCTCAGTTTATTTCCTGAGATTAAGAATTCCTCATATCAGTGAGGTCATATGATACATGTCTTTCTCTGATTGACTTATTGGGCTCATCATAAGACCCTCCAGTTCCATCCACGTCATTGCAAATGGCAAGATCTCATTCCTTTTGATGGCTGCATAATATTCCATTGTGTATCTATCTATCTATATAAATATAACACATCTTCTTTATCCATTCATCTGTCGATGGACATCTTGGCTCTTTCCACAGTTTGGCTATTGTGGACATTGCTGCTATAAACATCAGGGTGCACGTACCCCTTCGGATCCTTACATTTGTATCTTTGGGGTAAATACCCAGTAGTGCAATTGCTGGATCATATGGTAGCTCTATTTTCAACTTTTTGAGGAACCTCCATACTGTTTTCCAGAGTGGCTGCACCAGCTTGCATTCCCACCAACAGTGTAGGAGGGTTCCCCTTCTCCGCATCCCCGCCAACATCTGTCATTTCCTGACTTGTTAATTTTAGCCATTCTGACTGGTGTGAGGTGGTGTCTCATTGAGGTTTTGATTTGGATTTCCCTGATGCCGAGCGATATTGAGCACTTTTTCATGTGTCTGCTGGCCATTTGGATGTCTTCTTTGGAAAAATGTCTGTTCATGTCTTCTGCCCATTTCTTGATTGGATCATTTGTTCTTTGGGTGTTGAGTTTGATAAGGTCTTTATAGATTTTGGATACTAGCCCTTTATCTGATATGTCATTTGCAAATATCTTCTCCCATTCTGTTGGTTGTCTTTTGCTTTTGTGGACTGTTTCTTTTGCTGTGCAAAAGCTTTTTATCTTGATGAAGTCCCAATAGTTCATTTTTGCCCTTGCTTCCCTTGCTTTTGGCGATGTTTCTAGGAAGAAGTAGCTGCGGCTGAGGTCGAAGAGGTTGCTGCCTGTGTTCTCCTCTAGGATTTTGATGGACTCCTGTCTCACATTGAGGTCTTTCAACCATTTGGAGTCTATTTTTGTGTGTGGTGTAAGGAAATGGTCCAGTTTCATTCTTTTGCATGTGGCTATCCAATTTTCCCAACACCATTTGTTGAAGAGACTGTCTTTTTGCCATTGGACATTCTTTCCTGCTTTGTCAAAGATTAGTTGACCATAGAGTTGAGGGTCCATTTCTGGGCTCTCTCTTCTGTTCCATTGATCAATGTGTCTGTTTTTGTGCCAGTACCATACTGTCTTGATGATGACAGCTATGTAATAGAGCTGGAAGTCCAGAATTGTGATGCCGCCAGCTTTGCTTTTCTTTTTCAACATTCCTCTGGCTATTCGGGGTCTTTTCTGGTTCCATAAAATTTTAGGATTATAAGCTCCATTTCTTTGAAAAAAGTGGATGGTATTTTGATAGGGAACTGCATTGAATGTGTAGATTGCTCTAGGTAGCATTGACATCTTCACAATATTTGTTCTTCCAATCCATGAGCATGGAACGTTTTTCCATTTCTTTGTGTCTTCCTCAATTTCTTTCATGAGTATTTTATAGTTTTCTGAGTACAGATCCTTTGTCTCTTTGGTTAGATTTATTCCTAGGTATCTTATGGTTTTGAGTGCAATTGTAAATGGGATCCACTACTTAATTTCTCTTTCTTCTGTCTTGTTGTTGGTGTATAGGAATGCCACTGATTTCTGTGCATTGATTTTATATCCTGCCACTTTACTGAATTCCTGTATGAGTTCTAGCAGTTTTGGGGTAGAGTCTTTTGGGTTTTCCACATAAAGTATCATATCATCTGCAAAGAGTGAGAGTTTGACTTCTTCTTTGCCGATCTGGATGCCTTTTATTTCTTTTTGTTATCTGATTGCTGTGGCTAGGACTTCTAATACTATGTTGAATAGCAGTGGTGATAGTGGACATCCCTGCCACGTTCCTGACCTTAGGGGGAAAGCTCTCAGCCATTGAGAATGATATTTGCTGTAGGTTTTTCATAGATGGCTTTTATGAAATGTTTTCTTAACCAAGAGATAAAAAGCCAACACAGCCTGCAACCTGTTTATCTCCTTGTGTGGGAATATCTTTCCCTGTTTCAGGATCAATTAGTATTCCTTTGCTCTGTATCAGTGGCCCTCAGGAACACCCACAGCTTTCAGAAATACGGACTCCAGACAGGAGGCCTCAGGATCCTTCTACTGCAGCACAAGAGGGGCATGGATAAGCCAATTCCTGTGTCAGCTTCCAGGGGCACCCACTAGCCATGAGGGACCTACACACATTATGGAGTTAACACAGCTCTGTCTCTTTTCTATATGAGCAAAAGTGTTGTTCCATTCTGTGCTTGAGTGTGTTGTGTCTTCTTTGACGAGTCTAATACCAAGACTCAGTAGGCAGAAAGGTTTGGACTTCTTTCCCTGGTGGCTGGTATTATGATGACCTTGCTATTCTCCCTGTAGTTTCAGTTCTCCCCTGTCATTGGTTACTGGTACAAGGTGTACTGCTCAACATATGGAGAAGTTCAGCCTTCTTGGACCTTTGTATTCTTAATCTGGATGCCAAAACACATTCTGGGTGTTTTGGATTGCTCTGACATATAATCTGTGTGCATTATGACAAAACCCAGTACATACTTTCATTTTCATTGGCCAAAAATAATGAAAAAAAATGAAACACCTTTACCTTTATCTGAGCACTTCTTCATTGTTTTCTATTTTTTTGGGTGATAGTAGAGAAGATACTTGATGGTAAAATCTTGCTAGGCACATTTTCCAAGAAGAAATAACATTGCTATTTTGTTCTCCAATCACATGTGCAGTGGTATCTTCCTTCTAATTTAGACGTCACTGGGAACAATCAACTTGTCAGATTTATATAGTAGATGAAAATGGAAAAGATAAAAATCAAGTCCAAGGCTGCTTTTATTTTTGAAGTTTAAATGGTGACTATTATCATTTCATATAGCCTATTATGTGTGAAAGATGTCTAAGGCCATAAGTTGCCCTCATGATTTTTCATGAGCTTTTTTTTTCACTTTACCTTATATTTTATTTTAATCAATAAAGAAATTACTATATTACAGATTCCACTGATGCCCTGAAAGACAAGCTCTGTGGAATTTTTGTGTTAAATTACTATTTCAAAATAAAAAAAAATATATATGTATGATTCAACACCAGGACTCAGGATTAGATGCAAGTGAAATTAAAAGTCATTAATATGTAATTCAAATATATAACAGTTTAATTGTACTTTAAATTCTATAACAAAATTATATAAATAAATCCAAAACAAAAAGTTAAACTCCCTTTCAAAAACATGTAAGTAAAAAAGTCAAACATTTTCTAGCTGATTACCAGGACTAAATTTTAAGAGCAAAAACATGTGGCATAAACAGTTCTAGGTTATTTCA
Organism: Neomonachus schauinslandi; assembly: GCF_002201575.2. Lineage (NCBI taxonomy): Eukaryota > Metazoa > Chordata > Mammalia > Carnivora > Phocidae > Neomonachus > Neomonachus schauinslandi. The sequence goes on from NC_058404.1 coordinate 18,485,753, forward strand.
CATTGAAGGGCTCATTTACCAATAATGAATTTATTAATTCATCTAAAACAGTTTCACAACCTCAGCAATATTGATTTTGGTCCAGATCATTCTTTGTTGTGAGGGCTGTCCTGTGCATTGTAGGATGTTTAGTAGTGCCCCTAACCTCTATCTCCCCACCAGTTGTGACAAGCAAAAGATGTCTCCAGACAGGGTCCCCTCATTGCAAACTTGGCTCTGGTTGAAAACCACTGATATGAAACATGCTTGAGGGTCTCCATGTTTTAGACACTATGTTGGGTTCTAAGGATGCAGAGATGATTAAGAACCGGCTCTTAAAAACTCACATCTAGAAGTGGAGACATGTAAATATAAATGTAAATAATAATAGAGGTATACTAAAAGTACTATTGATTTACTCAGTTTACCTCATTTGAAAACCTCATTCAAGAGAAAACCCTGTCTCACCATATTCTTTATCCAAGACGTTATGCTTGCCAGGCCTATTTCCATACATTGTGCGAGAGCAGAAAACTCAAAACTTTCCAATCACTGGATGACTGGCTGGCTCAGTTCGTAGATCTTGTGACTCTTGATCTCAGGATTGTGAGTTCAGGCCTCACATTGGGTGTCGGTATTGCTTAAAAAATAAAAAATAAAAACAAAAACAAACAAAACGTCTTTCCAGTCACAGTTTAATATAATCCTTCCGGTTTATTGACGCATCAGTAAATCTTACCTTTCTGCAAGCCAACTCTGCCTCCCAGAATTGTCAGGTATCTGTCAGGTCCATTGATCTAAGGTTATTCCACTTAGTTTGAAACTCTCTGTGATTTCTATAATACACATAACTCTAAAATCATGAAGCTAGGGGCACCTGGGTGGCTCAGTCAGTTAATCCTCCAACTCTTGATTTTGGCTCAGGTCATGATCTCAGGGTTGTGAGATTGAGCCCTGCATTGGGCTCCAGGCTCACTGGGGAGTCTGTATGAGATTCTCTCTCTCCCTCTCCCTCTGCCCCTCTGCCTGCTCACACACACACACACACACACACACACACACACACACTCTCTCTCTCTCTCTAAAATAAATAAATCTTTAAAAAAATGAAAAAAAAAATAAAATCATGAAGCTACTTCTAAACTGTGGGCATTTCCTTGTAACATATCACATAATGATTCCAATTCCTATCTAAGAAATAGCTTTCTAAATGAAAAGATGTCAATATGTATTTACTGTTTTATTTTATAATAATATATTTTTAGAAGTGAAAACTCTAAACATTATTCCCATATCTTCCTATTGGTTTAATAGAGAAAAGAAAAAATATGTATTCAGAGTAGAGTTATGGCAGATTGCTACTTTAATCTCAGTAATTGTTGGAGTTGAAATTAATCAGAGGAAAACAAATACCGTATGATTTCCCTCATATGTGGTATTAAGAAACAAAAAAATGAGCAAAGGAAGAAAAGAGAGAGAGAGAAACCAAGGAACAGACTCTCAGCTACAGAGAACAAACTGATGGTTACCAGAAGGGAGGGGAGTGGGGACATAGGTGATGGGGATTAAGAAGTGCACTTGTGATGAGCACTGGATGATGTATAGAATTGTTGAATCACTATATACTATACTATTTCCTTGTGGACCACTTTTCTAGAGATCGCTTACAGAATGAAGAAGAAATTCTTAATTTCTTTATAAGGATAACTATATGTTTCCAAAAGGCAGCTAGCTCATTAGACTTAACTTCAGGGGGTTCACATTATATGTTAGGCACTACTGGCTTAATGCTATTTTTTTAAGTGATATTTTATCTCATAGAAAGAGACTATCTTATACTACTGTTTAACACTGATTAAAGTCTCTATCCAAAGCAATGAACATGAAAATAATTGGAAAGAGAATGACAAAACTATCATTTCATGAAAACAGTGTGACACTTACACACCTCAATAGTGTTTACCCTAAACTTTGTAAGGTTAGGCTGCCATCTTCTTATATTACTTATCAATACAAGTTACATTACAAGTCAGAGGAGTACCAGTAGAAGCTTTTCGTAATTAGAATGCTTAAAAGCTTATTTGCTGGTTTCTGATTCTTGCCAAACTGGTTAACCAATTCTTTATCTACAATCCCTTCTGCAATGACTCCAATTATTCTCAGCCCCATTCTTATAAAACAACCATCAGCTCAAAATTAGAGAAGTGTAGTTTCTCTGTATTAATTTATTTATTTTTATTTTTTTAAAGATTTTATTTATTAGAGAGAAAGAGTGGAGTGAGAGAGAGCGTGAGAGGGAGGAGGGTCTGAGGGAGAAGCAGACTCCCATTGAACGGGGAGCCTGATGTGGGGCTCGATCCTGGGACTCCAGGATCATGACCTGAGCCAAAGGCAGACGCTTAACCAAGTGAGCCACCCAGGTGCCCCTTCACTGTATTAATTTAAAAATGTCATTCCCATATTTATCAAAGCTAAACATACATCAAACCTATGACCCAGCACTCCTAAACATACACATAAGAAAAGTGAGGGTATATGTATACCAAAAAAAAATGTGAATTTTTACAGCAGAATAGTTCATAATCAGGATTTAGGAACAACTCAAATGTCTGTCAAGAGTGGAATGAATAGATTCATTAAAATATTATAGAGCACTAAAAAATAGTACTTGCATATGCAAAAACAAGGATAAATTGCACAATGTAATGAAAGACTAAAGAAACCAAACACAAAATGCTACATCCTGTATAATTCCATTTATATGAAGTTCAAGAAAAAAAAATTAATTTACAGAGATAGAATTTAGAATGATTTTCTCTGGAGAATGCAATAGGTCTTAACTGTGAAGAGACAAAAGAAAAACTTCTGTAATCTTGTCAATGTTCTTTATTTTAATCTGTGTTGAGGCCACATGGATACATATAAATATATATATTTGTAAAAATAAATAATATAATAACATATAATATAATAATATATAATTGGATATAAAATAAATATATGTAAACATAGATATATAAATATTTATATATATTTAATATATAATGTATTTTAAATATATATTTATGTGAAGTTAATTAAAATTATATATTATATATTATAAGTATATATTACATATTAAAATGTATCTATAAAAATTCATGGAGTTATATGCTTAAGATTTGCATACTCTGTTATATTTAATCTCCTACCATCTTCTAAATCATGCCAAATTTCTTTCTTTTTTTAATTTAAAATAAATTTAATTAACATATAGTATATTATTAGTTTCAAAGGTAGAGTCTAGTGATTCATCAGTTGCATATAACACCCAGTGCTCACTACATCAACTGCCCTCCTTAATGCCCATCACCCAGTTACCACATCCCCCCACCCACCTCCCCTCCAGGAGCCCTCAGATTGTTTCCTATAGTTAAGAGTCTTTTATGGTTTTTCTCCCTCTCTGATTTCATCTTACTTTATTTTTCCTTCCCTTCTTCTATGTTCATCTGTTTTGTTTCTTAAATTCCACATATGAGTGAAACCATATGATATTTGTCTTTCTCTGACTGACTCACTTAGTTTAGCATAATACCCTCTAGTCCTATCCATGTCCTTGCAAATGGTAAGATTTCATTCTTTTTGATGGCTGAGTAATATTCCATTGTGTGTGTGTGTGTGTGTGTGTGTGTGTGTGTGTGTGTGTGTGTACCACATCTTCTTTATCCATTCATCTGTCGATGGGTGTCTGAGCTCTTTCCATAGTTTGGCTATTGTGGACATTGCTACTATTAACATTGGGATGCAGGTGCCCTTTTGAATCACTATGTTTATATCCTTTGGGTAAATACCTAGCAGTGCAATTGCTGGGTTGTAGGGTAGCTCTATTTTTAACTAAGTTAAAAGTTAAGATAACTTTTAATGTACTGTTGGATCCTATTAGCTAGTATCTTGGTAAGAATTTTTGCATTGCTGTCCACCTGGGATGTTGGTCTCTAATTCTCCTTTTTTGGTGGGGTTTTTGTCTGGTTTGGGGATCAAGGTAATGCTAGCCTCATAAAATGAGTTTGGAAGTTTTCCTTCCATTTCTATTTTTTGAAACAGCTTCAGAAGAGTAGGTATTAATTCTTCTTCAAATGTTTGGTAGAATTCTATTGGGAGGCCATCTGGCCCTGGAGTCTTTGTTTGTTGGGAGATTTTTGATTACTGCTTCAGTTTCTTTGCTGGTTATGGGTCTGTTCAGGTTTTCTATTTCTTCCTGTTTCAATTTTGGTAGAGTATATGTTTCTAGAAAAGCATCCTTTTTTTCCAGATTGCCTAATTTGTTGGCATATAATTGCTCATAATATGTTCTTATAATTGTTTGTATTTCTTCAATGTTGGTTGCGATCTCTCCTCTTTCATTTATGATTTTATTTGGGTTCTTTCTCTTTTCTTTTTCATAAGTCTGCCTAGGGGTTTGTCAATCTTATTAATTCTTTCAAAGAACCAGCTCCTAGTTTCATTGATCTGTTCTACTGTTACTTGATTTCTATGTCTTTGATTTCTGCTCTAATCTTTATTATTTCTCTCTTCCTGCTGGATTCAGGCTTTATTTGCTGTCCTTTTTCCGGCCTCTTTAGGTATAAGTTTAGGTTGTGTATTTGAGACTTTTCTTGTTTCTTGAGAAAGGCCTGTATTGCTATATACTTTCCTCTTAGGACCACCTTTGCTGCATCCCAAAGGTTCTGAACTTTCATGTTTTTGTTTTCATTTGTTTCCATGTATTTTTTAATTATTCTTTAATTTCCTGGTTGACCCATTCATTCTTTAGTAGGATGCTCTTTAACCTCCATGTATTTGTGTTCCTTCCAAATTTTCTCTTGTGTCATTCATGCCAAATTTCTTCTTAATCTTGCACATATTGTTTCCTTGGGTCCATATTTTATTGTGGAATCACAAGATATATTGATGTGTTTATATCCCAGCTGATTATTGCTATGTATTCAATCACCTGAGGGGGAAATCAGCTAAGAGGAATAAAAAAAAGTATTTATTCCTTTTATCGGTATTACTGAACTTTACCTCTTTGAGGAAGAGCCAGCTATGGATCAAACTGTCTTAACAAAGATGCTTAAATATGGAGCTCATACAAAATATGTACTTTTACTATAACTGCATGAACTTAATAAGCAAGAACAGGCAACTTAAATATGGAATAGTAAGCTTAAATGAATCTAATTATGACAGATTTTGATCTGCCTCTTTAAAAACATATCTGATTTTCTTTATTTTTGATAAGTTAGAAATAATTAACAAATATTGTAATATTGGTAGATACAAAGTCAACTTATTGACAATAAAGAGAAAAATTAATTATTTAAATATACTGTTCATAATCTAAAAATACTATGAAAAAAGAAAAAATATTATGACAAAAATAACCAATAAAAATTAAAAACACATTTTCTAAGGCAAAAAATAAAAAAAAAATACCATCATGCTGTTTATGGAAGAATAAAAATTAGGAATAAATTTAACAGATTTTTATATAAGACCTCTCATGAACAATTATAAAACAGTACTGAAACAAACTAAAGAAAACCTGAATAAATGGAGGAATATAACATATTTATAAACTGAAAGAATCAGTGTGGTAAAGATATTAATTAGCCCCAAACTGATCTATAGAGTCAATGCAATCTAACAGATATCCCAACTTTTTTCTTTAATTGACAGATACCAAAATGTGTATGTGAATGCAGTGACACAGGAATAGTCAAAGCACTTTTGAATACAAACAGCAAAAAGGGGGAAATTACTCTACCCGGTATCAAGACTCAAAAGAAAGCTACAGTGGTTAAGACATTGTTATATCAGCACTAGGATTAAAGAGAGATCAATTAAATATGTTAGAAAGTCCATAAACAGACCCATGCTTATATGTACACTTGATTTAGGAAAAATAGCAGTATGGAAGAGATGGTCTTTTCAATAAATGGTGCTGGACCAATGGGATATCTATGTGGAAAAATACACTAAGCTTGACTCCTACTTCATAACATACACAGTAATTAATTCCAAGTAAAGCTAAAAATGAAAACTAAATCATGAAGCTTCTAGAAGATAATGTAAGACTTTATGATTTGGGAGTGGGAAAACACTTTTTTTTAAAGTTTTTTTTATTTATTTGAGAGAGAGAGAGCACGAGCGGGGGTGGAGGCAGAGAGAGGGGGAGAAGCAGACTCCCTGCTGAGAAGGAACCCGACTTGACTCGGGGCTTAATCCCCCGACCCCACGATCATGACCTGGAGGCAAAGGCAGACACTTAACCAACTGAGCCACCAGACGTCCTGGAAACACTTTTTTTAATAGGATCAAAAAAGCAGGAACCTTAAAATAAAATATTGCTCAACTGAACTATATTAAACTTAGTAACTTCCTCTTATCAAAAGAAAACATTAAGACAGTAATAAAACCAGCCACAGGCAGGAGAAAATACACACAATACATATAAGCAACGTAAAGAACTTCTACAAAACAGTAAGAAAAAGGCCAACTGATAAAATAACTAAAAAGAAAAAAAAGGACTTTAACAAAGTCTTATAGAAGAGGATGTTATAGGGGCGCCTGGGTGGCTCAGTTGGTTAAGCGACTGCCTTCGGCTCAGGTCATGATCCTGGAGTCCCTGGATCGAGTCCCGCATCGGGCTTCCTGCTCGGCAGGGAGTCTGCTTCTCCTTCTGACCCTCCCCTCTCGCATGTGCTCTCTCTCATTCTCTCTCTCTCAAGTAAATAAATAAAATCTTTAAAAAAAAAAAAAAGAAGAGGATGTTATAATTGACCAATAAACATAATTTTAAAGCGTTTAACCTCAGTAATCAGCAAATTAAAACTGTAGGAGATACTATATACCCTCCAGATTTTCTAAAATTAATAACAGACAATAGCAAGTGTTTATAGAGCAACAGGAACTCTCATATACTGAGGTTGGATCAGCAAATTGACATAATCACTTTGAAAAAGAGTTTGGCATTATATATTCAAGTGGAAGAAGATACATAATCCACATACTATATAGCCCAACAATTTCACTCCTAAGTAAATAGTAACTAAAATTTATTCTAGAACATGTTCTAGAATGTTTATTGCAGGCATTATTGGTGGTAGCTAAAGACAACCCAGTTATCTACCAAGGGTACAAAGATACATAGTGATACATCTTTATAATGGAATACTATGCAGCAAAGAAAATGAATGCATGTAATGATATAGATAAATCTCATAAAGGTAATTTTGAGCAAAGAAGCTAGGCATATGAGATGTCATGCTGTGATTTTATTTAATAAATATTATTTACTTAGAAATTCAAGAAAAGAAGCAAAACTAAATTATAACATGTAGGAATGAATCCTTATGTGGAAAACACTTTATAAAGTGTGTGTGTGAAAAAGTTATGACTAGACAAGTCAGAATAGTAGTTAATATTATAGGAAAGAAAGGGGTAGTGATGTGTAGGAATTATGAGGGTGCTTCTGGAAGAACTTTAGGGAGAACTTCTTGGCTATAGGAAACACTTTAGTGCATTATGGGAAAGCACTTAATGGGACAGAAACCTGTAAGAAGCAGGGGAAGTAGTCTAGGTTCAGATTATTCAAAGCATGGCCAGCCATACAGCACATCAGCATCATGTGAGAGCATGTGAGAAATGGAGAACTACAGGCCCCACCCCAAATCTACCGAACCAGACCTAGCATTTTAACAAGATCTCCAAGTGATTGCTAGACTTTAGAGAAGACTTGGTATAGGCAAACAAGAGGATAAGTACCTCAATTAGGGCTGGGGTAATAGCAATAGAGAAGGTCAGACAAAAGAAAGGAAGGAAAGAAAGGAGGGAGGAAGGGAAGGGAAGGAAGGAAGAAAGGAAGGAAGGGAGAGGGAAGGAAGGAAGGAAAAAAGGAAGGAAGGAAGGGAGGGAGGGAGGGAGAGAGGGAGGAAGGAAGGGAGGAGACGAGGGTGGAGTAGAGGAGAGGGAAGGGGAGGGGAGGAGAGGGGAAAGGAAAAGAGAGGAAGGGAGGGGAGGAGAGGAAAGAGAAGAGAAGGGGAAGGGAGGGGAGGAGAAGGGAAAGAGAAAGGGAAGGAGAAAGAGAAGAGGGAGGGAGAAAATTATAAATATAATTTAGAAATCTGCACCCTCTGAGGCCACATGGGCCCTATTCTTTTATAAACACGAAGTCCTACCATTAGACTTCTTACTCATTTTAGAGTAATCTATTTCTTGAATACTCTCTCTGCCCCTAAAATTGCAAAGCACTAACATTTTATTTGTAATTTGTTTACTTCATTTTTAGAAATAGATCTTGGGAATAATGGTCCGTGTTTAGTGTGTAGAGAAAATTTGTTCTTCACACTTTAAGATTTATGAAGCATAACCTTTGTACACATGTAACATTGAAAATTGCCATAGAAATTACCTATAAAATAATAAAAATTAAATAAATGATATTACTGTCCTTTAGACTTGAAAAAACCTGTAAATGAAAAATTAAAAACATTTTCTAGCTCATTTTAAGTAATCATAGACTATTTAAAGTAATACGGTATATATATATATATATATATACACACACACACACACACACACACACACACACACACACACAATGAAATATTATTCAACCATCAGAAAGGATGAATACCCAACTTTTGCATCAACATGGATGGGACTGGAGGAGATTATGCTAAGTGAGAGAAGCCAAGCGGAGAAAGTCATTTATCATATGGTTTCACTTACTTGTGGAACATAAGAAATGACATGGAGGACATTAGGAGAAGGAAAGGAAAATGAAGGGGGGGCGGGAATCGGAGGGAGAGATGAACCATGAGAGACTATGGACTCTGAGAAACAAACTGAGGGTTTCAGAGGGGAGGGGGTGGGGGGATGGGTTAGCCCGGTGATGGGTATTAAGAAGGGCACGAGCACTGGGTGTTACACGAAAACAATGAATCGTGGATTATTACATTAAAAACTAATGATGTACTGTCTGGTGACTAACATAATGTAATTAAAAAAATAAATTAGGGGCGCCTGGGTGGCTCAGTTGGTTAAGCGACTGCCTTCGGCTCAGGTCATGATCCTGGAGTCCCGGGATCGAGTCCCGCATCGGGCTCCCTGCTCGGCAGGGGGTCTGCTTCTCCCTCTGACCCTCCCCCCTCTCATGTGCTCTCTCTCTCTCATTCTCTCTCTCTCAAATAAATAAATAAAATCTTTAAAAAAATAATTAATTAAAAAAATAAAGTGCTATGGCATATAAAGTGGAATAACCAACGTTGGAGAGCTGTCACCCTGGTTGATTCACAGATATTTTTACCGAAGCCCGATTATCTTCAGATACTTGTAATCCTTATTGTGTTTAATCCAAATACAAGTTTTTAAGCATTTCAAATGAAAATAACGTAAGCAATATCTTGGAGCTGGATCGTACAAGAGGATAATGATAGTTTCATATTTTTTTCAGAGTTTATACATCAAAATGAAATGTTGCTCTACAACGGCGGTTGGTACAAATGCGGTCGTATATGGAAAACTAGAAATGTGTTTTTGAAATGTGTTTTACGGTTTGAGGTGATCCAGGATGATAGCCAGTACAGGCCAATACAGTCATGCCAATTATTTACTGCTGACATCTACTCTGATTAGTCCATGCCTTTGTGATACTGGTTGGTGAAGGCTGAGTAGCTCCCTGGACTAACTACAGTCCATCCTTGTTATTTGCAGATTTCATATTTATAAAATCGCCTACTTACTAAAATTTGTTTGTAACCTCAGAGTAATACTCTTGGTGCGTTCATGCACATGTCCATTCATGCACATGTCCAAAACAGGAAAAGATGTGAGTTCCCCACCTCCTACATTCCCAGATGAGGTCAGCTACCTCTGCCTTCTTGTTCTATGGCAGTGGAGACGGTAAGAGCAGACCTGCGCAGCACTGCGCAAGGAGCTCCAGCTCGGCCGCTTGGACCAAGCTTTGAATCCCTACCCTGGCACCTGCTGGTGGAACGGCCTCAGGCAAGTCTCTTAACAGTTTCGGACCTCGTTTTCTCTTTTATAAAATAGAACAGAAAAAACTCTAGAAATGAGAATGAATAAGAATAAGAAATTAGAATACCAGGATGAGTTGTTTCTGAATTTAAGACTACATAATCTTTGTAAGATATGTATATGTATGTACCTAGTCCCCCAAGGAGCAACGACTCAGCATTTGCTAATTCAGTGTTGGAAGCAACTTTATGAAACATAACTGCTGTGAATAATGAGAACCAGCTATATATAAATAATTAAATAAATATAAAATTGTCATCTCTGTTGCATTTGATTTTGTTTTTAAATAATAATACATAATAATTATTTATAGATTATATATAGCTATCCTTATTTTTGGTTACATATTTTCATATAAACTATGTATAAATACAAGACTGAATTAAATACGTATATCTTGATCCTATGTAAAATTATTGTAATGACGTTAAAGTCATTTTAAAATAACATCCTTTCAACAAACTGAGGGTTGCTGGAGTGGGGGGTGGGGTGGGAGGGATGGGTGACTGGGTGATAGACATTGGGGAGGGTATGTGCTCTGGTAAGCGCTGTGAATTGTGCAAGACTGTTGAATCTAAATTATGTCTTTTGTTCTACCAGATTCATTTTGTAATGTTGGTTAATTTCTCAACCTCTTCGTGTGTGTGTGTGTGTGTGTGTGTTATATATGTTAAGGAAAAAAAAAGAAGAAGATAGCAGGAGGGGAAGAATGAAGGGGGTGAATCGGAGGGGTAGACGAACCATGAGAGACGATGGACTCTGAAAAACAAACTGAGGGCTCTAGAGGGGAGGGGGGTGGGGGAGGGGTTGGCCTGGTGGTGGGTATTGAGGAGGGCACATTCTGCATGGAGCACTGGGTGTTATGCACAAACAATGAGTCATGGAACTCTACATCTAAAACAAATTATATAATGTATGGGGATTAACATAACAATAAAAAAATTTAAAAAAATAACATCCTTTCACATTAAAAACCAAGGGAACTTTTGGTTTTTGTTATTGTCACTAATAACAATTTTGTGAATTTCTTCTTCCTCTTTTCCTCCCGCCTAAAACTTGCAAGTGTACACCTTAGCTTGACTTCTAAAGAAAACACCATCTCAAAATTGTGCTTCTCTAGTTGTCAGTCTATAAGAATTTTCCTCTGCAAAGCTCCATTTATAGTCTTTACCAGAACCTAAGTCATAGGCGCATAGGAGCATTTTATTTAATGTTTATAACCAAAACCACTGGCATCCCAAAACACTGAATGCCAATTGCACTATACTTTGAAAAGAAGCTATTTGTCACTATAGATTTCTTATCATACTTCATTTGTTGCAGAGGAAAGGCCTTTTATTTTATGTGAAAAATGACTTCTGATTTGATTTAGTGGCAATTTTTAATTTAGGTTTTCTAGTTTCCTTTTATTTTTCCTTTTCTCTAACCATATAAAAATGTCCCAATACTGCAAAATGTGCCTGTTTCATGTAAACAGAAGTAGGCGCTAATACAGCAAAAAGTTATAAGCATACTAAAATATGTAATTAAGATTCTTATTTTTTTAACTGGAAAAATATTTATAAAAATATAAATAAATAAATAAATAAAACAGAAAAAATGTAATTATTAGGCATTTCTAAGTATTCACAATTCTACACTCTAACCACCTGTTTTGTGACAGAAGCTCCGCTCTTGTGACTAAATTTTAAGCAAAAAAAATTGGCTTTTAATCTTGGCCACCTAGAAATAGTTATTAAAATAGAAAAATATAAATGAAGTCCTCTAGTAAGGAACTGATCCGACATACATGGTTATTGTTGATCTTCTGTTAGATTTTACAATCTTTTTCAAATAAGTATTCAAACATGGCACAGTACCCTTAAAAGTTTTTCAAAAGCCTTCCTATTGACGTAGTGTTTTGTTTCTGAAAGCACTAGAAAAACGACACATACACACACACACACACACACACACACACACACACACACCAAAGAGGTTAAGAAATTTACCAACATTACAACATGAATCTGGTAGAACAAGAGACATAATTTAGATTTCATCCCTCACGGTTGTATTTAATGAACTCCTCATTTCTGTTCATTTTAAAGTATAGTGTTGTTTTATAGAGAAAGAAAAACATTTTACCTTTTTTATTCCCCAGTAAGCTATTAAAATATAATATCCTTGGGGATCAAGACTTTTCACCTCGCCCTTCTAGGTGTCTATATAAAAAATAATTGATTCCACTAAAGGTTAGAGGAGGAAAAATAAAATCGGAATCAAGAATATGAGGACTTTCAAACATCATATGAAAAGTTTATTTTTTAATTCACTAAAAGAACACTGAACATGTTTCTGAACATCACTTTGAAATTCTGTTTCTGTTCCACCTATTAAAATTGGATTCCACACAATTGGATTTAACCCAAAACTCTATTTCCATGGACCAGTAGCGGAACTGGATCTGATTTGTTTAAAGGAGAACTAGATCTTTGTATATTACCCATTCATTGGTTTTTAGCCTTGCAACCAGAAAGTATACACAACAAAATGTTGTCATTCCAGCAAGAAAAAAGAGAGGAGTGAGGGGAGGGTGTGAAGAGGTGTCCTGTCCTGCCCTTGCAACTGTGGACAGTGATCATACACAGATGTACTTGGCTGTCTGTACCTGTTTGTCTCCTCTCACCAACCCTTGCCTTCAAGGTCATTTGGCCTAATATTCACTTAGCCTCACCACCAACTCAATGCCTATGTTAGTGATTTATTGCTGTGTAACAAATTGCCATGACTTAGTGGCTTAAAACAACACACATCTATTATCCCACTGTTTCTATGGCCAGGAATCTAGATACTATTTAGTAACATCCTCTGTTTTGGCATCTCTTATAAGGGCTACAATCACAGTGTTGACCAGGTCTGGGGTCTGACCTGAGGCTCTACCAAAGAAAGATCCACTGATACATTTGCATGGGTTTTGGCAGGATTCAGTTCTGGCAGGTTGCCAGACTGAGGTTCTCAAGTCCTTGCTGGCTCTTGGTTTCTTGCCACTTGGGCCTCTTCATGTGGCAGCTTACTTTCTTACCAGCAAGAAAGAATCAATACAGAGAATATGACAGTAAGACGGAAGTGAAGATGTCATATAACATAATCATAGAAGTAACATCTCACAACCTTTGTTGTATTCTTTTGGTTAGAAACAACTCATGGGTCTCTACCTACACTTAAGGAAAGAGGATCACACCAGAGCATGAATACCAGGAGGCGGAGAGCGGACACCTCTTAGAGTCCACCTGCTACAGTGCTGGTCCTAGATCCATTATCTACACCTTAAATCACATGAGATGCTTGAAACCTCATTTTATTAATAAGCCAGTTTATTCAAACCGGTTGTTTATTATTATTATTATTATTATTACCATTATCATTATCATTATACATTTGCCTCACGCCTGATACCTTGGTTCCTTGAACACTGTGTTCCAGCCTTGTTCTTATACCTGAACACTTACCTGGTAATTTGGCCCTTTATTTCCCACACACATACCTTCTTCATCCCTACGAACCAAATGTTCATTTTGACTCCTACATCAAACGATGGGGTTCTTGATTGATACTAATGCTCCTCGTGGATACCTACTTCCTATTGCGGAATTTCCCCCTATTAGCCTTCAGCAGCTGGCTAAACGGATAATCAGCATTTAGACTTGGTTTGTATCTTTAGCTCATAGTGCTTGTACCACATCTGTCTTTACCCCATAGACTAATGATTGCTTTTCAGACTCGGTGTTTGGAACTTACCTGTTCGTACTGATTCCCTGAATAACCAATCCCAAGTCTTACTCCCGTATTGCAGCATTTGCTATTCTCCTGACCCTTCGAGCTTTCCTGGTCTCCTGACAGTAAACAGTTCTGATCTGGCCTATGCTGAAAATATTTGATCCTGAGTTCTGATAGTTGTTTACTTGCTAGGAAAAAAAAAATTACTTCTATAAATTCTTCCCCAGTGGAAATTCCATATCGAATCATGAACGTTTGCAAGGATTTTAGAAAATAGATACTCACTGAAGCAAAACCCTGTAATGATAAAGGAAAACATTTACAAGGATTTAAGAAAATACAAATATTCATTGAAGCACAACCCTGTAATGATGAAGAAAAGAGGCTTTTATCCCAAAGAAATATTGCTTTCTCAATGTAGATATTTAAAACTGCCAAACTACCTATTCTGGGTTTCATTTTATTAAATAGATACGTTAAGTGGAAAAGAGGTTAGTTCTCTATAGAGCCAACATTATTTAAAAATATATATACACATCTTTGTTTAAAATCACAAGTTTATGTTCTTTACTCTGCCTGAAATAACCTCGTGTGTCATGCATTTTTTCCTGCCCAAATCCTGTCGATAGCTGAGCTCCTTGGACCTCTTCCTGATCACCTTAAACCAACATAGAGTAAGTACTCTCTCTAAACCTTCAGAGACAATACTCGTAATGCTTCGGGGATGTATCATGTTTATTTCTTTTTATGTACTCCTTTTATGATGCTGCTAGATTGTAAATGTCTCTATACTAAAAACGATATCTTCCTTACTCTTTTATTCATTGAGATATATTTATTGTGTCTTTGAACATTTTACTTTTTCAATAAATATTTACTGAACTGAATTGCATTGTATTATTTTATTTCTTTTCTTGTTAAGGAAGAGCTTTTTCCAATACATTTTAGTATTTATATGAGTAATATACTAATAGTCAGTTTTATTATGAATAGTTGGTTGTTGGTATCTTTGACATCACATGTGATTTAATTAATGAAAACTTTAAGTTAAAAATATGACGATATTGGGGAGCCTGGGTGGCTCAGTTGGCTAAACGGCTGGCTCAGGTCATGATCTCAGGGTCTTGCTCTCCCTCCCTCTGCTGCTCCCCCTGCTTGTGCTCTCTCACTCGCAATCTCTCTGTCTCAAATAAATGAATAAAATCTTTTTAAAAAATGATATTGGTAATTACTAATTAATAATACTGGAAATAAACTGCAAAACTCATTTTTTGAAATAGCTACCATCGTTTTACATATAGTAGATATTTTTAAATTTTCTTTGTCTTATATCTTCCTATTTTATTTCTTATTAATTTATCAGTTTAATTTTGATACATTGGCATGCTTCAAAAAAAGTGCAGTATTTTGTAAGTGGATATGTTAATTAAAGGTATAATGTCATTTGAATTTGAAATACCTTGAATGTCTTAAAGCATTACAAAACTGAAACTTTGAATCGGGATATTAACTCCAAAAAGACTCTTCTCTCTCTATAAGCAGTAGAAACTGTGAGCTTCACTATAGGACTCTGTAGGAAACTGTAGGGGACATTGGGATTCCCCAGCTGTATCCCCATTTCAGGAAGAACCTATTTCCCCAGTGACTGAAAGTATTGCTGAAAAATGGCCCTTGGTGGTCAACTCTCTTTGAGGATTGCCTCAGGTTTTTTTTTTTTTAACTTTATTTTATTATGTTATGTTAGTCACCATACAGTACATCATTAATTTTTTTGTTTTTGTTTTTAATTTTTATTGTTATGTTAATCACCATACATTACATCATTAGTTTTTGATGTAGTGTTCCATGATTCAAGACTACTGCTCACTCAAGTCTTGGCTCCGACCAGGGCAGCCCACATCTAATAACTGACCAATAGAGGGCATAAAGCACTTGCCTGCTCACCACTTGGAGCAACTCTGAAAGTTCATCCCAACTTCAGAGCTCTCAGTGGGTTTGGCTAAGTCCTGGGACTTCATTTCAGCTCGACTTCTTTGTCCACTCTTCTTCCTTCCTGTCCTTCCACAGGTATTAATCCATAAGTTATTCCCTAATAGACACCTTGTTTGCTCACTTCCGTCTCAGAGTCTGCTTCACAAGGAACCCTACTTGCAGCAAACTTGAAAATGCTCTTGGCAGGAGATACAAATTCCACAAGAAGATAAAATCAGGATTCTTTGCTGTTTCTGCTTAGAGTTTTTTTCCCCCAACTTTTGGTGCAATTAACATTAAAGATTGGATAATTAATTGTCCTTGATGTGTCCTGTGCATTGTAGGATATTGAGCAGAATCCCTGGCCTCTACCACTAAATGCTAGTGGCATACACATAAAAACACCCATAATGTGTATGTAACAAACAAAAATGTCTCCAGACATGATACATGCCTGCTCCTAGGGAGAGGAGTGAAAATTTCCCTTTGAGAATCCCTACCCTATAGCTAATTTTCTAATGAAGAAGGAGCAATAGGGGGAAAAAAAAAAAGAATGAACTTACTATTTCACCCAGACAGTAGGTGGTCAGTGGGTAGCAATTGACAGTAACCAAGTGATGGGGCACAGACAACAGACGCCTAGCATAGGCCTCCAGGGACACCGCCCCTTCCACACCCACTCCAGCCCTACTCCACCAGCACCACTGGGTTAGCAATTAAGAGTCAAGATTCTACAATTTGGAACTAGGGGCCAATGTTTACTTTTTCTTTAATGTATTATAATGTCTGTAGAGTCTTTAATCATGTTTAATGTTCGTAGGATTCATTATTTATAGGCTTCTAAAAGGTGTCAAATTCTCCACAGTCCTTGATGAAAAGCGGGGGGATTCTTTGATTCCATAGAGAAGCTGTATGTTTTCGTTTTACTGTTTTTTTTTTTTCCTTCAAATTCTTGAAGTGCCACTGTTCTTAAAGGATCTCCTGGTCTTCTTTAAATGTTGTATTGTTTAATAGAGACACTTCTTCCACTTATAATCCCTGCGACTGCAGGTGAAGCTCTGATATGGAAATTCTGGAGAATTTCTCCAACTCTTGAATTCTTCAGTATATAGCAAAGCTGGATTTGGGCGAGATAGGAGGCCTACAATTGGGGCAGAGGAGGACCAGAGGCACATGGGGGCTAGCATATAAAGAATACACATCTTTTGTTGGCAGGGATGTGGAGAAAGGGGAACCCTCCTACACTGTTGGTGGGAATGCAAGCTGGCGCAGCCACTCTGGAAAACAGTATGGAGGTTCTTCAAAAAGTTGAAAACAGAGCTACCATATGACCCAGCAATTGCACTACTGGGTATTTACCCCAAAGATACAAATGTAGGGATCCGAAGGGGCACGTGCACCCCGATGTTTATAGCAGCAATGTCCACAACAGCCAAACTGTGGAAAGAGTCAAGATGTCCATCGACAGATGAATGGATAAAGAAGATGTGGTATATATATACAATGGAATATTATGCAGCCATCAAAAGGAATGAGATCTTGCCATTTGCAATGATGTGGATGGAACTGGAGAGTGTTATGCTGAGTGAAATAAGTCAATCAGAGAAAGACATGTATTATATGACCTCACTGATATGAGGAATTCTTAATCTCAGGAAATAAACTGAGGGTTGCTGGAGTGGTGGGGGTGGGAGGGATAGGGCGGCTGGGTGATAGACATTGGGGAGGGTATGTGCTATGGTGAGTGCTGTGAATTGTGCAAGACTATTGAATAACAGATCTGTACCTCTGAAACAAATAATACATTATATGTTAAAAAGAAGAAGAAGAAGAAGAAGAAGAAGAAGAAGAAGAAGAAGAAGAAGAAGAAG
>NC_058404.1:18503401-18535690 GCF_002201575.2 Neomonachus schauinslandi
AGAAGAAGAAGAAGAAGAAGAAGAAGAAGAAGAAGAAGAAGAAGAAGGAGAAGGAGAAGGAGAAGGAGAAGGAGAAGAAGAAGGAGAAGGAGAAGTAAAAGGAGAAGGAGAAGAAGATAGCAGGAGGGGATGAATGAAGGGGGAGAAATCAGAGGGGGAGATGAACATGAGAGATGATGGGCTCTGAAAAACAAACTGAGAGTTCTAGAGGGGAGAGGGGTGGGAGAATGAGTTAGTCTGGTGATGGGTATTAAAGAGGGCACGTTCTGCATGGAGCCCTGGGTGTTATGCACAAATAATGAATCATGGAACACTACATCAAAAACTAATGATGTACTGGATGGTGATTAACATAACATAATAAAAAAAAGTAAAAAAATAAAGAATACACAACTTTAAAGAGAATACATCTCTCTGTCTTTGGTAGGTATGGCATTTTTTCCCTCTTGCAATTTGGAATATACTTAAATAATTTCCCATTACCAAGTGCTCCAATCTTCTCTACTATGGCTATAGTCATGTGTTATTCCCACCGAAATAATTCTAAAAAGAAATTTTAAAAGGAGGTGCTCTTTTATATATATGTGTGTATGTGTGTGTGTGTGTGTGTATGCTTTGAAAGCATTATATGCAAACCAACTGCAGGACAAATAGCTACTCCTCAGCATTATCTTTAACCATTGTCATTATTTTTATCTAAGATTTTACAATATTTTCTGCTATCAAATTTAGTTTTTACATGTTTGTTAATGTAACTTCATATCACAGGGTTTAGTATTAGCAACTCTGTGGGATAAGAGACAGAGAGAATATCCATCAAATACAGGTGATTTTTAATTTTATCAGACTCTTTCTTTCTATGAAGAATTTATAACTTTCTCATCTCTAATCAAATTCCCTGCCATAGGAGCACATTCTAATTAGAGCCGTCTGCTCCTAGCAGGGTATTCATCCCAGACCAATGTGTGGTGAAACATTCTAATTCATTTTAAGCGTGTAATTTGTTTCTGCACTCAAATTCTAGGCAAAGAGCAGCTGGATGTCATTGGAGACTTTTCTTACACAACGAGGATGAGGAAAGTTAAAACAGAAATTCACTGAGTGGAAACCAAAGATCTCTAATTAGGAAATATTAATGTAGGCCATGCAGTGGGAGAAATGAATGACCACCTGGTCATATTGTGCTTATTAAGGTGGTTGACCCTAGGAAACTACTCCCATCCCATTTGTTCATAGGCCATAAGCCACTTCTTTCCTGAGGTCACAAGGTGTGATTCGTTCATCTATCCATCCAGTCATTTATTCATTCATACTCTAAACATTGACTATTTTTAAGCAAGGTGCTATGCTTTGTGCTCAAAAGAATACCGAGAGATATAAGCCACTAGGATTTCTTTTGAAAGTTGGTAGACACTGCAAAATAATGTCTAGAGTTTCTTTAAGATCATTTTTTTTCTTATGTCTTAAAAAGTCTTGGGGCGCCTGGGTGGCTCAGTCTTTAAGCATCTGCCTTCGGCTCAGGTCATGATCCCAGGGTCCTGGGATCGAGCCCCGCATCGGGCTCCCTGCTCGGCCGGAAGCCTGCTTCTCCCTCTCCCCCTCCCCCTGCTTGTGTTTCCTCTCTCGCTGTGTCTCTCTCTGTCGAATAAATAAATAAAATTTAAAAAAAAAAGTCTTTAAGCTAGTCTATTATTATCCCTGCCATAAATATGGATATTAAGTATATGTAGTATATTATTCTTCCCACAGTTTATGTGTTATTACATAACTGTAAGAATTCAGAAATCTGAAATACTGAAATGTAAGGATGGTATGTTCTATGATACAGTTATTTGTATTCAAAAGCCAGCACTAAAGAGCTCAGAATGGACATAGGGTTCATAAAAGGACTAGAAAAGGGCACTATTCAAATTTCCATAATTGGAAATAATTTGAAAGAAAAATATAAAATGCTAATTCAAATGTTAATGAATGATCCCTAAGAGACAAGTACACACACACACACACTAAGCTGGAGGTCACCTTTAGAAGGTTAGGATCTGTATTTCTATTGCATTGTGTAGCTTCACCATCAAGTTACAATTAAATGCAAAATAGTTTGAAAGGCTGTTCTTCAGGCTTTTATTGCTAATAGTCACTGCTGACATTGCCCTGTCTCTTCTACACCTCGGCTTCATTTCGACTTTCCCAGGTTTTGTGATGGGTTGAAAGAGCATACTGAAAGAGGAAAAAATACCATACCTACAACAGACAAAGAGATGTATTCAACTGACCCAGAGCAGACTATTTCTAAAAAGGAACTGCCACGAGCACACACACACACACAGGCACACACACACACAGCCTTTCACATGAGGTGAGCACTGACAGTTTCGGGTTTCAAAATGAATGAACCCAGGTACACACAGAGCCCTATACTCACACAAGCACATAGAACAGAATTCACTTATTTCAGCAGAGAATGAATACGCGATACTAACAAAAAAAGACACCATGTATTTTACAATTATTCTTCGTTAAATATAGAGCCAAGATTAAGCTCTGGTGACCAAAACAAGAATCCTAGACCCAGACCCAGAGCCGCTTGGGGCTGCAGGTAACGTCACTGAAGTGGTTGAGCTATGACGGCTTCAGGTGTAGGTTACAAAACAGAAACGTCTGAGTGGCCACAGACACTCCCTGGTCTCCAAAGGCATACCCCACCAATTCCAGATACAAGTTTATCCTGGAAACAAACAACAACCAGCACTGCACCAGTGATGATGCCCATATTTGGAGTAGTTGACCAGCCCTGAAGCAAAGCCCTTCTTAAACATGTCATCACTGAAGCTTATCACTGATTATTGCTTAGTAATACCTTGTCAGCCTTATTTCATTCCTTCTATTACAAGAGTGTATATTAAGAGACTTAGCCTGTAAACAGTTGACTCTGAGCTCATTTCAGATTAGCACAGCATAGGAGAGAGAGATCAATAATGCATGCAGTGCTGCAGCAAAATGGTTTGAGTGCATGAAAATGAGTGACCATATTACATACGGTTTACCAAAGGTTTGTTGACATTTGTTCACAACTGGGTGGCAGCTAAGCATAGACATCTGTATAAATATTAACCAAGACTAGACTTTCAACAGATCATTCCAATTAAGTTACTGTAAAATAATTGCAGACCAGAAGACTGCTGCATGGTTTGCAGATAGCTCATGTGTAGACTCTGATGACAATGCACATTATATTTAGCATAAACATCATGTATTTAGGACAAAGACAGACCCAATATTCTTAGTGCCTGCAATATCTCCTTAAATAGGATCTTTCAATTACCTTGATGAGAAGAGGTGGCTTATACTTCTGACAACTCAGTAAGATATTTTAACATGTTTCTTTACACTGAAGTTATCATTATTATTATTATTGCCATGTTGAAGGAATTCAAATGGGAAAGAAATAAAACAGGAGTAACAGATATCTTTAAGTTGTCTTCCAAGATTCACAAATGAGCTTTGTAAAGAAAACTTAAAGCTCTGGCCTAGTGTTTTTGTTCTGTTTTGTTTAATGAGCTCCACTTTAAACTCTATAAAGCTTGTTGAATTCATTTCAAATTTGTTCTATCTGGCCCATAGGGCACTACTTGAAGGGTATGTTCATGGGTGGTATGTCTGGGCATGTGCGGTGAAATCTCAGTGCCAGTCTTCTTTGCCAGGTGACCTCCATCACGGGTTCATGTTAACACTGATCAGCTGCACAGCTGACGAAATGTCTGGAGCCTTAACCAAGGGCTTTGGCCTAGTCCTATATTGAAGCCAGATACTTAAAGAAGGGCCTCTTTTTTTTTTAATTTTATTTATTTATTTGACAGAGAGAGACACAGCGAGAGAGGGAACACAAGCAGGGGGAGTGGGAGAGGGAGAAGCAGGCTTCCCACCGAGCAGGGATCCCGATGTGGGGCTCGATCCCAGGACTCTGGGATCATGACCTGAGCCAAAGGCACACGCTTAATGACTGAGCCACCCAGGCGCCTCTAAAGAAGGGCCTCTTGAGATTATACAGACTTATGAAGGCAAGGAAATAATACCCAAATAATTTTTAAACCAAGTTTATTTTGTAGAAGCTCCGCTTACGGCAGATTCCTTCCGTCTAGCAAAGCAAAACAATCAATTTTTAGACCATTTCACCAGGGAAAAAGATAAAACCTTCCTTTAATAATAACTGTTATTATTAGAAACTTATTCCAATCCTCACTCCTTTTCTTGTTTTGTTTGCTTCTTACCCCTGTGGCACACTTGAAGAAGCATAACCATAAGCCTGGTTATATCAAGCTATTCCTATTGGTTGTGAATGAAAGATGTACTGCCCTCTTATGTAAATAGCAAAAAAATATTATGTGTTAGGTAAAGAGGATCTTTTTTTAAACAATGAGTTAAAAACATCTCTTCCCACAAAAACCCTTCAGATTGGTTGGGTAAAAAAGATACAGCCATGAAACAATTAATGAACAAAACAGCACATAGAAATGTGGTTTATCTATTGAAGTTGTTTGTACTAGAAGCATCAAAAAGGCTTCACAGAAAAACTGGAACTTGAATTAGACCTACGTGATTTCATAAAAAGATGGATATGTAGAAAGAGAAAGGAAGGATAGACATAGATCTGAACACAAATGTGTGAAAGAATATGGTTTGCAATTATACATAAACATATAATCTATTTGGATATGTAATGCACACATACTTAATAATACTTCAGATTAGTTCAATAAATGGGGGGCAGTACTTTGCCTAAGGTAAACAGCAATATTCATATGGTCTGGTCTTGAACATCTTAGAGTCTTTCAAGTACTCCGATATTTTACTACACACTGATAAGAGTTAAAAAGAAAGGGAAAGAACACAAACATTACATTATTTTACTCTTTGGGAGTTAACTTTTTCACAAATTGTAATTATAATTGTTGGTCCACTCTACACAAAATGTGATAAAGTATTAAATAGACAAATGGCAGTGGGTTTTATATTTAAAAGTATAAATGAATTAGCTATCGTGATGACCAGCAGCTTATTTGATTAAACATCACTTACATGTGATAAGTTCCACAAAAATAAGAATCTTATCTGTGTTATTTCTATTCTATATCTCCATAGACCATGCCCTATAATAGGTACTATAATAGGTGATTGTTGAATGAGTAAATAAATGAACTGATTATAGAAATAGCCTCAGTTAGTGAGGAAACTCAAACTAATGCATGCTCATACCCAAAAATGACTGTGTCAAAAGAAAATAAATGGTACTTGTGTTTAGATCCTCTCCCATTCTTTTTTTTTTAAGATTTTATTTATTTATTTGAGAGAGAGAGAATGAGAGACAGAGAGCATGAGAGGGAGGAGGGTCAGAGGGAGAAGCAGACTCCCTGCTGAGCAGGGAGTCTGATGCGGGACTCGATCCCGGGACTCCAGGATCATGACCTGAGCCGAAGGCAGTTGCTTGACCAACTGAGCCACCCAGGCGCCCCTAGATCCTCTCCCATTCTTAGAGGTCATATAAAAACGTATTGGGAAGGGGAGGACTAGGGTAATAATCCATAATTTTTGTTTGTGTGTTTTTAATACTAAGAATTAAAGTTCTCTCTCCCATTTCTGGCTGACTATACAACTTCAGATTATGAATGATTAAACATTTTGTGGAAATTTGGGTTTGGGGGTTTAGGTTTTAGTCTATGAATTCTAAAATCAAAATTCAAAAGCACTGACTTCTACTTGTTCATGTGTTGGTAATGAAAAGAAATTTCCAAAGTTCCCCAAATTTTGGCCCACCTCAGAATAGCTAATCTTATTTTTGACTCAATAACACAAATAAGTATTTAAGTAAGCACTTACTACATACAGAGTTTAGTTAGACATTGTACAATAGTCAAATAAATGTTATGATATTCAGTACTTATCATGGATGAGATTATACAGAGACAGTATAAGCAAACATTAAAAAACTAATTAACAAGTCAGTATAATACATATAAGTACCATATAAGTCAATGAAATAGTATTGTAGGGCTTCAAGGAAGTGAAATTCACTACAACTGGCATGGTCTTGGATGATTTCATGGAGGAAAGAATTATACCTTCAAAAATGAATACAATTTAGCATGACAAAGAAAGATGAAGGTGCATTTCAGGAATGCATTCACAGCCTGAGGAAAATCAGCAAGTCTTGAATGGGCATGGCATGTGTAGAGAAAAATATAGATAAGCCTTGCTAAGGAAGACTCTTCCTATGAAGGTGGGGGAGGTAAGAGGGAAATTACAGTTTTGCAGCATTTTGAGAGCCTCAAAGGACAGCCTAGGCTTTTAAGACAATTCTATAAACTGTGGTTGATGATATGATGAAAAGAGTCATTTTAAGATAATTTATCGGATGTGCGTGCTAGAGTGCAGGATAAATTTGAGGTGGGATGTACTAGAGGCAAGATGTTTTGGGAAGCTCTTGGAATAAACTAAGCATAAGAAAAGAGCTTCAACCACAGTGGCAGCACCAGACTGGAAAAGAAAGGCTAAATGGGAATGACATTTTAAAAGAGAAATCAATGGCACTTTTTGACTGATTGGACTTGAAGGGAGGTTCTAAAGGTCATTCTCAAACTAAAACAACTGCAAAAATGATCACAGAAGTAAAGGGAGTTCATGTACCATTTAGAAGGTTGGACCAGATGACCTCCAAAACCTCGACCAAACTAAATTCCACGCCTTATGCCTGGATAAATTGTTTCCCTGTCTCTCCCCTCTGCCCATCCAGCTATGCCCGTCCATTCACATCTACTTCTAGTCTCAGAACTCCTTAGAAATCTTGCTGTCTACTCCATGCCTTGTACAGGATCTTCTTCTTTGAGCTTCTGATGCATTCACTTCTCTTCCACGTAATCTGGGTATCTAATTGCACCCTCCTGCATATTATAGTAATACTGTTTTGTATGAATCTTTCCTCCCTCACTAATTTTCACTCTTCCTGTATACAAAAGCTACGACTGAATTAAATATTAACTGGTATAAAATATGACCCTGTAGATTGAAGTAATAAATCTAAATAAACACATCAGTTTTCACTAGGTAACTGGAAATGTTAATATGCAAAGGATACAGGAAAGCCTGCTTGTACTGAACCTTCAAAAATTCAAATAATCTCCTCTGCGGTTTGAAGCTGAAACTATTGCTAGGACTCAAGTAACATCTATGAAAATAAAGCAAGAGGCACTAGAAACATGTGGCACATACCCGGTATTGCTGAACAATTAAAAAGCCTCTTCTGTGAGTCACAATGGAGCTAAACATTTCCTGTACTGTAAAAAGAGAAACAATTCAATGGTGTCTTTGTGCTGCTCAGAAAATCACACAAAGTCACTTTCTGCTTTTTAGTTTGCTCTCTGGCCCTACGTAAAAAATTGTCACAGAAATTGCTTTGTGCTCAGCAAAACCCAACTTGTTAACTCCAATGACTGGAATCATTTAAGGTCAGAAGGTAAAAACCACCTGCTGTGTCACATTTTCGCAATTCAGAGGTTTCTTCTTTACTCAGCATTTATGTATTGGTTTCTTTTTGTGGGACCCTTATTTCATTTTCAAAAGGCCCACTCTTGATTAACTTGCACTTGGTAAGCAATCATTTACTGAGAGTCATTTGGGTTCTGAGAACAACATTAAGGAATTTGGAGATGAGACCATATAAAAATAATTATATACAAAGAATTCAACTTGAAATCCTGAAATAGTAGCAAATATACTAAGCTTGATGTTGTATTTTATAAATACATAAAAAAAGACATTGCACCGAGAAAAAAATGGAAATGATGATCTATAACATATAACATATAATTCATAACATATAATTTATACAACATATAATTTATTTAATATATAATTTATATAATCTATAACATACAGTTTATGATTATAATTTATAATTTATGATTAAGAAAACTAGAACATTATGAAATTTTCATTGTATGGGCTTCAATCTAAAAACAGAAATATAATCAGCATTGAAAAAAGGTCGAAAGGAAATAAAAAATCTTAAGGTTCATGACACATTTTAAAACAAAGAAGCAGGAAATCTGATAATTTCTTCTCTAAATGAAAAATTACAAATTTCATAAAATTTGGGATTTGGACAATAAAAGTAAAATATTCAGTGGTAACATTTTCATAGTATTTTATAATGCTCTGTTTATATTGTATCTTTGTTATTAAGTAATGTAATGACAAATACATTTTCCTAAAACACGTAATTAGAACAAATTGATGGCTAAATGAATAAATACTGTCCCTATATGAAGTGGCCCCAGACTGCTGTCTTATATGTCAATTCCTAGCATTTTGTCCATTCATAGGACCTTTTGTTTAATTTACCATTCACTGTAGTCTACTAAATAACACCAAGGGAAATCATGTTGTTAAATCAATTACATGAACTTTAAAAAAAAGTCAAAATCAATAGGCTCTTTTCTGAGAAACTGTGGGAAGTTCTGTGAGTGCTCCATAAAGTTTTTATTTATTCATTACTGTGTAGCCAAGACCTGCCATATCACTGCAATCTATTAGTAAAAAAAGGGATAAAGAAATACATACCTGAATTAGTAAATAAATAAAGAACAAAATTTTGTGATATTTTTCACTTATTTTCGAAGTCCTCTTCAACTTATGTCCAGGCTATGTCAATTCTGCATAGGCAACAATTGCTGAAAGTTTAAATGTCAAGTAACTGAGGTGCTAGCTATCATGTGCATTTTTTAAATATTTTACACTAAAGTTAAATATATTCCATATGAAACATTTTTTTTTAAAGATTTTATTTATTTACTTGACAGAGATAGAGCAGGAACACAAGCAGGGGAAGTGGGAGAAGGAGAAGCAGGCTTCCCAGTGAGCAGGGAGCCCGATGCGGGGCTCGATCCCAGGACCCTGGGATCATGACCCGAGCCGAAGGCAGACGCTTCATGACTGAGCCACCCAGGCGCCCCATATGAAACATTTTTTAATGAAAGAAGCAAGTGTTGTAGGATACCAAAGTTGTTTTATTTCAATATCAAATTCCCCCTCTTTGTCTTTATTTGAACTATAGATGTGCATAGCAAATTCAACTTTGAATCAAAATCTTGCATTGGGTTCTTTTTGCCTCACTAAAATGTTAGTAGCACATAATTAGCTCAATAGGTAATATTTTAACTCACTGACCGTGAATTAGAAAGGAACAAGGGGTTGATTTTTTCCATGTCTGGAAAGACAACACTGTGTTTTGAAAAGTAATTTTAAGTCAGAACTATGCAAGACGGGCAGCAGGGTTATGAAGCAAATTCCAATAAACTGTGAGATCCCTTAATTTGTCACACTTAAAACGCTAAGATTTGAGGGTAAAGTATTAAGTTTAACATCTTTCATTTGAAGTGTTTCTACATGTACCTTGGGTGGTTAAGTGGGCCTTGGTATTTCAGAGCAATTCTCCTTGATGTGAATGGAAGTCCCCAATGTTATGCACTTCCTCACCTCTGTGTGCACTAGATGTGTTTCTGAAGAATCAGTCTTGTGGAAAAAGACAGGATAAATAGTTCAAAATGTCCTAGAGAAGCTGACTTTTTTTCAAAACTACCTCTAATGAACTAATTTATAAAATGCATCCTCACTGCCCCTAATGTGTTCCTTTATAGGCTAGAATTTTTATACAGAACAAAATTGCACAGAATGCCCCTTGAAAGAAAAAGAAAAAAAACAAAAACAAAAACATGTTTTGCAGAATCAAGACCTCCAGAAAAACAGTGCATAGCCATCATTAGAAATTGCTCTAGCGATATTTCTTCAAAATAACCAGATATGCCATTTTGTAACATTCACCAGAGGTTATGCTATTAAAAGGGTTTTCTGAAGAATGATTAAATATTATCCACTTCATCCAGGTTATAAGTAGCTTATAATTTCAATCAATCTTATACATATTTTTATTAACAGTTCATAAATCTAATTCTTTAACAGTTTACGCTTATCCCTACTTGATAAATGAAGAAATTGAATGTATTTGCCATGGGTTAAAAATATCAGTAAACAAATAAGCACTCACTCTCTTATAGGATTGTTAAAACCACTCAGTGAGCAACTTTCTACTCCAGATGTGAGCTATCAGAGGAGCAGTTCTTCTCTGCTGAATAGATTGTCAGTCTGGCAAGAGTCCAAGGTGCTTTTAGAATTCAACATAATGCAACTGTTCTGATACCAAAACCAATTTTTAAAGCGGAGATAGAATTCACATACCATAAAATTTGCCCTTTTAAAGTGTATAATTCAGTATTTTTTAGCATATTTACAAAATGATGCAACTATGACCATTATCTAACTGCAGAACATTTTCATCCCCCCAAGAAGACAGTCCATAGTCATTAACTATCACTCTCCATTCCCCTCCTCTCAGTCCCTGGCAATCACTAATCAGCTTTCTGTCTCTATGGATTTGCCTATTCTGGACACCAAAACCAGTTTTGAAAGAGATTTTTTTTTTTTCATTGGTTTGCTGGGATAATTGGTGCAGCTCTATCTTTATTTTACATTTTAAAAATAAAAACAAAACATCTGGGTGATAAGGAAAACGGAAAACATTGCAGATTTTTGTCAAATATTATTCAGAATGAGAATTAATTTCTTAGGGAAACACAGAAAGAAACTTTGCTTCCTGGGATGTTTCCTAGAATTCATTATTTCAATTATTTTATTCATGCTACCAAAGAAACCTTCTTAAGGGAATTATATTATTTTCTTGTAGGAAGCACATTAGACTAATTGTATTTTATAGTTAAACAAAGAGCATTAAACATAGCTTAAACATGAAAAATTTCTTTACTAAAGATTTACATGAAATAATTCTCTGAAAACATTCAAATATTTGATATTTTAGGATAATTGCTCAATTCTGTGAAAGAGAATCAAATGCAAATTTGTTCTTAGTAATATGAAGAATGAAAATTCAGTTTCCTAAACTGTCTATATTTAAACTAGAAGAAATTTACTCTTTATAATAAAATTATAATGTGTTAAAATAAAAGCATTCTTAATAGCAAACGGTGTTACTGACTAGCTTTGTCCATAAACCTATGATTTGAACACCTTCTGGATTCATTCCAGCCACAGTGCTTGGAGTTTTTAAGTAGGAAGCAGGGATAATAGAAGTCTATTGCCCTGTAGTCTTATTAATTAGAACATAAAGGTCTGGTTTGAGGTAGTGTGGTGAGAAGAGAAAGGGCAAGATAGGGCGTTTCAAAGAGGTTGAAACAATCAAAACTTGGGAACTAGTTGGATGTAGAGAAGGATAGGATGGCTCCAGAATTTCTTGTTTGAGTGACAGGCTATTTCAGACCAAATTTACCAATAGAGGAGATCAGAGAGGAATTAAGAAGCTAGAAAAAAAAATGGACATTTTTGTCCTATAGATATTGAACTCTCAATCAGGCATTTGGATATATGAGTTTATTGCTCAGAAAAAAGGTGGAGGCTAGAGAGATATTTGGAAATGATACATATAAAAATGGTGGCTAGTACAAATTCTGGTTGAAGTCTCCCAAAGTGTTTAAAGAGAAAAGAAAAATCACAGGGAAGCCAGGAAGGTGAGATCAAAAAAAAAAAGACTGAAAGTTACTAAGCAAAGCAGTTCAATAAAAGGAAAAACAAAAGAGTAATATAATAAATACCAAAGAACTCAAATTTTAAAATAAAGGCATTGGTCAACAGAAATAAGTGAGGCAGAAAGATCCAGTAAGAAGAGGACCGAGAAGTGAATGTTGGAATTGCCTGTGTAAATATCATTAGTACCTTAGAAGAAAGGTTTTAGCACCGATGGAGATGTAAAGTAGGGAGTTAGATACCTGACCCTGGAGTTTGTGAGAGACTCCCAGGCTGGAAATATGCATCTGGAAGTGATTAGCTATTGAGATGGTGTGAGATTGCCTAGGTGGCGAGTAAAGAGAAGATGTCCTAGAACTGAGCTCTTGAGGCTAACCAACTTGAAGAGGTGACAAAGCAGAGGAGGAACCAGAAGAAAAACAAAATAAACAAACAAAAAAACCTGAGGAGGAGATGCCAAGGAGCAGCGAGGAACAACAAAAGACTGTGTTGTCCTGATAGACCCTATCAACTTGAATTAAGGGGAATAGAGTGATCAGTGGCGTCAAATGCTGCTGTCAGATGAAATGGAAAATTGACCATTAGAATGAACTCTGTAGAGATTACTGGTTATGCCAAGGAGAGTTGTTTCAGTAGAATGGTAAGAGGAAATGCCTGAAAGGAGTATATTTAAGGAATGATGTCAAAGTCAGCAAAGGTAAAGAAAGCCTGAGGAATGGTTCCAGATTAAAGGCTACTAGAGAGACATGATAATTAAGTGCAATGAGTGATCATGGATTTGCATTAAGATAACTGACAAAATATGAATGTACACACTATATTGGATAATGGTGTTGTAGGAATGTTTAATTTTCTGATTTTGATAACTTTAGTGTGGCAATGAAAGAGAACAGGCTTATGCTTGGGAAATACTGGTGTTTAGTGGTAAGGAGCACAGTGTCTCCAACCACTCTCAAATGACTCAGGAAAAACAAAGTGTGTGTGTGTGTTTGTGTGTATGTATATGGATAGATAGATGAGAGAAGAATAAAATGTAAACAAATGGTGAGTCTGGGTATAAGATATATGGAAGTTTGTTGTACTATTTTTTGATGTATGGTAGAAAGTAGACTGGAATAAAAAGTTACCAAAATAAAGAGGGGGGAAGAGAGAAAGGGTAAAACAATTAGAAACAGCAAGTATAAAAATTCTTGTGAATATCTCCTCTATAAAGGAAAGTAAGGGAAAGGGGTGATAGCTGGTGGGTAGAAGTAGAGTCAAGAAAAGGTTAGGTTTTCTTTTTCCTTGATTGAGAGAAATACAGCATGTTGGCATACTGATGAGACTGTGCCAGCAACAAGAGAAAAGATGTTGAATACAAGAATAAAGGGGAAAATTTGTAGTGTGATGTCCCTCCATAATGGGGTGGGGATGGAACCTGTGTACAAGTGGGGGAATTAAGGAGTAGGGAGCATTCATCTATGGTAACAGGCAGAAAAGCAAAGTACATGCATGCAATTTCTGGAAGGCAGAAAACAGAGATGAAGAATATCTAT
Organism: Neomonachus schauinslandi; assembly: GCF_002201575.2. Classification (NCBI taxonomy): domain Eukaryota; kingdom Metazoa; phylum Chordata; class Mammalia; order Carnivora; family Phocidae; genus Neomonachus; species Neomonachus schauinslandi. The sequence continues at coordinate 18,516,583 of NC_058404.1, forward strand.
CCCACTTAAAGCCCTGAAAGACCTGGAAAAGCAGCCCTCATTTAGAGGGCTTTAGGGGAAGTAGTGTTTCAGAGGATAATCAGGTTTCAATTAGGCCTAAAAAGTGAAGGGAGGGGCACCTAGGTGGCTCAGTTCCTTAAGCATCTGACTCTTGGCTTGGCTCAGGTCGTGATCTCAGGGTCCTGAGATTGAACCCCCTCTTAGGCTCTGAGCTCAGCGCTGAGTCTGCTTGAGATTCTTCCCCCCTCCTTCGACCTCCCCTTCTGCTCCTCCTCTCCCTGCGCACGTGTGCTCTCTCTCTCATAAATAATAAATATTTTTTTTTTTAAAAAGTGAGGAGGAAGTTCAGATATTATCCTAAAGAAATGATGGAGACACAAAGTGTGGGAAATCAAGTCAATTAGTGCATCCATAGAGAGCTCAGGTGTAGGGCCTGAAGGATGACAGAAGACTTGGGGACCTGGTTTCCGGGTGAATGAGGTAAAGAGGAATGTGAGGCACAAAGAGCTGAGTTCTGATTATTTCCTGGAGAGAGGTGGGTAGCCAGTTCAGAATAGATGCTATGGGTCCAGGGGTTGACCATTCTTCCCTGAAGGTGCCAGTGTTGTGGCAACCGTGGGGAGAGAGAAGGTCTCCATAACGATTATTTTTCCTGGGACCCGAGGCAACAAATGATGGGAGGGCTCCTTCTCTCTAAAGACATGGTGGTGTGTCCAGTGTGCAAGCAGTGGTCACACATGGAACAGGAGGCTAGAAACAATCCCTTTTTCTGTGGGGATGAAATGTGTGGCCCTGGGGCGCCTGCGTGGCTCAGTTATTAAGCATCTGCCTTCAGCTCAGGTCATGATCCCGGGGTCCTGGGATCGAGCCCTGCATCGGGCTCCCTGCTCTGCGGGGAGCCTGCTTCTCCCTCTCCCACTCCCCCTGCTTGTGTTCCCTCTCTCGCTGTGTCTCTCTCTGTCAAATACATAAAATATTAAAAAAAAAAAAAAGAAAGAAAGAAATGTGTGGCCCTGGGTATGGTGGCTGGAGCATACGTGGCTTAGAGGCTGCCCCTTTTCTCCAGCAGGGGGTCGGATGGCTGTGGGATGGATCATCTCAGTAAATAACATAACTATCCACCATAGAGCTCAGGCCAAAATCCTAGGCATTATCCTTGATCCCTTTCCCCCTTACTGCACATCTAATCCTCAGGAGCTTATCAACTCTTCCTCCAAATCACACCCTAAATCTGCTTATCTCGTTTTTGCTACTACTACTCTCGTTCAAGCTGCTACCCTATCTCATCTTAGCGACTGTAATAACCTCCTAATCAGTCTTTTCCTGAGTTCACTGTTGCTCCTCAGTATATTTGTATCCAGCCATCAGCATGTTCTTTCTAAAATGTAAATAGATCATGTCAAGCTATGTTGTAAGATCCCATGACATTCCCTCATTCTTAGAACAACTCCTTCCCTAACTTACTAAGTCTTACATTGCCCAATTCCTGCCTCTTTCTTCAGCTTCAGCTCCTAAATCTTTATCCTCTGTGTCTTTACCCATTGTGCTCAAAGGAGCCAAACTCATTTCCACTTGGGGCTTTTGCATTACTTCTCCCTTCTAACCTGGAAATTCTTTCTTCAGATTGTCCCAGGTTAGGCTCTTTCTTGTTATTCAGATCTTTTATTTTATTTTATTTTTTAACGATTTTATTTATTTATTCATAAGAGAGAGAGAGAGAGAGAGAGAGAGGCAGAGGGAGAAGCAGGCTCCCCGCGGAGCAGGGAGCCCGATGCAGGACTCGATCCCAGGACCCTGGGATCATGACCTGAGCTGAAGGCAGACGCTTAACCATCTGAGCCACCCAGGCGCCCTATTCAGATCTTTTAAATAACAATAACAATATAAAAAAAAAAAAACTTCCTCAGTTTATACTTCCTTAGTAAAGTCTTCACTGACTACCCAGTCTTAGTAGCCAGCCTGTCTCTATCTTTTATCAAATTGCCTTTAGTTCTTAGCAGAGTACTTAATACTAACTGACATATACACCTGTGTATGTGTGTGTGTGTATTAGTTTAAAATATATCTCTCCTACAAACTAAAATGTGAGCTCCATGATGGTAGGGACCTTGTCTTGTTTACCACAGTATCTTTAGATTCTATAGCAGTGCCTGGATATCAATGATTTTTTTTTTTTTTATGAACAAATGAAGTATTTGCTCCAGAAACTATCATAAGACTGAGGGATGCAAAGTGAAAAACAAGACAAAACAAGCAAAAAAACAAAAACAAAAACCACAGTCTTTTTCCTCAAAGAGCTCAAGGTCTAATGAGAGAAATCCATAGACAAATCTTTAAAATACAATGTAGGGAGAGAAATGAGTGGAGTGATAGGAGGAAAGTATTCTGGGGGAAAGCGAGTATGGTCACCAGGCAGAGGGTGTTATCTTTAAGAAGGTTAAGGGGGCAGCCATAAAAAAAAAAAAAAAATGAGGGCGCCTGGGTGGCTCAGTCGGTTAAGAGACTGCCTTCGGCTCAGGTCATGATCCTGGAGTCCCGGGATTGAGTCCCGCATCGGGCTCCCTGCTCGGCAGGGAGTCTGCTTCTCCCTCTGACCCTCCTCCCTCTCATGTGTTCTCTCTCTATATATATCTCATTCTCTCTCTCAAATAAATAAATAAAATCTTTAAAAAAAAAGTTTAAAAAAAAATTAAAAAATTTAAAAAAAATGAAATCTTGCCATTTGCAATGACGTGGATGGAACTAGAGGGTATTATGCTGAGTGAAATAAGTCAATCAGAGAAAGACAATTATCATATGATCTCAGTGATACGTGGAATTTAAGAAACAAAACAAAGGATCATTGGAGAGGAGAGGAAAAAATAAAACAAGATGAAATCAGAGAGGGAGACAAACCATAAGAGCCTCTTAATCATAGGAAACAAGCCAAGGGTTGCTGGAGGTGAGGGGGGTGGGAGGGATGGGGTGGCTGGGTGATGGGCACTGGGGAGGGTATGTGTTGTAATGAGCACTGGGTATTATATAAGACTGTTGAATCACAAATAATACATTATATGTTAATAACAAATAATAATTTTTAAAAAAATAATAAATAAATAAATAAATAAATAATAAAAATAAAAAGTTTAAGGGGTCAGAGATAGGAGATAGGGATAGGCGCAGCTCTCAGTACATTTGTGTAGGCTTATTTTTTTTCTATGAAATATAAAGCAATGTTATGGGGGGGAGAGGTAGTGAGGAAGAGAGAGAATGAGAGAGAAAGAGAGAATTTTGAAATCTCAAGGGAGAGTCATGAGAATTTGGATAAAGCCACTGCTGGGAACATGAAGGGTACTGGACACAGAAAATTACTGAACAGAGCTTAGTTAGGCCTCACCCAAGGTTGGAGTCTACAAATATGTAGTGGCACCTGGAGTTGTTGAAAGAGTCTCTTTAAAACACACTGATAAAAGAAAATTGGCCAGCTCTGGAAACTGCAACACTATCTTACACTATGAGGATTAACCCAAAATGCTCTGATGATGTCATCCAACCTATGGGCAAAGAGAAAGGCAGAATGATTTGTGAAAAAATAAAAAGAGGCTACTGAACTGTAGCCTCAGATTTCACTATGCCATTGGCGAGTTCATTATTTTTCTTCAGTTTAAGAATCAAGGGAGAAAAATGTGTTCTACTAGTTGACATTTTATATAACTCATTTAACAATAATGCTTAAGATAGGCGATAACTCCAAATCTTGAACTCATATTTATTTTAACTTCCTTTGAAAAAAAAAAGTAAAACACTCTTATGTCATTTTTTGGAGCATTATTTTCTATTTCACAGTATATAAACCAGCAAGTATTTCTATTCTTTTTCCCCTAGATTCTTTACATTTCTATAGTTTTATTTCATACTTTTCTAACAAAATAAATTATTTCTCAGAAAATACTTGAGGAAAAAAAATTTTGATTGCAAATAAAAAATGTCATATTAAGCATAAGATGTGGTAGAGGTAGTATAATTTACAATGTTTTGATTTAATATCATAAAGAATACCCACAGAATAGAGTGCAGATTGGAATTCATGGGGACATTTTCTTCAATTTATGGAAAAATGTTATTCAGTGATATTTAATCAGGCTACTTGAATCTGAGATATAGGTTTAGAGCTCATTTTAATATTTTTTTCATATACTTGTTTTTTTAAAAGATTTATTTATTTATCTGAGAGAGAGAGAGAGAAACATGAGTGGGGGAGGGGCAGAGAGAGAGAGGGAGAGAGAAAATCCTCAAGCAGACTCCTTGTTGAGTGTGGAGCCTGACATGGTGCTCAGTCCCAGGACCCTGAGATCATGACCTGAGCTGAAATCAAGAATCGGATGCTCAACCAACTGAGCCACCCAGGTGCCCCATTTTCTTCATATACTCTTAATGTAAAATTACTTAGAAAAATTTACATTGACGCCACATGGAACATCCTCTTTTTATATCTTTTTAAGATGAAATAAATATTATTCTAGTAAAATGACATTTGCAATGCAAATAATACTTTAAAGTGATAAAATATTATTCCTGTGAAACAGAACACTGACATTGAAAAGGGTTTGATGTATAAGCTGTAAATTTTAGTGAAAAAAATCATAAAAATACTAGTCATAAAATTAAGAAATTATGCAGTACATATGGGTTCTTTGTTCTCTAAAACATTTTATTTTCAACATATTCTATTCTGTTATATGATAATTCTTTAATATTCCATATTTAAATTTCAAATTTAAGCGCTAGATTTTAATATAGCACTTCATCATTTGTTAGTTTATGTTCCCTTTTATAGAAAGAGTCACTCTCTACTACTAAAAATATATGGATATTTCAATAGTTATTAAATCTGAGACTGCATCTGCAACAAAAAAGTCGGACTGTTGTTGTTTCTCATATTATATATAAAATAGTAACATGGTATAATTTTCTTTCAAGGTAGACTGTTAAAAATACATTGTAAACCTTAGAGCCACCACTTTAAAAACAAACTGGTAAAGCTAATAGCTAAAAGTGGACATAAAACAAAATACTAAAAGATATTTAATTAAAACCAAGGCAGAAAATATGGGAGGGAAAATCAAAGAAAATATGGCACCCATAGAAAACAAATAGCAAGGTGGTAGGCTTCCACTCACCTTTATAAATAATTATAATAAATGTAAATGGTCTAATATTTCAGTTAAAGTCAGAAATTGACTTACAGTTTCCAGTTTGGCATGTGAGGAACCTGAAAGTCATCACTCTTTCTTAACAAGTAAAATGCTGAACAAATGGAAAATCAACAAGTCTTAGATCCATCAGAGAAATGAGCTTATAGGGCAAACTGATGCTCCCAGAATTGGAGAGACAGACAACAGATACAGAGAATTAGCACTTACTGGAGCAGAAATCTCCATAGGAACCAGTACTGGGGTAGGATATCCTAAATTGTAATTTACAAATTGCTGGAGGCTCAGTTTGGGCAAGGGTGAGAGTTTTAAAATACCTGGAGAGTCCAGAATTAGGGGTACATACATATATATTTTACCTCCAGAAGCCCTACCTGTTCCCCCCGCCTTGGGGGGGGGGTGGTAATAACCAGTCTGAAATATGCCCAGAGCATTCTATTCTTAACAAGGCCCTCCCTCAAGAGAAACTATTCTACCAGAGCCTATTCTATTGGGGTTTTGTCAGAGCCTTACCAATCTAGGGAAAGGAAAATATGCAAGTTCAGCCCCCTCTAAATTTCCTGTCCCACCAATGGGGGTAGAAGGACAGAGAAGCACTGTGAGTCACAGCCCAGAGACAAAGGCTCACTAAAAGACCAAAGCACAATCGTTAAGACTATAGGATGCTTCCCTTCTCCCCACACCTTATTGCCCTACATTGATGATCTATTTACTGCAATTCCATTTACCCAGTACATCATGTCTGGTTTTCAACAAAAAGTTACAATGCATATTAACAGTCAAAAACACAATTTGAAGAGAGATAAAAAGCATAAGAACCAGACTCAGTTATAGCAGAGATGTTGGAACGTCAGAGATTGTCAGTCTGGATAAAAAATCTCAATTACATGCTGTCTCCAATAAACTCATTTCAATATAATGATACAAACCGGTTAAAAATAAAAATATGGGAAAAGACATATCATACATCAAAAAAGCTGGAATGGCTATATATATATATATATATATATATATATATATATGTTTGGGAGGGTGGCTATATTAATATCAGACAAGGTAGACTTCAAGGCAAGAAGTATTATCAGAAGTGAAGAGGAATATTTCACTATAATAAAGAAATCAATTTGTCAAAAAGGTATAACAATTCTAAATGTTTATGCATCTAATAACCGAACTTCAAAATGTATGAATAAAATGGGCAGAATTGAAAGAAAAAATAAACAAAAGTCCATATTTATGGTTGGATATTTTAACACTGCTCTCTCAGCAACTAATAGAAGCAGTGAGAAAATCAGTAGGATATAAAAGATGTGCACAACTCTGTCAACTCAACATGACCAGTTTATAGAATATAGCATACAGTAACAGCATATTGCACACTATTTTCAAGTGCATGTGGAATAGTCACAAAAACAGATCACATGCCGGTCCATAACATGAGTCTTAAGAAATTTAAAGGATTAAAATCATGAGAGAGTAGGTTCTCTCAGCACAAATGAATTAAATCAAAAATCAATAGTGAAAAGACGTCTGGACAACCCCAAAATATTTGGAAATTAAGCAACATAATTACATATAACCTAGAGTCAAAGAAATTAGAAACTATTTTGAACAACATGATAATGAAAACTTAACAAATCAATACTGTGGGATATAGGAAAAGCAATGCTCTGCTTAGAGTGAAATTTGATCTCTAGTACTTACATTAAACATGTGACAACGAACAATCATAATATGTTAAAACTGTTTTCCATTCATGAGGGAATATTTAAACCTATTCTACTTGGAAATGGCAGAGGGTAAGGGACAGGTATGGGCACAAAGGAGTACAACTATGAACAGGAGTTAATGCTTGGACTAGACATTGAAAAATGAGGCTAGGTGAGGGATTTCTGGAGAGAGAGGAACACGAACACGAGGAAGGACAGGGATATGTTGGTACCTGAACTGTTGATAGAACAGCTAGTAATCCAGTTTGCCTGAAGCATATGATTTTTCAGGAAAAATGACAAGGTCTGAGAACATAAATATGGGCAGTATCAGATGGTAGAAGGCCTTGTACACCCTATGTTTTCATATAGGTTAATGTGCACAGGAGAATGCCTTCTGTTAACATATTCAACAACAACCTCCTTTTGCATCTCTAAAGGAAAAAGGACCAAGACAAAGGCAACAACCAGCCCAATATACATTACAGATATTGCAAAACAGAAGAAAGCTTGATGAATATCAAAATTAACAGAGACTTTTCCATATGTATCAGTTGTGGTAGCTTATTTGCCAGAAGGAAGAACCACTGCAGCTACTTGGCAGGTCTACCTAAACTAGAGCCAATTACACCTCTTCATAAAATCCAGCTGGCATGCCAAGTGTGAGAAAATAGCCCAGCTAAAATACATTACTGAGAAGTCTCGAATTTCCAAACAAAAAATTGTAAAACAAACAAAAAACCCAGCAATCTGTTGTCACTTCGAGGACTGGTTTTGCACCAAAGGATACGAAGTGATGAAACTGGTGTTGATTGACACTGGTCTGGAACAATCAAGGCCTCTCATTTGAGCTGAACAACTGCGAGAGTCCACATTATTGACTTACTGATGACATCAAAACATTATGTAAAATGCTTCAGTTCAAACAGAACTTAACATTGTCAGAGATCATAAAGCAGTTTTATTTTTCCCAATTCACAATTAAGTTATCATAGCAGCAAGTGGTATTCAGGGCTGTTAAAGTTACTCAGTTACAGAGCCAGAGGATTTGATGAGGTATACAATTTTTTCCCTCAAGGCTAAAAATGTAATTATGAAAATGTCTTGAACTGAAAAAGAGTATTGTCAGCTGTTTCCAGGAAAGATAAAAGATCATTTAAAAGGTAAAGAGATTACAGATAAAAGAGATACAAAATTAAGCTGAAACCAACACTGTAAAGAGAGCAAGTTATAAACAAGAACTAAACATTAAAACATTTTATTGTAACAAGAGAACAGGGCTTTCATTTTTCTAGAACAGCACTAAATTATTTAATTCATATCTCGATTAGTTCACTTGGATGTTTAAAGATGAGTAGATACGGAATGATTATTAAACTTTCAAAGGTGCTAAAGAAATGAGCTCTGAACATGGTTTGTCAAAGTGACAGTCGGAGACAGGCACTATCCTACACTCAATAACCTTTTCCTAAGTTCACATAAACTGCAAGGGGTATTTAATACTTTTTCGTTTCATACCCCAAAACCTATCTTACTCTAAGTCCTCTCTGACAAATGAAGATATTAGTATCTGCCTTCACAGGAGTGCGGGGAAGATCAAATAAGAGAGAATGAATAATATATGTGAAAGGACTTGGTACAGTGCAGAGCCCTGCACAGAAGGCATTACAAAGTACCTTATATTTATAAAGCCTTCTGCAAAGCACTCCACACTTAACTCGATCTGCAATCACTGACTGAGACCTTTGGTATATCAGGCACTGGGCAGGATGCAGGGACTTTATTATTATTATTATTATTATTATTATTATTGTTATGTTAATCACCATACATTACATCATTAGTTTTAGATGTAGTGTTCCATGATTCATTGTTTGTGCATAACATCCAGTGCTCCATGCAGAACGTGCCCTCCTCAATACCCATCACCAGGCTAACCCCCTCCTCCCACCCCCCTCCCCTCTAGAACCCTCAGTTTGTTTTTCAGAGTCCGTTGTCTCTCATGGTTCGTCTCCCCCTCTGATTTCCCCCCCTTCATTCTTCCTCTCTTGCTATCTTCTTCTTTTTTTTTTCTTAACATATATTGCTTTATTTGTTTCAGAGGTACAGATCTGAGATTCAACAGTCTTGCACAATTCACAGCGCTTACCAGAGCACATACCCTCCCCAGTGTCTATCACCCAGTCACCCCATCCCTCCCACCCCACCCCCGACTCCAGCAACCCTCAGTTTGTTTCCTGCGATTAAGAATTCCTCATATCAGTGAGGTCATATGATACATGTCTTTCTCTTTTTGACTTATTTCGCTCAACATAATACCCTCCAGTTCCATCCATGTCGTTGCAAATGGCAAGATCTCATTCCTTTTGATGGCTGCATAATATTCCATTGTGTATATATATACCACATCTTCTTTATCCATTCATCTGTCGATGGACATCTTGGCTCTTTCCACAGTTTGGCTATTGTGGACATTGCAGGATGCAGGGACTTTTAAGACACAAAATCCCTGTCCTGAGGGAGCTCACAGGCCAGACTCTGAAGGAAAAGACAAACATATCATCAGATAACCTTGTCTTTGTCTGGGCCTGAGGCAAAAGCTGTAGAAGCCTAGAGGAGGAGTTTGTTACAAAGGAATTGGCATTTAAACTGGAGAAATGAGGAGATAATGGGTTCTCAAGACGCTGGACTTCGGCAAACGTCCCTAAATACTTAAAGGATAACTTGAAACAATCTCATTTGGCCTCATTATCAAGCCTCTGATGATGCAGAGGAGAAATATATTTCATTTTTCACACAATGAAAGTAAAGCTTAGAAAAGATGAACAACTTCATTCTGATTAAATGACTTGACCTTTGGCCCACAGTTTAAACAAAGCCTAAGCAGCATAACTGGTCTTTAGGCTCAGGGGCTTACCATCATGCCATGGAGTTTATTTGGTGTTTGCAGCCACGGAAATGGAGCGTGTGATCTTATTGGAAATATACCTTTTCATACCAGACATGTGTTTTGAACAAAGGAATCATGAGTCTCAGAAAATCAGATATCACTATTGTACATTTAGAATCCAATCTAAACCAGTGAAACAAGGTAAATGTCAGTATGCATGTAAATAGTTTACAGGCATAGATTGTCCATCTCAAACTCAACTGCTGTTTTAGAGGGATACCTCCATTTTAATGCCGTGGGAATGTCAAATAAACTGGTATTTATATAACAGTTATCTTAGCCACACTACCCCGCGGAGAATGTAAAATCCATGCATGCCGGGTGGTCTATGTGGGTTTAAAAAAAGAAAGAATTTTTACTGCACTCTCCCTAACCATACTGCGCACCAACCCCCGCACCCCCACCCGCTACAGGATGCAGCAGTAGCAACAGCCTGCACAGTGTGAGCTTCCAAAAACCGTTGCTCTGTTCTTCAGGAAGGATTTTCTTGAGTATCTGAAAGATCTTCTAGAGCTGATTTAGCCAAACTCCTCCGTCAATAAATAGAGGTCAAAGAACTCCTCACTGTGGGAGTTAGATGAAAGTAAGTGTGCCACCTGTGGAGAAGACGGGATGCCCACTGAAAATGAACTAAATTCCAGAAAATGACCTTAGTGTCTGACAATAAAGAAATACTTTAAAAAATTGTGTTCATCGGGGTGCCTGGGTGGCTCAGTCGTTAAGCGTCTGCCTTCAGCTCAGGTCATGGTCCCAGAGTCCTGGGATCGAGCCCCACATCCGGCTCCCTGCTCCGCGGGAAGCCTGCTTCTCCCTCTGCCCCTCCCCCTGCTCATGCACTTGCTCTCTCTCTCTCAAATAAATAAAATCTTTAAAAATAAAAAATTGTGTTCATTTACAAGATTGAATATCGACAACCATTAAAAATCATGTTCCAATTAGTATTTTATGAGTCAATGCTCATGATATAATGGGAGATTTTTAAAAAGCAGGCTACAAAATTGATAATTTACTTTAATATACACATAATATGCGTGCTTATATATGTTATTACATATATTTTATATTTATATAATATGTAAGCTTTACATAATAAATTTAAATATTAAATATGTTTAAATCGGTATTGAATATATGTATAGGGAAAATAGAAGTGAAAGAAATACAGTTAACCGTCATTTTCTAAAAAATATGTTTCGGGCGCCTGGGTGGCTCAGATGGTTAAGCATCTGCCTTCGGCTCAGGTCATGATCTCAGGGTCCTGGGATCGAGTCCCGCATCGGGTTCCCTGCTCAGTGCAGAGCCTGCTTCTCCCTCTCCCTCTGCCACTCCCTCTGCTTGTGCTCTTCTGTCTATCTCTCTGTCAAATAAATAAATAAAATCTAAAATAAATAAATAAATAAATAAATAAAAATAAAAAATATGTTTCAGCATTACCCTAAAAACCAGCAATTGCACTACTATGTATTTTTTTTTAAGATTTTATTTATTTATTTGACAGAGAGAGAGACACAGAGAGCACAAGGAGGGGGAAATGGCAGGCAGAGGGAGAAGCAGGCTCCCTGCTGAGCAGGGAGCCCGATGCGGGGCTCGATCCCAGGACCCCAGGATCATGACCTGAGCTGAAGGCAGACACTTAACCGACTGAGCCACCCAGGTGCCCTGTACTACTATGTATTTATCCAAAGGATACAAATATAGTTATTCAAAGGGGCACCTGCACTCCAATATTTATAGTAACAATGCCCACAATAGACAAAATATGGAAAGAGTCCAGACGTCCATCGACAGATGAATGGATAAAGAAGATGTGGTACACACACACACACACACACACACACACACACACACACTGGAATATTACTCAGCCAACAAAAAGAATGGAATCTTGCCATTTGCAAGGACATGGATGGAACTAGAGGGTATTATGCTAAGTGAAATAAGTCAGTCAGAGAAAAACAAGTACCACATAATTTCACTCATGTGGAATTTAAGAAACAAAACATAGGGGAAGAGAAGGGAAAATAAAATAAGATGAAAACAGAGAGGGAGATAAACCATAAGAGACACTGAACTCTAGGAAACAAACTGAGGGTTGCTGGAGGGGAGGTGGGGGGGATGGGGTAACTGGGTGATGGGCATTAAGGAGGGCACTTGATGTAATGAGCACTGGGTGTTATAGGCAACTGATGAATCACTAAATCCTGCCCCTGAAACTAATAATACAGTATACGTTAACTACTTTGAATCTAAATAAAGAATTTAAAAAAAATTGCTTCAGCATTTAGTACAATGGATATTTGTTATAGTATTGATAAACATTTGGAAAAAAAAGTATAATGTCCTGGTTAAAGATGAGAGTTTGGAAACATATATTAGCCACTGCTTCCTCTCAAGTGAACACAAAAACAACATAAAGAGGTTTGCTTTGTTTTGTTTGTTTTACGGAAGAAACCCATATCAAGAGAGGAGACAGTAACAAAATATTGGAAGTAGAAAGCAAATGAATGAATCATAACAGAAGAAGAGACCTAGGAAAATTCAAATCAAGGTCAACAACGGAGACAGCAAAGAAGCAATGTGATTTATACAAGAGACTGAGGGTGAGAAAATAAAAGGTTGCTTAAGAAGCAGGCAGACACTCCCTTCCTACAATCTTCACTCCCAAGCCTGTCAGCAGGGCGACTATCTCTTCTCCACCCTGGGAGAAGAATGGAGTTTATTCTGTGGAATGGGGGAAACAGGACGTCCACAATGGGAGACACCAAGAAGAAGAGGTGAATAGCATATCAGAAAACAGAGAAGTAAAAGCCTACAAAATGTAATATTGAGACTACTCAGCCTCTCCCCTGTGGCTCCTCAGATGAAGGAGGAGGGTATTTGTGGGGAATTCGAGAAAACCAAGAAAAAGGACATAAAAATAATGATCTTAGGGGATTTCCAAAGAAATAGCCTAGCTTCTTTTAAACTAAAGTGAAGCCCAAGTTGGGGTGAAGCTTGTGCCTAGAATTTCCAATTAATCCTTTAGGGCTCCACTCTTAAATCGAAGCATATAGATAAGTCACCATATTTTTGTAGGATTAAGCAGGAGCAAATAATAGAAACACTCTGAACTATAACCAGCTTTCTGAAACAGAGGGTGGAGAACATAGTGTAAGGTGAAACTGGAAACTTGTAAAGATGACATAGGCAAGACAGTCATGGAACTGACAATTCCAGCAATGGCGCTGCTAAGGATAGAATGAATAAAAAATGGCTTGAAGTTCAAGAATAAGGAGAAAGGAGGTTTACCAAAAAGACCAGGAGAGGCAAGACCAAGGCCTGTCATAAGCTCATGGTAAAAGAATGGTTTAGCAACTAGGAATTGGCTCAGCGGAACATAACAAAGTACAATTTAAAGTGGCTTAAGTAATCGTTTTATTTTCTCATAAAACCAGGCAGGCCAGTTCAAGTGCATCACGATGCCTTCAGGAACCCACCTTCTTGTCTCTTCCTGTTGAGTTAGAATTATCTAGATTTTTTTTTTTTACCTCATTGTTGAAAGATGGCTGTTATGCCCCAAAGATACAAATGTAGGGATCCAAAGGGGCACCTGCACCCTAATGTTTACAGCAGCAATATCCACAATAGCCAAACTGTGGAAAGAGCCCAGATGTCCATAGACCGATGAATGGATCAAGAAGTTGTGGTGTGTGTGTATATATACATACACACACACAATGGAATATTATGCAGCCATCAAAAAATGAAATCTTGCCATTTGCAATGACGTGGATGGAACTAGAGGGTATTATGCTGAGCGAAATAAGTCAATCAGAGAAAGACAATTATCATATGATCTCACTGATATGAGGAATTTGAGAAACAAGACAGAGGATCATAGGGGAAGGGAGGGAAAAATGAAACAAGATGAAATCAGAGAGGGAGACAAACCATAAGAGACTCTTAATCTCAGGAAACAAACTGAGGGTTGCTGGAGGGGAGGAGGGTGGAAGGGATGGGGTGGATGGGTGATGGACACTGGGAAGGGTATGTGTTGTGGTGAGTGCTGTGTATTGTGTAAGACTGATGAATCACAGACCTGTACCCCTGAAACAAATAATACATTGTATATTAATAATAAAAAAAGAAAACAATTTTAAAAAAGGAAAGAAAGAAAGATGGCTGTTAATTTCAAGCTGTAGCCAGGAAGAAGAGGAAGGGCAAAGGAGGAAAAGCACCTGCCAGTTGAAATTATCTCTTTAAATTGCTCTCAAAGAAACCCTACTCAGTGACTTTTGCTTATATTTTATCGGTCAAAACTGTGTCACATGGCCACTTAGAGCTGGCAAAGGATATGTAGGATTTTTGGTTTGTTTACTTTAATTGGACTCATTTCCACTCTGAAAAAACATCAAGTTCTAGTTGTAAGAAAGAGGAGAGCATGTGTATTGGGTAGGCAGCTAGCGGGATGTAGCACAGATGATCTTCTAAAAATAGAAATACTTCAATAATAGGCTTAAAATTCAATTCAAGTTGGCAATAAATTAAATGTGCACAATGAAGGAAACCCATAATTTAATAATTGTTCTAGGTAGTTTTGTGGGTGTGTGGCAATGACCCCTAAAGAGAGGAACAAAACAAAGAAAATTTGGGAGTGATAGAGAAATGGAAAATGAGCAGCAATTTTCTTTCACCTTTCAGGTAACTGCTTTCAGATGCCCCAGAATTTTTATGAAAGAAAATTTACATTTCACTATCAATATTGTAGTTTTTGACAGTAAGTAAAAATATATTTCTTTTTACTTGGTAAATCTAAGAAAATATACAGAAGCCTGACAATAAACTATACCAAAATCAATAAAAACTAAAAGTTAAATGTAAAAATTGTCTTGCCATTGCATAAAAATGTAATTTTACCAGTCAAATGTATCTATCATTTGAAAAAAATGTAGTTGCAAAATACAATCACTTTTGTGCTTTATATTGTTGGTTTGTACAATTCAAAGTCAAGAGGGAGAGGCACATATAAATTGGTTCCTTCTTTTATTTCCAAAGAAGTCACTATTTCTTTTTCATTGCCATCTGCTCTGATTACTATTACGATTTTTACTGTTATGATTTTTACACTGAATATAACAGTGCAAAGATGGTGTATAATTAACAAAATTCTTCTCACTGCATTTCTCACAGAAAGCTGGAAGCATAAAAAATAGTTGCAATGTCAGATATGTTTCAAAACAAAGTAATGACCTTATTAAAACAAGAACTCTTAAATGGAAGTACTATAGATTGCCTAGATCAACACTATATTCATGAATTGAGTATGTTTTCCAGATAATAAATAGATGAAACATATATTTGCATTTATTAAAGGGGGAAAACTTGGGGCGCCTGGGTGGCTAAGTTGGTGAAGCATCTGCCTTCGGCTCAGGTCATGATCTCAGGGTCCTGGGATCAAGCTCTGCATCAGAACCCCTGCTCAGCAGGAAGTCTGCTTCTCCTTCTCCTCCCTCATGCCCCTCCCCCCACTTGTGCACGCACTCTCTCTCTTCTCTAGCTCACTCTCTCAAATAAATAAATGGAATCTTTAAAAAAATGAAAAGAATAAAAAAATGAAGAGGGAAAACTTTGTATCTATGTATAGGTATACAGCACAATCTTGACATTCAGTTAGAATTATTTATCAACTGATAAATATGACACACGTGAAGTAGTCATTTTTCAGACTAAGCTGCTCATTGGAATGACCTGGAAGCTATTTACACTTATAGACTCCTTGACCCTATCCCCCAGGGTATGATTTAGTAGGGTATGGATGGGTTCTGGGATCATGTATTTCTTTAAACCTTCCAGGTGGTAATGATATTCAACAAGGAGAAAATTAAACAAAGCTTTACTAGTTGAAGCATTTACTATGGGTAAAACTCTGTGTCAAACTTGAGAGAAAGGAAAGTTGATACAACAATTATTCTTTATTTTTAAAGATTTATTTATTTGAGAGAGAGAGAGAGAGCACGCATGTGGAGGAGGAGCTAAGGGGGAGGGAGAGAGAGAGAATCTCAAGCAGACTCTGCACTGAGCATGGAGCCTAATGTGGGGCTCGATCTCACAACCATGAGATCATGACCTGAGCCGAAACCAAGAGTTGGACGCTTAACTGACTGAGCCACCCAGGGGCCCCAATACAACAATTATTCTTCTCTAGCTCAACATCCAGCACACTGGGTCTCAATTGTGAACAAATTTGCTTCCCAGGGGACAGTTCGCAATGTCTGCAGATCTTTTTGGTCGTCACTACTCCAGGGGGTAGGGTGGGGTTTGGGAGGCAGTGCTATTGGCATCTAGTGAGTAGAGACCAGGGACGTTGCTAAACATTTTACAATGCCCAGGACAGCCTTTCACTATCCAGAACTATCTAGCCCAAAATGTCAATAGTTTCGACGTTGAGAAACCCTAATTCTAACAGGTAGAATAAGAAATGTACATTGAAAATGATAATAAATTGACATGTCATTGAAAAGATATAGGTAAATGTTACAGCAATTCAGAGTAGAGTAAGTTAGCACCAGCAGATGAAGGACCTTAAACTATGAAGTAAAGTTTGTCCTTTTTCCTACAGCCTTACCACTCAAGCATTCATTCATTCAATACTAGTTGAATACTTGCCACTTTAAGCACTTGTGGATATGGTAATTAAAGAGAGAAAATCTTTTCCCTGACAAAGTTCACATTCTAATGAAAAGAATCAGACAGAATGACTAAAGCTTAAAAAAGAGAAAATATCGGGCGCCTGGGTGGCTCAGTCGTTAAGCATCTGCCTTCGGCTCAGGTCATGATCCCAGGGTCCTGGGATCGAGCCCCGCATCGGGCTCCCCGCTCTGCAGGAAGCCTGCTTCTCCCTCTCCCACTCCCCCTGCTTGTGTTCCCTCTCTCGCTGTGTCTCTCTCTGTCAAATAAATAAATAAATAAATCTTTAAAAAAAATAAATAAAAAATAATATATACAATGGAATATTATGCAGCCATCAAAAGGAATGAGATCTTGCCATTTGCAACGATGTGGATGGAACTGGAGGGTATTATGTTGAGTGAAATAAGTCAAACAGAGAAAGATATGTATCATATGATCTCACTGATAGGAGGAATTCTTAATCGCAGGAAACAAACTGAGGGTTGCTGGAGTGGGGGGTGGGGTGGGAGGGATGGGGTGACTGGGTGATAGACACTGGGGAGGGTATGTGCTCTGGTAAGCGCTGTGAATTGTGCAAGACTGTTGAATCTCAGATCTGTACCTCTGAAACAAATAATGCAATATATGTTAAGAAAAAAAAAAAGAAGAAGAAGGTAGCAGGAGGGGAAGAATGAAGGGGGGGAAATCGGAGGGGGAGACGAACCATGAGAGACAACGGACTCTGAAAAACAAACTGAGGGTTCTAGAGGGGAGGGGGGTGGGAGGATGGGTTAGCCTGGTGGTGGGTATTGAGGAGGGCACATTCTGCATGGAGCACTGGGTGTTATGCACAAACAATGAATCATGGAACACTTCATCTAAAACTAATGATGTAATGTATGGGGATTAACATAAGAATAAAAAAAATAAATAAAGGAAAAAAATAAAATAAAAATAAATAAATAAAAAATAAAAAAGAGAAAATATTAAGTGTTGATGAACATGAGGAACAAATGGAAGGTTTGTACATTTCTAGTAAGAGTGGAAATTGGTACAACCACTTTGGAAAACTGGTTGGTAATATCTATGGAAGCTCATTTGCATACCCTGTGATTTACCACTTCCACCTCTAGGTAAACATTCAGCAGAAGTGCATACATATGTGTACTAAAAGACATGCAAAGAATGTTCATAGTAGTTCTATGTGTAATCGTCCAAAACTGGATGCAATAAAAATGCCCATCAATAGTAAAATGGATTTTTCATAATTTTGTATTTTATTGATACCATGGAATGATGTAAGTAATTAAACTGAATTAACTACTGTTATGCAAAAGTAACTACACAGCTAAATCTCATAAACATAATGTTAAGTGAAAGATACCAGACACAAAAATTATATATGGTGTGATCTCATGTATATAAAGATCATATAGAAGCAAAATTCATCTATAATGATATAAGTCAGAACAGTTTCATTGGGGGAAGATAAACAGGGGAGGATTTCTGCAAGTCTTCCGGGTGCTGTACCATTCTATTTCTTGGTCTGGGGAGCAGATCTAGCAATCCATATAATCTTCATTTTTCCATATACTGTATTTGAATAAAAACATTTACTTCATAGCATGGTAATAAGAAATACGAAGGAAAGCAAAGTAGGAAAAAGGAATTAGAGAGGATGTGTTGGTATGGGAGATATGGTATGATATGTAGCAGAGAGCGACGAGCTTTTTCTGTAAAGCCCAGATAGTATTTTAGGCCTTGTGGGCCATACGCTCTGTACCACAAACTACTCCACCCTGCCGCTTAGGGCAAAAGTAGCAATCGCCGTGAGTAAATGAATGAGTGCGACTTGTTTCTGATAAAATTTTATTTACAGACTCCGAAATTTGATTTTCATGTAATTTTTATGTGTCACAAGCTATTATTCTGCTTTTGATTCTTCTCCAACCAATTAAAAATACAGACACCATTCTTCGACACAGGCCATTTAAAAATAAGCAGTGGACAAGTATGGCCTATGGGCCATCGTTTGCAGCCTCATGTGTATAGCATAGTCAGAGATGTCCTCTCCCATGAAGTAACTTTGCATTAATCCCTAAAAAAACTGAGATGGCAAGTCAGGTGTTTATCTGGGGGCAGAGGTGTCTCGGGAGAGGGAATAGTGAGTATTCCATCTCTGAGGTGGGAACTTGCATGGTGTGCTCAAGGAGTCTATACGACCAGAACAAAGTGAGCGAAGGGTAGGGTGAAATCAGAGCAATAACAACCCACAGTCGCACAGAGCTTTACAGAGATAGGTTTTTAGAAAAATAATTTTGGCATCAATGAAGAACATGGATTGGAGGGAAGAAATACTGGAGGCAAAGATACAAGCCAGAAGTTGTGAGAGTTTTCCAGAGAAAAGAGACAAGAGGCTGAAGTAGCCATTGATAGGATGGGGAGGATAAAGAAGTCAGGAGGCACTCAGTGTTTTTAAGAGCCCAAATCCACCACTATATAGACATATATTAAATTTATTTACTTTGTCATAAAATGAGACTAAAAGAAAAGACCCTTCCCTCCTTCCTTCCTTCCTTCCTTCCTTCCTTCCTTCCTTCCTTCCTTCC
>NC_058404.1:18535700-18571183 GCF_002201575.2 Neomonachus schauinslandi
TCCTTCCTTCCTTCCTTCCTTCCTTCCTTCCTTCCTTCCTTCCTTCCTTCCTTCCTTCCTTCCTTCTTTTCCTTCTCTTCCTCCTCTTCTTCTTACCAGAAACTCCAAACTGTTTGGAGTTTCTAATAATGATGATGTTGTTCTAAGTAAACTCAGAATTTCCAGCTAAAGGACAAGGGCAACCAACAGTGGTCATCATTTTTTAATGTGGCATGTCTTCATTGATGTACCTGTTCCTGGCTGAAAGATAGCCTTAAAACTACAACATGAAATAGGTCACGATGTCTGGCATTATAGTTGAATGAATGACTCGCCTACCGGCTTTTCTGCTTAGCAACAACAGTCAGCTTTTTATGGAACTCCAGCTGTCCAATGCTTGTTCTCTTACCTCTTGCTATCTTTTTTGTATCAGCCATTACATATTGATAATGTTGGATGCACAAAATTTAAAGGCACAGAGATAGACATCCCTTGGTTACAATGGGGTGAAAAGTGAGGTGACAAGAAAGATGATTACTGAAAGCTTTCATAAAATCTCCTGCTCTTCTTTCACATTTTTTTGCATAAAAGATTTATCTTGGGTAATGAGCTATGCCCTACTGATCTACAGACTAAGAACATAAGAATTTTAATAGCACAGACAATGTTGTGCCAGGTATGCCAAATATGAATTTTTTACCCAATTTACTGTAGCTTTGCCTCACAAGTCAGTGAAAAGGAAAACACCTTTAGAGCAATCACTGGGACAAGACAGAGGCAAATTAAAAACAGCTGAATTTAGGTAAACAAAATTAATTAAACTCTTAACTCAATTAGTATTTATACAGAGTGCCTACCACATGTCGAACACTGCTTAGATTCTCAATTATATGGCTAAGTAAGAGTCTCTTTCCTGCAGGAGCTTATTATATATATATTTTTTCTTTTTTTTAGAATTGGGGGAGGGGCAGAGGGAGAGAGAGAATCTTAAGCAGGCTCCATGTCGAGTGTAGAGCCCAAGGCAGGGCTCAATCTCACAACCATGATATCATGACCTGAGCCAAAATCAAGAGTCGGATGCTTAACCAATTGAGCCACCCAGGAGCCCCAAAGCTTATCATCTTGTAGGAAAGAAAGATGTAAAAATAAATAATTGTAAGTGTTTGAAAATGGAAGGTACAGATGTGGGAATAAATAACTATTAGTATTTATATGCTAATGTATATATGAATAAACCAAAGCTCCAACTGGTTAGTTCACATTTGCGATGTTATACAGTTGACAAGAAAGTGATAGATTCAAACTTGGATGCAAAGCCAATTAGGTGGCTTTCTCCCCCACTATAAAATTTTAACTTTTTCCACCCTCACTATACCTTCAGCAAATACTTAGGTAATAGCGCCCGGCTAGCTCAGTCGGTAGAGCATGAGACTCTTAAATACTTAGGTAACAACTACCATGAGCATGACACAGTGATATTAGGCTAAGGAAATCATATAAGCATATTTCATTTAGTCACTACTTAAAGCAGGGATAGCCAAGTTAGTGCTTGAGCCCACTGACTTTATAGTCAGACTGTCTGATTTCAATTTTCAACATCTTTCTCTCCATATATGACCTGGGGCAAAGTAAATTGAACTTCCCTGCGGTCATCAAATGCAACATGGGAATTCCTATCACATAGACTAGTTAATGAAAGTAAATGAAATTATACAGCACCTGTCTCATCATAAGTGCTCAATAAACATTAGCAGCAATTATTGGTGTATGTAGGATCCTGGCATCTCGGCATGGTTATGTTAACTACATGTATAGAAATAAAAATCATCAAAATGATGGCAAAATGGGGACTAGGGACAGCATCTCTTGATGAGGGTAAGATATATGTGACCTAGCTGGAAAGTGGCCATCACCCCTGGAGGTACTCTACAATGTTAACTAAATAAGTGTCAACAGTAAAACGGCATTTCTAAAATAAATTCTAGATGAGTTGCATGTCACCTGATTTTATGAATATCAGCCTCATTGGTATTTCTAATTGATTTTCTCAAGGACCTTGC
This sequence comes from Neomonachus schauinslandi, assembly GCF_002201575.2. Taxonomy (NCBI): domain Eukaryota; kingdom Metazoa; phylum Chordata; class Mammalia; order Carnivora; family Phocidae; genus Neomonachus; species Neomonachus schauinslandi. The sequence goes on from NC_058404.1 coordinate 18,537,740, forward strand.
CTAAAAAACGGCTGACATCACGCTTTTGACAAATCCTTTTAAAAGGATTACTAAACTGGAACAACTGTAATTTATTCTTATGACTAAGATTGAAAAGAAAAGGGAAGAAAAAGGCACAAGATAGTAATAGATATAATTTGTTCTTATTATATTGTTTATGATAGTGAATCACCTAGTTAAGCTTACATGTGATTTTCTTTTCTAACCTGGCTTCACTTATAAAAGATTGTCATTTAAAGCTGACATTTCTTGTCTCTAATTCATAAACAAATGTTAATATATACACTAAAATGTAGAGAAAATTTACACATTTTCTCCTAGAATCAAATTTAAGTAAAAAAAGAAATATGTTCTAGTTTTGTGTTAGTGTTCAGAAATGAATAATGGGTAATCACAGGCAAGGCATATTGTCAAATAATACTTTCAGATAACTGAAATGTTGAAAAGGCTAAATGTTTCCAATGTAACCGTTTAAATATATTTAGAACATCATTGGTTAGACACTGATCAGACGGAAAAACTTAATTAGCAGCTGAGGAAATGGTCTCTGCTACAAAGGTATAAGGCGTATTTTAATTTGGAAATTGAAATCTTCTAAAATAGAGTTTTTTGAAAAAATTCCTACTGTTGAACTTAAATAGGAATAAAGTTATTTCATCTATCTAAATAAGGTATGGACCAAAATTGAAAGACTATGGATCTTAAATATTTCCCTCCTTTTACCTTTTTTTTAAAAATTATATAAAAATGTGACAAGTTAATGCCAACAAATACTATAGAGATCCCTCATGCAACAATATCAGAATGCAATTACATTAGGTCCATGTAAATCTTCATTTCACATATTTCACAAATTCTAGTGTAAAATACCATAAATGTATGAAATGTGTGTCTATAAAATATACCGTGATCCACTTTTCTCATTTTGTATTGTTTGTTTATTTGCTTGGTGTGTGTGTATGTATGTGTCTATGTGTGTGTGTGTTTATGTTTTGATAGTCAGTAGAACATAGCCAGAAGCAGTAAACTATTTTTGGAGAACTCATTTTTAATTTAAATGTGGGCTTTATAGACAAGAATAAGAAGCCCTGATTGCAGTTAATTTCGGCAAATTAAAAAAAAAGCCTACGGGGAAAACTGATTGGTAACGAAGAAATGCAATCAAGTGTGCAACAATATTGATCTTCAAACACAAAGCTGAATAGATAATAAAATACAGTTTGAAAGCCCATTCATTTTTATTATGAGGATAGAGCAGATGCTGGTTTAAGCATGAGAATAAAACAAAAAGTCCATTGATTATTACAGCTGATACTGACAGTATTGGATATACATAACTCTCCATAGTTTGTAATTGTTCTTGTCCTCAGGCAAAGTACTAACCTGAAACTGGCACTGAGCCACTTTTATCTGAACTGAATCTCACACATTAAATATTTAGGTTTCAGTGAGTAAGGAAAAGGGAAGGAAATCAAACAGATTCTATTGATGTGTGCACAGGGTATTTGTCAGACTGTAAACACAGTATGTTCAGAAACCCCTGTTCTACCCCCAGTAAAATTTCTCTTGTCTTTGTTTGATTGACAAAAAGTCTCCTGAGCAAAGAGTTTGTGAGTTAGGACAAAGAAATGACTGGGAAAAAATGCTGCCTAAAATCCAAAACAGAAACATTATATTTAGGATTAGTTCTTACAGCAGAACAATGACTTATTCAGTATAGAAGGATGTTATTCTCTCTATAGATTTTCACAGTATTAGAAGCAGGACTAGCTCATTCAAACATAGGGTTCCGGAATGATTAGGAATGGAGTGGGATGATTTCAGGAAGAAATACTGAACTAACTCCCCCTAGAGAATATAAACATTTCTCTCTTTCCCTTCCCCCTTTTTTCCTTCCCTCCCTCCCTCCCTCCCTCCCTCCCTCCCTCCCTTCCTTCCTTCCTTCCCTCCTTCATTCAACAAAACTGAGACAGAACATGGCCAGGTCTAACCTGAGAGGGCATGAGCCTGGCAGGGCTTGGGTCATTATGGGTGAAAGACAGGTCTTTTATCTTCCTGACCTATTTCTGCTGTCATTTTCACACTGTTTCCTCTTACACCTTTTCATCAAAGTCCTAAATATTAATACCTTAAATGCACTGACTAGGTGAAACTTTGGAAAATGTGTCCCCATTTAAATACATTTCCCAATGCTAGATGTCATGGAGCCCATTATGTTGGGGAGATGCAGAAAGTAAATATACCTACTTTTAAAACAAGATGATTTCACTTCTCAGAATGGCCAAAATCAAAAACACAAGAAAAAACATGTGTTGGTGAGGATGTAGAAAAAAAGGAACCCTCATGCACAGTTGGTGGGAATGCAAACTGGTGCAACCACTCTGGAAAATAGTATGGAGGTTCCTCAAAAAGTTAAAAACAAAACTACCCTATGACCCAGTAATTGCACTATTGGGTATTTACCAAAAAAATATAAAAACACAAATTCAGAGGGATACATGCACCCCTACATTTACTGCAGCATTATCTACAATAGCCAAATTATGGAAGCAGCTTAAGTGTCCATCAAATGATGAATGGATAAAGAAGAAGTAGTATATACATATATATATACACACACACACACACACACACAATGGAATATTATTCAGCCATAAAAAAAACAATGAAATCTTGCCATTTGCAACAACATAGATGGAGCTAGAGAGTATAATGCTAAGTGAAATAAGTTGGTCATAGAAAGACAAATACCATATGATTTCACTCATATTTGGAATTTAAGAAACAAAACAAATGAACAAAGAAAAAGAGAGAGAGAGATAAAACAAGAAACAAACTCTTAACTATAGAGAACAAAGTTATGGTTACCAGAGGGAAGGTAGGTGGACTCATGAGTTAAATGGGTGATGGGGATTAAGGAGTACACTTCTTGTCATAAGCACTGGGTGATATATGTTGAACCACTATATTGTATACCTGAAACTAATATAACACATTGTATGTTAACTATACTGAAACTAAAGTGAAAGAAAGAAAGAAAAGAAAAGGAAAGAAAGAAAAACCCAGTAACACAAAAATCCCTATTGAATTCTTTTGCCAACAGTTGACTGGGATAATTATACCCAATCTAAAACTGTTAAATCTGAATATTAAAGAATTTAATGTAGCTTGCTCCAAACTACTCAGTTGTTACTACTTAATAGTAAAACAAATAGCTGCAAATTAAAAACTTAAGTTTTCAGGGGCGCCTGGGTGGCTCAGTTGGTTAAGTGACTGCCTTCAGCTCAGATCATGATCCTGGAGTCCTGGGATCAAGTCCCACATCGGGCTCCCTGCTCAGCAGGGAGTCTGCTTCTCCCTCTGACCCTGACCCCTCATGTGCTCTCTCTCTCTCTCTCATTCTCTCTCTTTCAAACAAATAAATAAAATCTTCTAAAAAATAAATAAAAAAAAATAAAAACTTAAGTTTTCAGCAAAACAAAACAAAACAAAAACCAGAGATGATTTTAGAAACTGAAATTGCCGCATAACCAATAAAAATGGGATAGGGTAGGAGTGAGTCTAACATAGAAAGCTATCTTAGCTGTCAGGAATGCCCACTTAGATGATGAGCAAATGGTCTCCCTATCCAAGATCTGGATGAATACCTTTTACATAGAAGAAATAGTAAGTGCAAAGGCCCTGATACAAGAACAAGGAATAGAAATAAAACCAGTGTGGCTGGAGATGAGCAAGCTATTAGAGAGTGGAAGGACTATGACAGGAGATTAGGTTGAACATGGAGACAAGAACTTAAAAGCCATAGCAAAGAAGCTTAGATTTTACGCTTAGTTCCATGAGAAGCCATGGAAAGCAAAAGAAGCTTAAGCAATTAATTGGGAATTCTTTTTTTTTTTAAGATTTTATTTATTTGCTTGACAGAGAAAGAGAGAGCACAAGCAGGGGGGGGCAGCGGGCAGAGGGAGAAGCAGGCTCCCCGCCGAGCAGGGAGCCCGATGTGGGACTCGATCCTGGGACTCCGGGATCATGACCTGAGCTGAAGGCAGTCGCTTAACCGACTGAGCCACCCAGGCACCCCAATTAATTGGGAATTCTTAAAATAAATACACCATACCCAAAGCTTGTGAAGCAAGAACCCATATCTTTTATATATACTATTTATTTATCACATAAATAAATACATGCTTTCATGTATTTTTCCAAAATGGAAACAGCTCTAGTCTTTATTTTTGTATAAAAATGTCAGAGATACTTTGACCTCTATTCCTCCCAAGTACATACATTTTTATAACACCCTATTTTTCTTTACCATATCAATTATAGTTACAGATATGACAAATTAATAATTTAAATAATTATCTATTTCTTCCCTATGGACTGTAAGCTCATGTGTGCAGACTGGGTGTCTGAACCCTCAACACATAGCTGAAAAGACAGAATATATTTTAATTGAATAAATTAGTATAATCATGTAACAGTTATTTATTTAACATAATATGAATATTTCTCCTATCATGGAAACTTCTCTACTCTATAATTTTTGTATAGCTGCAACATTCTACTGCTGACTAATTAAGATGAGCCAAGTTTTAAGAACATATTTTTATTCTATACAAGAATGTTCCTATTTGCTTAAATCTATAACTTACATGAACATGTTTTGGTCCCTGCTGTCTTATTTCATCATAGATAATATTGAAATTGAGCTTTAAAAAGTCTCCCCTAATCTTTTATGGGTTGAATTATGTTCCCCCAAAATATATGTTGAAGTCCTAACCCCAGTACCTCAGAATGACATCTTTTTTAGAAATAGGACTATTACTGATGTAATTAGTTAGGATGAGGTCATATTGGAGGAGGGTGGACTCCAGGTCCAACATAACTGGTATCCTTATAAAAATAGAATGTCAAAGAAAAATAGAATGTCATGCAGAAAGATAGACATGCACACAGGGAGAACTGCAGGTGAAAATTGGAGTTATGTTACCGCAAGCCAAGAAACTACCAGAAGCTGGAAGAGAGTCCTGGAACAGATCCTTCTCTAACATCATTAAAGGAAGGACAGCCTTGCACACACATTGATCTTGGACTTCCAGCTTCCGAAACTAGAGACGATACATTTCTGTTGTGCTAAGCCACTCAGTTTGTGTTTCTTTGTTATGACAGCCCTAGGAAACTGATAGACGATCAGAGTCTCAGTGCTAAATCACCTTTCAATTTCTGAGCAGAAATTGCACAGATCAGACCAATCATAACCCAAGGACATTATTATGATGCCCACATGTTGGAACTCAAGTCATAGAAAAAAAGGTGAAGGTGCAGGTTTGCCAGATTAAATATTGGATTCCCAGTTAGATTTGAATTTCAGATAACCATACTATACTAAAAAGTTGTCATTTATCTGAAATTCAAATCTAACTGGGCATCCTTTGTGCTTGTTTCCTGGATCTGGCAACTCTAAGAAGGGGGCCACCAGGAAGTAAACACTCTCTTGAGGCAAAGTCAGGAGGGACAGATATTTTCACTTTCTCTTAAGGGCTTATCCTGAGGGTTGATGCTTAACAGGAGTTGGCCAAGTAAAATGAAAACAATAAATGCTAACCTGTCAGGTTCAGTGATGTGTATTTGGAAAAGTCAAAAAACAACCAAAAGAATCAAAAAGCAAAAGGATCCCTCAAAGACTATTGTAAAATGGGTGCAAAATACCCTTTAGGAGTAGAAGATGAAGTAAAGTAAACCCCCCTATTGCCACTGCATGTACTTGTGACACTGTTTATTAACCCAGGAGAAATACTACTTTCAAGCACCAGTGATTATAACTAAGAAAGTGATAAAAGAGGAATCAGAAAAAATACGTAGTTTCCATTTACCAGTGCAAGGAGCTCATGAAAGTTTTGAGGTGTGACACAGAATGAAAAATTATTTTGAAAGTGTTAAACAAGTTACAGCAAAATTCCCTGGCTTTAATATAAGAGCAGATGAACGTGTCTACTCTCATTTGATGTTTATGAGAGAAAGAAGGATGATAGAAGGGCTCACATTTAGGTAAATTCATGAAGACTGCAAAAGAACATGCAAAACGAGATCTGGCAGACAAAAAGCCCAGAAGCCCCAAGATGAATTAGTCTCAGGAAAATTAATAGAAGTTGTAAATTACCCCCAAAAAGAGTGAAACAGGAAAATTAAGTTTTCAGTAGGAAAAGGGCCAACAACAGGGAAAATGGGAAAGCAGATAAATCTGATAATGGTGTTGAAAGACCTGAACAGAATTTTGACTGAAGAGATAGAATTACTCTCCTGAATTGCAGGATTCAGTATCCAAAGTGCAATTAATTATTAAAGTTAGATCCAAATTTTGGTTAGGATGACTCCAAACAAAAATGACAGAACACCTGTATCAATGTTGGAATAAATCCGAGTGAGATTACTTATGCTGGAGAAATTTTCTTTGAGACACAGCAGTTTCCATTTCAGTGGCCAGGACACTGTTGTTTTCCTTAAGACCAGGCGTCCAAAGTGTATTTTCCACTGAGAAACTACAAAACTGAAGCTAATGAATAAATTATTTAAGACAATAAAAGGACACGTCAAGGGAAGCATAAAGTATCCTAGAAGAGTGTGACTATCAAAAATATGTTCTGAGTCTGTAGTGTGGACATGGAATCCTCAACAAAGGACATGTTTGAACTTACTCTTAAATATGAGGAAAATGTCAACCTCAGTAATGCCTCGGTTAATCCTGATGAACGCATCCAGACTGTGCCACCTGAGACATGGAAAGCTGTGTGAGCTTGCATCAGGAAACACTAAAGGCAGAGAGAAAGGAAAAATGGACAATACAAGAAACGTAATGTTTGTCTAGAAAGGAAGAAACACAAAGCTGCCTTCTTCAGGTCTAGGAGATCACGCATGGAGTGTGCAAATCAGCTTTCAGCATGATGGATGAAACTGGTTGTCATTGAAGGAGCAAAGAGAAGTAACACCAGATGACCCCATGGCCTTTTCCTTATAGGAATAACACAAATAGTAAGGATATCCTGGATATACCACATAAATATGTTCCTATCTGCTTCTTGCCAGTGCCAGTGGCAGATAAAAACAACCTCTTACACTTGTCTTAGTGCTGGTATTTATTAAAGCTATATACATAAATTTTAAGTTTCTAGTGAATAAAAACATCAGTGTTGGTATAAAAGTCTGAATACCTTGCACAGGTCATTTTGAGGAAAATTTCACCACATCGTCAAGTATTTTAATGTATATATTAAGATTATCCATTGCCATAAATGACATTTATCAGAAAATTGAAGATAGAACACCTTACATTTCAGTCGTCTGTCCACCTAGAGTTCCTAGCTAGGTGCTGTGAGGCACACAAAAATGAAAACAAGCACACGAAAATGTTAGCATTTGCTCTGGTCTTCCCAGCCTGCTTCAAGATATCCATGAAATAGAGATACGGAAATGTGGGTAAGGGCATTCCAGTTCAAAGAAAGGGTCTGAACAACGTATTTCTTTAACACAAACAGGAAAACAAATACATTGGAGTAGCAAATAAATATCTTGGTGGAACCTTAGGATATGCAATACGCTGCCATTGGATTCATATACTTACCGTGGCTCACACTTCTCCACTGCAGTATTTCCAGTGGTAAACAATAAATGCATACCAGTAGGGGATATGGATGATCACCCAGAACATCATATCTCAAATATAAAAAAAAATTAATCTCAAAAATTGATATGAATTTTTCATAATACTGAATACTATGCCCAAATTTGATTAAAATTGAAATGGGATCATTAGTTATCAGGTATTAGTTATCAGGTATCAGACATAAGTGATGCAAATCAAAACTGCAATGACATACCATTTTACCCACTAGGATAGTTCTAATAAAAAATACAATAATAACAAGTATTGGAGAGGATGTAGAGAAATTTGAGTTTTCATACATTGCGGGTAGGCGTGTAAAATTCTGTAGCCACTGGAAAACAGTCTAGCATTTCCTCAAATGGTTAAGTAGAGAGTTACTATATGACTCAGCAACTGCACTCGTAGGATCTACCCAAGCAAATAAAAACATAAGTCCACACAAACACTTGCATGCAAATGCTCATAGCAGCATTATTCATCACAGCCAAAACCTGGAAACAATCCAATTGTCCCTCAACTGATTAATGTATTAAAATCCAAATCAAAACCTCAGTGAGATACCACCTCACACCAGTCAGAATGGCTAAAATTAACAAGTCAGGAAATGACAGATGTTGGCGGGGATGTGGAGAAAGGGGAGCCCTCCTACACTGTCGGTGGGAATGCAAGCTGGTGGAGCCACTCTGGAAAACAGTATGGAGGTTCCTCAAAAAGTTGAAAATAGAGCTACCATACTATCCAGCAATTGCACTACTGGGTATTTACCCCAAAGATACAAACGTAGTGATCCGAAGGGGTACATGCATCCCAATGTTTATAGCAGCAATGTCCACAATAGCCAACTATGGAAAGAACCAAGATGTCCATCCACAGATGAATGGATAAAGAAGATGTGGTATATATATATACAATGGAATATTATGCAGCCATCAAAAAATCTTGCCATTTGCAAGGATGTGGATGGAACTAGAGGGTATTATGCTAAGTGAAATAAGTCAATCAGAGAAAGACAAGTATCATATGATCTCACTGATATGAGGAATTCTTAATATCAGGAAACAAACTGAGGGTTGCTGGAGTGGTGGGGGGTGGGAGGGATGGGGTGGCTGGGTGATAGACATTGGGGAGGGTATGTGCTAGGGTGAGCACTGTGAATTGTGTAAGACTGCTGAATCACAGACCTGTATCTCTGAAACAAATAATACATTATATATTAAAAAAAATAAGATATTAGGAAGGGGAAAATGAAGGGGGGGAATCGGAGGGGGAGACGAACCATGAGAGGCTATGGACTCTAAGAAACAAACTGAGGGTTCTAGAGGGGAGAGAGGTGGGGAGATGGGTTAGCCTGGTGATGGGTATTAAAGAGGGCATGTACTGCATGGAGCACTGGGTGTTATACGCAAACAATGAATCATGGGACACTACCTCAAAAACTAATGATGTAATGTATGGTGATTAACATAACATAATAAAGTAAAATTAAAAAAAAAAAAAGCATGGTGATAGGGGTGCCTGGGTGGCTCAGTCGGTTAAGCATCTGCCTCTGGCTCAGGGTGGGATCCCAGGGTTCTAGGATCAAGCCCCACATCAGGCTCCCTGCTCAGCGGGGAGCCTGCTTCTTCCTCTCCTGCTCCCCCTGCCTGTGCTCTCTCTCTGTCAAATAAATAAATGAAATCTAAAAAAAAAAAAAAAGGCATAGTGATATATCTACAGGATGGAATATGATTTGGCCATGAAAAGGAATGAAATATCACTGTAAGCTGCAACATGAATGAACATTGAAAATGTAATGCTAAGTGAAAGAAGGTAGTCACAAAGGGCGATGTATTATATGATTCCTTTTATGTGAAATGTCCAGAATAGGCAAATCTACAAAGACAGAAAGTAGATTAGTGGTTGCCTAGGACTGGGAAGAATGAGGAGATAGGTAGATGATGACCAAAGTGCACAGAGTTTCTTTTTGGGGTGATAAAAATATTCTAAAATTGATTGTGGTGGTGGTTGCACATTGTACATGTAAAATGGATGAATTATATTGCACTATATGTGAATTATACATGAATAAAGCTATTGCACGAAGTAAAAGGGAATTTTAATTTTTTATGCTTTTTTTTCAGTTCTGTAGTAATATATACTCAGTTCAACCAAGACAACAAATACGGAAGTTTCTAAAGGAATATGCACAAGCTTATCATACCTTCTTTCCTGAGGCCTTGAATGTTAGCAGTTTGGAATACACCTTCCAGTCTTACACCATTTTATGTGTATATATAGGTATATATATATATTATACTTAGCATCTCAAATCCTTTTTCAAATCAAAAGACATATATATATACCTATATATACACATATGCAATCTCATTTTTAAAGAAACAACAAGTATTTCAATATTTGTCTGCAACTTGCAATACAATATTCTAAATTTTCCTATCAGTATAGGGGTGCCTGGGTGACTCAGTCAGTTAAGCCTCCAACTCTTGATTTTGGCTCAGGTCATGATCTCAGGGTCATGAGATCGAGCCCCGTGTCAGGCTCTGCCCTCGGCATCGAGTCCACTTGGGATTCTCTGTCTCTCTCTCAAGTAGCACACATAACCAAATGTGAGAAGCACATCATCTAGGTTAGCTCTGCTCTTCTTCAAGAGAGACTACTCACAGATGTAATCTCACAATCCTCTGGGTATGGAGGGCTGGGAGGAAGAGGGAGGAATTTAATGGGTTGTAGAGAAAGTTAAAGCCTGTGCCTCTTTCCATTCCCCAACCAGCTGGTTCCCAGCACAGCCCTAATGCCAAGTTGCCAGCCGCCACTGAGCTTGCTACTATTTTCCTGCTCTGCACTAGCAACAGGGCAGACAGTGATCCTGGAAACCTTCCTCCACTCTCTGTCTGTGATGCTGGGCCCCTTTCCATTTGGAGCTGACACTTACCAAGAGGCAAAAGGACTTCTTTTGACCATGGGGTTTCCATAATTGTTACTTAAATTTGACATATTAATCTCCTCTCCCTCTTGTTTCTAGAGCATTTTAGGATTAAGATGGGAAAGGGGAAAGTGCATGTGAGTGGGACATCTTGTCAGTAACCAAAGCCCTTCCGTTAAGATTAATTCCTATCTGGTGTGACTATTTTGAGGATTAATAGCATATGCAAAGAGACAAGCAGGAGATGTTCAGAAAAGTGATTATTTTTAAATTTGTATTTTCAAGAGCATGGAGCTAATCAATGTCAGAATCAGGATTGTGACATGATACTTTATCTCTGTATTTAATACACTTTCCACTCTGATGTTGAACTTCCGATAGGCATTAAATAGTGTTTCAAAATGATTATTAAAGAGCCTTTTTAAGCATACTTTAGTATAATAATTTTATTAAAGGAAGAGAGGAAGAGGCATTATTGTGGCATCATTGGCCACATTTTTAATAGTTATTTTCATCTTAGCATATCCATTTTGTAGTAGAGTCTATATTTAATAAAATAAAGTGCTCAGTCTACAATGTGACTTCATATTTTTCATTTCATGTGAGTGCATTTTTTGCAGGCATGATAAACTATCTTTAGGTTTTAGATAAGATTACAACTATAACTTTTTAAAACCTAAATTTTTGTGGAGTTCAGGCCATAAAAATACGTCAGAAGAATGAAGAACCTAGCCATTTAATCACCCAGACTATCAGTACTTCTATAAAAAGGTTTTAAATGGCAAGAAGATAAAATGTTAAGTGTGGATAGTAATTATTTGCCTTTATCTCTTGTGCCAGGTTTCAAACCTCACCATATGGGTGTTTGTGCAAGATTAAATAGCTATTCAGGTGTGTAATGAGGTATAGATACTAAACTGAACCAAAAGATACAGCATGGAATAGGTCAGAGTAGATCAATTCTGCAGAAATGGAATATGAAAGAGTTGACCAATAGATCTTCATGATTGCAATCATATATGTATTTTGAGAGCCATTCAACAAAATAAAGAGAACCATTTTTTTTCATTATTTTTATAAGTAACAAAATACTATGGAGGAAAAGAAGAAAGAAAGAAATCTGGGACAGGAAAATAGACTGCCATCTGAAAATATCCTCTAGAAGTAGAGCGCCTAAATCACTTGGTTCGCTCAGCCCACTTTAAGCACTGATAATTAATATTGCCCCCCGCCCTGTTTCCTCTAAAAAAATGTCTCAGCTTGGATGATAAATTACATGGTCGCCCTACCTAGAGTGATTTTTGATCTAGCTGCTGCAGAGTCAGTCAAAAGAACTTAAGCATGAAACTTCCCTGCGCAGTACATCAGTAAAGGTGAAAGCTAGGAAAGATACTTGAGAAGAGAGTTACCTGGCTGATTTCTTAATCTTACGCTATGGTAAGTGAGTATGAAGGTTTAGACAATCTGAGTTATCCTGTGGGGGATGTAATAGTGTGTATGAGTATATTTCTGTGTGTGTGAGAGAGACAAAGAGTGAGCCAGATCTACAGTAGGATCTATTCCCCGCTTCACATAGACCCTCAAGATATATGTAAGAGTAAATATATCCAGGCTAATATTAAGATGTAATGAAATCAATATTTTTATTGATTTGAAAAAAATCTGAATTTTTCAAGAAACATGGAAAGACAAGATACTTCAATTTGTACATATTCCCAAGTTATACTGTTAACTTTATGCAAAAGCATAAAGAAAAATGTATAATGTGATTATATTTTTTGAAGACATATTAAACGATGGTGTTGTAAATTGGATACTTGTTCCTATTTGCTCTAAATGTGATTGTATACTCAATGCTCCCTCAGTTTCTCTCTTCGCCCTCCTTCTATCCTCCTCCCTCCCTCAGTGACAATAGGGACTTCTTCAGTCTGAACCTGAAATGAGAAAACGCAGAGCCCACCAGCCCTCATGTGACATGAACAGGGAATTTCTGTTACAACAAAAGGTGACTAGTGCAAGTTGTCATAGGGGAAGGGTAGAATTAATAAAAAGTTTTTCTCTCTTTTTTATTTCTGAAAAGAAAGACTTTTTTTATAACAGGCATTTTATAACCAAGTAAATAATGAAGCTGTATAACAACAAATAACAACAAGCTTTTCATTTAGACTCCTCTTGTGCTTTCCTAATCTCCAGGACCCAAGGAGGGTACTAACACCACAAACCACCAAGAGGTAAACGACATAAAATGATCTCAGCCTTCCTTCACCTCTAAGTTACATCGTTTTATTATTAAAAAATTGGTATATACTATCAAACATGTGTGGCTTTTTGGTTTGTGTTTTAGAGAGAGATGGCTGATAGTTGTGTTAGTCTACTTAGCATCTCAAATCCTTTTTCAAATCAAAATGACTTCTCAGGCCAAATCACTACTTTTAGTCCCTCCTATCATGATGAAAAAAAAAAAAAAACACAACTGGGTCATAGTAGAATTAAGTCATTCAATCTAAGTCACTACATAATTCAGATGCAATTCAAGAAAATATAAACTAGTCATGACAACCAAGTCAATTGTTCTTCTAAAGTACAGTTCTCAGAAACATAAACATGGTTTCTTCTCATGAGTTTTGGAATATCCTTACTTGTAGAGAATATGAAATGTGTGCCCTCCTTTCTCCTTTTTCTCTCCTCAGATAACCTCAGTAAATCCAGTTAACATCTAAGTCAGATATTCTATTTAACTCAGAATAGAAGTCAAAGTCCACACAAAGCCCCACAGACTCCTCCATTATCTATCTAGATCTACTACTCTTGCCTCTCAATGATCAGCACCTTCTCCCCTTTAAGACTTGGCACTGGCTCTTCCCACTGCCTAGCACTCCCTTTCCCCAGTGTCCACTTGGCAAATTCTTTCATTTCCTTCACATTTGTACTCAAATATCACCATCTCAATGAAATGCAACCTGACCATTCTATTTAAAATACAACTCATCCTAAACTCTACATTTCTCTTACCATGTTCTATTTTTCTCTTCTTCCATAGCACCTATTGCCTAGCTAGATATAATTATTTATCTGTAATATTTATCATTTTTATTGACTGGAAATAAATGTTCCTTGTTAGAATGTAAGTTCCATGAAGGCCAGATATTTTTTTAAGATTTTATTTATTTATTTGAGAGAGAGAAAGTGGGGGGAGGGGCAGAGGAGAGGGAGAGAATCTCAAGCAGACTCCCTGCTGATCCCAGCTGAGTGTTCAGAGCTTTGTGGGGGGTGGGGGGTGGCCCTCGATTCCCATGACCCTGAGATCATGACCTGAGCCTAAACCAAGAGTCAGGAGTGTGGCGCTTAACCGGCCGAGCCACCCAGGAGCCCTGAAAGCAGAGGTTTTTATTGATGTATCCCAAGTGCTAGGAACTGTGTTGACAAACAGTAGACACTCAATAAATATTTATTACTTTTGACTTGTGATTTTCAGTAAAAATCACACTAAACTCATAATATCATACATTAATACATGAATAATTGTCCAAGAATATATGAATTTTCCTTCTCTCAGACCAGACTGTTGCTAACTTGTAATTTTTAAGGTAGCATGTTATAGTCTGCCTCACACATCAGTCAGTTTCTTCAAAACATATTCAAAAAACAAATTCATATCATTGGTGGTATATTGCACTTCGACAGATTGTATGTTTTCATCTAGTGGTACGTTCTTTGGTAATTTTAGAAATCATGTTAAGGTTAAATAGAAGATTCTTTATATCTCCAATTTGTTTTCTCTATTGCAGTCAGTGTGGCTTTTCAAAAGTAACCTCTGAACAAGTCATGCACTGTAATGCCTACTCAACCATTTGATCATATTCTAAATTTTTAACCACTTTCTTCCAAAGACTTCCTTAATCTAAGTACCTGAAAAGGGTTCTCTGGTTCTCATGACATCTTGTATTTACAAATTGTAGCACTATGTTCTCCAACTAGTTATCTAAAACAACCCTGGACATAGGAGGTACTAAACAAACATGTACTGAATAAATAAATAATTTTATTCATAATTATTTTATTCATAATTATTCTTTTTTTTAAGATTTTATTTATTTATTTGACAGAGAGAGAGATAGCGAGAGAGGGAACACAAGCAAGGGGAGTGGGAGAGGGAGAAGCAGGCCTCCTGCGGATCAGGGAGCCTGATGCGGGGCTCAATCCCAGGACCCCCGGATCATGACCTGAGCTGAAAGGCAGACGCTTAACGACTGAGCCACCCAGGAGCCCCTATTCATAATTATTCTTAATAATTTTAAGTAAGCCCTAAACCCAGCGTGGGGCCCAAACCCACAACCCCGAGATCAAGAGTCACATGCTTCACTGACTGAGCCAGTCGGGTGGACTGAATAAATAAATGAATTCCCCCCAAAAGTAGCCAGTGAATCTGACTTGAAATTTACCTCTTCAATACTTTTTTCTTTTTTTCTTTCTTTTTTTTGTTGTGCCATTTCCTGAGCTAAAGTACCCTTGTGTGACAGTTGTATGAAGATCCTTCTTTGTCCATAACAGAATGATTCTCAAAATACACAAGCAGTTGTTATGCCACTAGATGTTCTTATTATTGCTTTTGGAGGTGCTTTAACAAATAAGTTTTTTACTTTTATAGGACTAGTGACATCTCATAGAAATTTTCAGCAATTTGTCAACTCAGAGATGATTTTGATTTTATTTTATGGATTTTCTGATCCTTTATATACTACATTTTATTTTTGTATAAGCTTACTTTGCTTCATATTTAGTCCTCAAACTCAATGACCAAGATAATGTAACAGCGTGAGCACAGAATACGACCTCTGCTCAGAAAAATTCCATTTCCACACAATACATTTCCAGGGTTTGGTGAAGGATGAAACCACTTTTCAAGTCCTTCTCCTGAGTCATCAACTAACAAAGCAATTCCTGATGCTTTATTATTTTTTTTCTGAATGGCTTTTTCTTTAATTTCCATTCATGCCTTCTGATCTAATTAGTATAATTAGCCTTGGACACATAATAAACAAAAGCAACAAATAAAAAAGCCCACAAAATTCCATTTCAATAGCCTGCCTTTCATAGACTTTCTGGATCTAAGTTTTCAGCTGTCTTCATAGCTCATAACCTTTAATCCTAACATCAATCTCCGTGTTCTATTCAATTACAGCAGCTGCCTATTGAGAAGTAGCAAAGGTTTTGGAGAGTTTGTGGGAACAGAGAAGTTGTCCCATTCATTTTCATTAGCAAACTCAGGAGACATAAATTTCACTAAAATTGCCGAGAGTGCTCCTGCTGTGTCTAGGTGATTTATTATTAGACATCATATTTCTTTCCAAAATATGGTTAAAAGAACTCAAGAAAATCATGTGATTGTTTTACCTGAAATATTTTGTAATTTCATCACCTGTGCCCTAAAGTTGCTGACTAGAATCTTGATAAAATCACACAAGGGGCTTTGCAAGGCTGGAGGGAAAGGAAACAGACAGCAAGACCCATGAGTATTGCATGGAGTATAACACAGTTCCTGTGAAAGTGACAATGGAGGGGAAATTGTGCATTTTAGAAGGACAATTGCCATACCTACAAAAATTGGGAAAATGGTTGTTAACTAAAAAATCAAGTTGCAAAATGTTGAGACAATCTACCAGTACTAAGGGGCAAACATTATAACTTATAAAAAGCAATTAAAACTGTTAGGCTGTGGTGCTAGGCTAAATGGCCTGTCCTTGCCCTTGCAGAGCCTCGAGGAGCTAATTTCCTAAGAACAATATTCAAGACCTTCCATGCCTGGCCCAGCTTACCTTTCACGGCTCATAACCTACAAGGCCAGACCAGGCAGCTCATACCAGTCCATGATCCACATTTGAGGAACAAGGTGTTAGCTCGGTTTTCTCACTTCCAGCTGTGCTTTAGGATCACCTGGGGAGCCTTCAAAAATTACACTCAGGATCTAGCCCAGACTGATGAAATCAGAATTTCTAGGAGTGAGCTTTTCAGGTAATTCGACTGTGCTGAGAACCACCTGCTGTCACCACACGGAACTATTTACCTTCCCCCAATTAGAGAATCTTTTTTCCCCTCTTTGTTCATATTATTCCCTCAGTCTATTTTTATAAAGTTTCCACTTCAAATTTTCAGGCTTAACTCAAATGCCACTTTCATGAAACAATCCTTATATTCTTCCAGGTTTCCTAAGTCAACTGTTAGATTAAGCTAGATCAGCTGGGAACTGAGAAACTAAACTGAATTGTACTAGCCTTCTGCAGAGCTATCTGTGACATGTCACCATCAGCCTTATTGTTCTTTTTTTTTTCATTGAGGTAT
This sequence comes from Neomonachus schauinslandi, assembly GCF_002201575.2. NCBI lineage: Eukaryota > Metazoa > Chordata > Mammalia > Carnivora > Phocidae > Neomonachus > Neomonachus schauinslandi. Next base: position 18,554,659 of record NC_058404.1, read on the forward strand.
AATCGACATACAAAATTATCTGCCTGTATTGTTCTTAAATAACCCTGTCACATTCACTGTTTCAGTGGCTCTCTACAAACCGTAAAGGTGTTTTCAAGGATGTAGAACATATCATATCACAATTTCCTCTTTGTTGTGAACGTCCAGGAGTCATTGCTTCTAATTTTTTTTATTATAAATGGAGTGATGCTTCTCATGAGCAACAGAGATTCTTTGTGTCTTGTGGACACTAGAAAGCACATAAGTGATCAATTTCCCCTTTACAAGTTTGCTACTAGAAAATTTAAGGCCAATTTGTGACCCTCTCATGGAAGATGTGGTAGTTATTAACATACATGTTTTCATATTATTTCTGGCTTTGTTTTATATTTACAGTCCATATTTTTTTATTATCCACTTACCCCAAGTTTAATTTGTTATCTTGTTGTATTTCCTCTACTCATGAATTTTACCTTACATCATTTATAGAACAATATGGTGCAGAAGTTAAATAAAAAACAAACTTCCTTTAAGCTGTCCCCAATTATTTCACCAAAATTATCCCCTAAACTATCCTTCCATAGTCCTCTCTTTTTTCCCCAAATTGTAGCCTCAATTTTATTCTGCTTTGCATCATAGTTAGTTGCATTTCTTCTTTTAGATTCTAAATATCTTGAGGACAAGGAACATATCCTACTAATGTGGGTAAAACTCATGAAATTAACAACTAGAAATTAGTCAATGATTATTTGTCACTGTTATATAACATATAACTTAATATATAATTAACAAACTTACAAATTATATATATACAAACAGGCACACAGACACACACACACATTGAGAGCCCGAGACCGTGGGACAATGCTTGAGGCCATGGTTGGAGAGGTAGACAGAAATGACATCATTCTAAGTCTTTAGAGCAAAGACAAAAGCTCGGGGATCATATTCCAAGAACAGCAGGATACCACTGAAAGATTTTAAGCAGGGATATAGTAAATTCATATTTAAGATTTTAAAAGTGGACTCTGGCTGTTGTGTTATATAAAAAAGCAAAAAAAAAAAAAGCTTATACTCATCCCATTATGAGGAAAAGGACAATGAAAGCAGCAAGAAGAGCTAAGAAGCTATTGTAATAGCAAGCAGGAAAGCAAATTTGGCTTAGGCAATCTTATATAATGGTACAGCTACACTGAGACAGAAAGCTATTTTCATTCATATGTTATATTTATTGTTTATGTGGCTCTATTGTCTCTTGGAAGCACCTTCTCTGTGTAATTAACATATTTTCAAGTAAAATATTTATCCTTTCACAATATTGACTATATTAGTCTTAGAAACTAAAAATGTTTTTACAGCTGAACTTCAACTCTTCAACAAGAAAACATGTTTAACTTCTAAATCTCCAGATCTAAAATAAGGATTAAAAGATCCTCAAAATCTCCATCAAAGAGCCTGTCTCTAATTGGCCCTCAATTTCTCCTTATAGCAGTAAAATTCTGCGTCAGCACAGATTGTGTGGTCTGAGGCAAAAACAAGGAACACTGGGGGATAACAGGCTCAAGAGTTGGGGGGGTGCAGATGTATGTAAACTGTCTAGTAAAATGTCTAAAACACAGTTGTACTCATTATGATTCTAGATATCAACACAGTATCAAAAATTCTGTTTAGAAGCTGACATACATCACCCCAAAACTGTATTACAATTTATTCTGTAAGTTATATTATTTCCTAACTGCATCCTAAGTCATGGTTCCTTGAGGACCATCTGTCTGTGGGCATACAGTAATTCTCTGGCAACATAGATAATTAAAGAATACCTAAATAGCTTAGAGAAGAGAGTCGGGGGGAGAGTGCAGAGAGAGATATTAAGGGGAGTGCCTAAAGCACATCCAGAGAGCATCTCAGGTGCTGAGATTTAACAGCTTCTCTCTAGGGCTTGCAGCTTATGGGTTGGGCCCCCAAAGATGTTCAGATATGAAAAGAAATACAGTAAAATTAACTGTTTTTAGGTGTACAGTTCTATAAATTTTGACAGGAGTACTCAGTTTTATAACCACAACCTATATTTAAGACCTAGGACATTTTACCGCCCCCAAGATTCCTTTGCCCTACTCCCAACTTCTGGCAACTATGCTCCACTCTGTCTTTATTACTTAATCTAGGTTTTACAAAATACTTATTTTAAGATGACCAACACTGCCAGTGTTATCCTTCCAGGCCTCGCCAACACCAAAGCTTCTGCTTATTACATTAGTGCAACCGCCACACTCAACTCTTAAGTTTTATTCAAGTCTTTTGCTGTTGTATTTGTTTGTCAGTAGATTTGTTAACAAAACAGTGTTGAGAACTTTTCTTCTATGTAGTTGTTCTCTCTATGTAGGTGTTCTTTCTTCTATGTAGCTGCCTACTAAATCCTCAACTTACATCGCCAAAGAATTGTCTGCTCGTCTCTTAAACTTCTCCTAAAATTTTGTCACTTTTATACAGAAATCTGCTTGTTGTGTGAATGTCAAGAATGACTATTTCATGTTCCTCTGGGCTTCTGAGCTATAGCTTTTAGGTTCCATACCCAGTATTCTAAATTGATACCACAAGTACAGAAGGACCCTAGGGACACATTGATGTGGAACTGCATGTGAATCAACAAAGAAACTAACTAAAAACTATCAAAGTTTAGATTCTTATCTGCCTCCTTAAAGAATCTCTCTTGTGCAAAGATTAAATTTTGTTTTTTTTTCTTCAGAATACCCCAGTAAAATCAATATAATTGCTTTAGCAATAAAAAATAATGAGAAAAGAGAGGGAGGGAGAGAGAGGAGAAATAACATTGTGTCAGATCAAGGGAGGAGACCACCCACCAAAGGGCTGCCTAGCCATAGGTCCCTGGAGGATATGAACATGGAGAATAAGGCCAAGGAAGGAACTCCTACATACAGTGAGCACTTTCCCCAGCCAACAATAGGGCTTCACCACTCTATCTCTTTTCTCCTTTCCACTGAGCCACAGCTGGACTTCTGCTTGGCCTTCCGAGAGGATAGAGGATGAGCAACTAAGTATGAGGATGTTGAGGGTTATCATATGACATCACACACAGGAAGTTCAAAAGACAGAAAAGAACGGGAAACAAGAGATATTCCAAAGCAAGGAGCCCTACATACAAAACCAAAAGCCTTTACCCTCTTAGTTGGCTACACTGAAAGTTCCACCATAGCTGCAACAGAATCCTTTGTTCAAACCCCATGTCCATCTTGTTCCTCCTCAAGATAGGGAGGAGCTTCAAGCTTCACATGGGAGCCTCTCAGAGGCTCTTCCTTGACTCACTATTCAGCATGGTATAAAAAAGCTTTGAGGGCGCCTGGGTGGCTCAGTTGGTTAAGCGACTGCCTTCGGCTCAGGTCATGATCCTGGAGTCCCGGGATCGAGTCCCGCATTGGGCGCCCTGCTCAGCGGGGAGTCTGCTTCTCCCTCTGACCCTCCCCCCTCTCATGTGCTCTCTCTCATTCTCTCTCTCTCAAATAAATAAATAAAATCTTAAAAAAAAAAAGCTTTGAATTGGCTTGATAGAAAAATTACATGTTTGACAACTAAGAAGCCCTAAAAAATAAATAATAACTTTTGTTATCTCAGTTTGTATTCTTAATGTATTTCCCACTTTAAAAACAAATTGTCAGTCGCATCCTATTTGGTGAAACCTCAACATCTAACGCACTTAGAAAAGGAATCAGGCTGGATAAACAAGTGTGTAATAGATACCTATGAAGTAAGTGTCGGAATTCATAAAATAAAATAAGTGACAGACATGTCTATCTAAAAATGTTTAGGGGAACCTGGGTAACTCAGTTGGTTAAACGTCTGACTCTTGATTTCAGATCAGGTCATGATCTCAGGGTCATAAGATCCAGCCCCACGTCGGGCTCCATGCTGGGCTTGAGATTCTCTCTCTCCCTCTGCCCCTCCCCCCCACAATAAATAAATAAGTAAAAATAAAAAATGTTTAAGTATCTCTATTCTTTAGGAATTCTGGACCTTATATTAGCAGAATGAGAATTTTTTTCCAATGTTGAAATGAGAATCAAACTGTTTGTCTTAATGAGCAAAGTATTTTCCCTTAAAACACTTATTTTTTAAGCCCAGATTAATTGGTTTAAGAATTTCCTTAGGCAAACAGTAAAGTTATTTATTGGTTTGCAGGTTTATCTTCTTGGGGCAAGAATTTCCTGGAGAAAACAGCTCAGTGATATTGACATATGAAAGCAGGAAACTGGTTTCATACCACATTTAAAATAATACATATCTAAACTTGTGAGATGGAGCTAAAAGAATGTTTACAGGCAAATTTATAGACTCAAATATACATATTAGAAGAGAGGGAAAAACTGAAAATAAATTACCTTACTGTCCAAATTAGGACGTTAAGTAAAGAACAAAAGAACAATCTAAAGAAAACAAAAGAAAACCAGTAACATTAAAATCAGAAATTAATGAAATAGAAAATAAAGATATAATTGGCAGGACAATAGAGCAAACATTGATTCCTTGCAAAGACTGAGAAAATAAAATTTAAAAAATGTCTATTAAGAATAATGATTAGGGAAGAGGAGCAGAATTACAACAAAAAGTAATAATAAGCCCGGGTAATCCTTTAACCATTAAGAAATTATAACCATATACAATATTGAATTTTTGAAAATTTTTTTCACAAGGGAAAAAAATCGAGCCTAAAGAGATTTTATTCATTGTGGTAAAATATATATAAGATAAAAATTATTTTTCTTTTTTTTAAGACTTATTTATTTGAGAGAGAAAGAGAGTGCAAGTGGGAGGAGGGGCAGAGAGAGAAGGAGAGAGAGAGAATCCCAAGCAGACTCCCCACTGAGCACAGAGCTGGGCACAGGGCTCCATCCCAAGATCCGGAGATCATGACCTGAGCCGAAACCGAGAGTTGGACGCTCAATTGACTGAGCCACCCAGGCACCCTCAAAATTAATTTCTTAACCATTTTTAAGTGAAAGTTACTGTGCATTGAGTATACTCAACATTGTTGTGCAATCATCACCACCACCCATCTCCAGAACTCTTTCATTTTCTTAAGATGGAACTCTACACAAATTAACTAAGCTAGGAACCTCATACAAGTAGAATCATGCTCATTTGTCCTTTTGTATCTGGCTTATTTCACTTAGTGTAATGTCTCCAAGGAATATCCATATTGTGGTGTGTGTCCAAATTTCCTCCCTTTTTAAGGATGAGTAATATTCTATTGTATGTATATATCACCTTTTGTTTATATATTCCTCCATGTGGACACCTGAGCTGCTCTTTTGGGAGTATACCCAGAAGTAAAATTGCTGGAGCATATGCTAATTCTATGTTTAATCTTTTGAGGAATCACCATACTATTTTCCATATCAGCTGTACCATTTTCTCACTAACAGTGCACAAGTGTTCCAATTTCTCGACATCCTTGCCAAAAATTGTTTGTTGGTTTTGTTTGTTTGTTTGTTTTAATATAGTCGCCATCCTAATGGTGTGAACTGGTATCTCACCATGATTTTGATTTGCATTTCCCTAATGACTAGTGATGTTGAGCATCTTTTCATGTGCTTTTTGGTCATTTGTATAACTTCTTTGGAGAAATGTCTGTTCAAGTCCTTTGTCCATTTTTTCAGTTGGGAAGTTTGGCTTTTTCACTGTTGAGTTGTAGGAGTTCTTTATGTATGCTGGATATCAGTCTCATTAGTTACAAGGTTTGCAACACCTAAAGTTTTAAAGTCAAGTTCTATCAAATTTACATAACAGAACATCCCAATATTATACAATTATTTCAGAGAATAGAAAACATATGCTGAAACTCATTTTATAAAAGTTGTATCAGTCAGGGTTCAACCAGAGACACAAAACCAGTAGGAGATATGTATTTAGAAATTTATTGCAAGTAATTGATTTACATGACTATGGGGACCGGTAAGGATGTCTAAAATACACAGTGCAAGACATCAGAAAGAAGTGGATGGAACTCAAGGGCAAGAGCTGAAATTGCCATCTACAGTTGGATTTATACTTTCTGAGGGAAGCCTCCACTCTGCTCTTAAGACCTTCCAATTGATTGAATCAAGCTTATGCAGGATAATCTAAGATAATCATTCAATAAATATTTTAGGATCATCTGCCTAGTTAAAGTCAACTGATTATGGACTTTAATCACATCTATAAAATACCTTCACAGTAACACCTAGTTTAATGTTTGATTAAATAACTGGGGACTGTAGGCTAGCCAAGTTGGTACATAAAACAAACTATCACAAAGTTAATATAATCTATACCAAAGCCAGAAAAGAATAGTTCAAAAAATCACTGGTCTATTTCAGTCATAAATTGGGATTAAAATCCCCTCCCACAACCACAAAACTAACAATATCTAGCAAATCAAATCCAACTATATGTAAAATGAAAAAGAAAATGTCCAAAATATAAATACTTATCTTTGCATGAAATTCTAGAACTACAAAATATTTGATGCCATAGCTCTTTAAATTTTACTGAATAGAATATATATAAAAAGCTGCCCTTATAATAGAGTAGTATGTTCATTATATCTCTTTTTAAGATATTCCATGCTCTGAATAATCCCTTGTTTCGTAACTGAAATCAGTGAAGTAACATTGAAGGCGGAAAAATGATAAATATGTTCCCTCTCCATTATCCCTACTTCCTCAAGGTGAGCCTTACAACTATCCAGCATTGGAACTGCTTTGCTGCTTCAATTTACTAAATTATACTGTGTTCCCTAATTTACTATGAATTACTAGCTTAATCTATGTAATAACAATTCTGAAAGAAGAAGTGTTGTGGGTTTTTGTTTTTCTGGAATTTAAATGAAACTGGTGCTTTTATGTTACCATTTCTGTTAATTTTTTTCCAGCATCAAAGTACAAATCCATTTATCCTTTGTAATAATACTTATAAACATAAATATCTGAACTAAAACATTCACCTATAAAATTAGACAAATGGAGAAAAATGCTATAAAAGCAATAATACTTAAAGAGATATTGAATTCAAATAGGGTTTGTCTTTTCAATAGCTAAGTTCATTACTGCCAAAGTGGTATTTTCGTTGAAGAATTAGAGGAAGAAAAATCTAAACTAAATAGGAGCAACAATGCCTTAGAAGAGTACTGAAAAGGAAAGTATTCATCCAACAAATGTTTAGTGAATGATTATTTAGTATCAGGCTTGTATTAAGTAGTAGAGGTAATAGACAAATAAGGTACAATTTTTTTTTAAGATTCTCACAAGTCTGGTGGTAAGCTGAAGGCCAACATATAAAAATATAAATACATTTCTGTGTAATAAATGATATGAAAGAAATATACACAGAATACTATAAGAAGATATAATCATGTGAGAAGTAGAGGAACCCATTAAAAAGTTGGAGGAAATTATGTCAAATCTGCATTTTGAAGAGATATACCAGTGAGCTCACCCCTTAAGCCAATTACTGAGGTCTGTAGGATGCAATACTATAACTGATTAGACTATTTTGTTGTCAGGGGGCAAAATCTTCTGGGGGTAGGACTGAGGAGGAATGCATATTGTCCAGGCAAATTAGAAGCAATAACATTCAGGTAGTTTAGGAGCTACCGTTTGGCCCTATAATATATGCTCAAAATATAAACTTTGTGTTCAGAGTTTTCATCCATTGGCTTTTGTGGAAATCTTTCCTCCAATATATTCTTTAACATTGTGTCCAACACTGGTTGTAGATTATTACAATTTTTTGTCTCTAAAAACTGAATGCTGTTTGTTTGCATTCTTTCCACCAAGATGAAAATCTTTGGAAACTTGAAATGGTGCATAAAGGATTTTACAACTCATTGTCACTTGCTGCTATCAATTGGGACTGAAAACAGATGCCCTTTTCATGCAGCACAGCTTGTACACATGATGATGTGTATAGCATATATTCTTCCAGCAACAGTAAGTCAAGACATTAGTGTTTAAATAAATACACCTCATACCCAATATCTTGTGAGTTATACTGAGATTTACTGTAAAATCCCTTCTGAGGCCATTTTTGTGGTATTTTCAACTTCTCTTCTTAATACTGTGACATCAAGTGTGATATTCTAATGTGAAGGTCTCTCCTCTAAATTGATGAACAATACGCTTATCTTTGGTACTAAGATAATGATTTCCCCTTCTAACTGTAACATTCTGCATTGTTTATTCTACCTAGAAATACCCGCAATGACCCCTTCCAGTGCCACTCTCCATTCTTCCCTGCTCCATAGACCCTGATCCTCCACTGCCTTGCAAGAGACTTGACCTGCAATGGCTCATTAGCATCATGAGTCTCTAGTCCACTACCAGCATCTGGTTTATCTTTGCCATTCTGTGACCTAGTAGCTGAACTTTCCCATTGTAGCTTCCCTTAACAGAGCTAAGCTCCGGACAAACCCATAAAGCAATTGATTTTTTGTTTGTTTTTGTTGCTTAGTCGTTCTCTGCTTGGAATAGAGATCAAAGATATGTATCTTCCCTTTTCTAAAGCCTAGCAATATCCACCTGAAGAATCTCATTTTAAACACACTTATTACAACATATTTTTGCATTTTGTTGTTTTTAATCTTCTTGTGTTGCCTCCTACTAATTAAAAAATTCTAAGTACTGAAATCAAAATTCTTACAGAAGGAGAAATAAATCCACAGCTGTTTACTTATAAGTCTAGATTTGCCAAGTGGAGAATGATAGTAATCTCTTTAAGGACTTGGAAGAAAAAGGCAATAATTTTATTTGTTTTACTTTGGCATGCAAAACAAAATGAAAATGTTGCTTTCATCAAAAATAAAACAACAATCTTTTCATTAACAAGGGGATACCTATTATTCTAAAACATTTTTCCCATAATCCGTGTTAATATTTTTAATAATTTGCTTAGCATAAAAAGTAGGAGAGTTATGTGATGGATGCTTTATGGGTACAGCTGTAAATGTCATGATTTTTTGCAGCACTGTAAACCTACAAAAAAAAAAAAAAACACAAATTGTATTGACAAGGTTTTCATGCTTAAGCCTACATTTTATTGTACCATTATCCCCGAACAAATTGAGACAAAATATTTCATTAGACTGGACAGACATATTATCGAACGCATAAAAGAGTATCAAAAGCCATTCAATAGTTTTAGCAGACTATCAATATTAAGTTTGTAGGTTTGTGAAAAAAAAAGTACTTTTTATATTATAGCTACGTCTTTTATAATGATTTCTTTTTTAAATACCCAAAATGAATAGATAATTTATTTTTAAGAGATGTACTTTAAAGGTGTTGTTTTTTCATAGGGCTTTAGTATTCAGAGGCACTATATTTAAAGGGGAGGGTGTTCACATTCATTCTTAAGGAATACATCTCAGAACTGTTCTGACAATAGTTCTGTTAAGTCATCTGTTACTTACATGCAGTTTAGTCACAGTGAAGCATCCAAGATTGAAATTCCTCCCAAACACTCCCCATTTTCTACCATTAGAGATATTTGTCACAGGGAATCTAAGGTTTATGGTGCTTTTACAAGAGGAAAAACAGGATATTCCATGTAAACATTAGTCATAACAATCATAACAAAGTAGAATAGCTATATTAATATCAGAACAAGTAATATCGCTAGGGATAGCAAGGGACATTACATAATTATAAAAGGGTCAATCCATCAAGATGAGATAACAGCCCTAAACATGTGCCTAACTAATTGTAGAGCTCCAAAACACATAAAGCGAAAGCTTACAGAAAGGAGAGTAGACAAATGCAGAGTTGCTCCTGGAGACATCAGCCCTCGCGTCTCAGTAATTGATAGAGCAGACAGAAAATCAGTGAGGATATAGAAGACTTGAACAGCAGCATCTACTAATTTGTTCCAATTGACCTTTATAGAAGACTCCATCCAACAACAAAATACACATGGAACATTCACCGGGATAGACCAATAGATCCTCGCCAACTCTGGTTGGGTATTTAAACCTGAAATGTTTGATACTAATGTAAAAAGTATTAGTTCATTGAACAATTGTCAGCATCTGATAATGAAAATCACTGGATTCAAACTGGTTCTAGGCATCTTGCCCTTTACTACCTAGTTTCCAAGTGGTACATTACAGGAAAGCAAGTCCGAGCCATCATTCTCTCAATCCTATAAATACCTCATAGCAAGTAGGTAGAAAAACAGCCATATCACCTCTTGCCACTCTCAGCTCTTGGGTGTTCTAACAAGCACATCGTACCAAAGGTTCACTTCAAAACCGATGCAAAATTTTGCTGATAGAATAAGCAAACTTTCTTGTTGTATCAGTTACATACTGGTTACCTGTGAGGGTGGGGTCATAGGATCAAAGGAAGCCCTAGACTTAAGGGACTACTCTGTCAAGATTAGGATGCAGGTCTTGTGAGCTACTTATGCTTTATTCAAAGGCATAGATCCTGCACAATCTTTCTTGCCTACTATACATTTTGAACATTGCTCATCTCACCAATGAAATATTTTTTCCTATATCGCATGGGCTAATTAACAATCTCTCTGGTTTAGATTTAGATATTAATATTTAAAAAGGCTGTGTCCACATCTCAAGCTGATTGAAGCAGTTCAAAGGCTAATCAACTACTCCTAAGGTATAGATTAATGTTAATTTACACTTACATATATTTCACACTCCACATTAATTATAAATAATTATATTTTGTCATATGATCCAACAGTATTATAAATCAACATACTAAAAATATGCTAAAATATTTTAAGTAAAATTACCCAAAAATCTCACAATGTAACTGGAGGTGGGAAGCTCAGAAGGTAACATGAATTTATGATGCCGAAAGGAAATCCTGGCATTTTAGTTAAACCAACTATGAGGGGAAAAACTGCTTTTTGACTTTTTTTTCTATCATCTTTTAATAACTGTTTTAACTACCACTCTAGTTTTCCTGAGAACAAAGAACAAATTGTCTTTAGGTAATAGGAATTACCTTCTTTTAGCATCTATTAAAATGCTGTTTAATAAAGGTAATAATGATTTTTAAAATCAACACTTGTTTGACAGTAGAATTTAATTATCTGACTTTTAGGAGTGTAGGAAAAATATTCACATTGTACCACATATATATATATATATTTTTTTTTAAAAGCCTCCTATTAACATAGGACATATTCTTAGCTGCAATTGGGTTCCATCAATGTTTTCTTATTTCAATCACAGACTGTTACATCATTAAATTGCATTCATTTCACAAAGTCACCGAAAAACTGTTGGCCTCCCACATTCCAATTTTAACACCTACTCTTTGCTCTTCATTTTGTATATGCCAGCTTTAGTTCATCATTCAACTTCCACAGAGATTTATGTATTTATAATGCTTACCAAAATTTTCCAAGAATTGCCTCTAGTGAGAGAAAAAATATGGTGCCACAGGCTTAATTTCTCTTTGAAGGCTTCTATTTTATCTTAAAACTTCATGCGAATTTTGTGTTTAAATACACAACATATCAATGTTAATTTTTATATTTTAATAATTTAAACTCTGAATGCTTAGGTCACATTAATCACGTAGCTACACAAAATTCTTCTAGTTTCTCTATTGGAACAAGAAACAGTAGTCACAACTAAAGACAAATTCAGGGATCATTGTGAAGGGTGAGAAATGTTTCATGAACTGACTATGATAGCCTTAAAGGGACATAGAGAGAGAGAGAGAGAGGAGAGGAAATGGAGTGACCGCATTCATGAGCTCCATTTTTCCTAATTCTTTCAGAATGCCTATCTCACTAAGAATCAGAGGAATTTTAGAAGTGAATATTTGCTGCAACAATACAGGCAGTAATAATGCTATATGGAAGTAACCAGTGCACTCTAAGATTTTGAAGTTTTCCTTATTCCTAAAAAAAGCCAAATTGTAGGAATCATCTTCCAGGTTTATACCTGGGAAGCCTGGGAAGCCATGAAGACGGCCTTTGGATTAAATACCCATTGTGAAAAAACAACCATTTAATGTGGCTTATTGCTCTTTCAGGATAAATTGTCTTCTTTAAAGCCAAAGCAAGAAATATCTGGGTGAAGAGACAACAAAGCTTCAGAAGACAATATAACAATTGTCCTTGGGACAGAAGCTGGGTGACTAGAGGTCAGGAGTTGAAAAGACTTCCTTTTCTAGTTTTCCTTGTTTTCTTTTACTGTTTGTATCATGTACACGTATTATCCTTTTCAGAAAATAAATTCATAATACTTTTTAATAAATAATTTCAAGACATCAGAAAATAAGCAAGTGACTTTTCATCTCTATCATAATTTTAGCCTTGGAGGTCTCACCAGACAGCTCTGGAGAAGCTCTAAGTCACCCTAAATAAAGCTTCTGTACCTGACAATGCCTTATAATTGAGCAGTACATGGTTAGTCCTTGCAGTTGCAATAAGAGAGAAGGTGTGCAAATGTAAGGGATATACTAAAAGTACCCACAATATTGCATATGCTCCCATTTATTGAAAGGGGAAGAAAAAGAATGTATATGTATTTATTCATTTATGTATAAAACAATCTTTTGAAACTATGGATGCCTAAGACATAAAGTGACCCACATTATATTCATTTCATTGGATGGCATCCAATAGGTAGAACTCAATTTTGCCTTTCAATTTATTTATATTTATTATAGGATTATTCAAATTAACAAAAAGGCATCCAATACTAAATGAACCAATCTAAACTGAGTCTTTCTATGAATACATACCACAATACACACATATTTGTTTGGGATAGAAGCAAAGGTCATGATACCCTATCTTCTAGGGGGAGGCCCACAATGATCTTCTTCCCCTTGTAGAAATGGATTGGATATCATATACAAATTTTCATCACAGTGAGTTCTAGAGCTTCCAAATGGAAACTCAATCTTTAAATATTAGGAGTAAAGTAAGACAGTATCTCCTCTTCCCTCCATACACACCCACACACACACACACATGCACGCACACTCCATCAAGTGAGCAAGAATTATCAAAGTGTGACAGTTTCCCTGTAGTGGGATACTTTATGGGATCAGTTTGTCTATTCTATTCTTTCTGCAGTGTTGCTATTTACACAGTTGCTCAGATTAACTATTTGCAACAAAGCCAGTGAAACCAATTATGTTGACCTTAAATATGAATAATATACTTGCTGTCTCTGTTAACTCCATTCATGTGGCCATAGGTTTTAGGGATTTGAGGCAACTCTAAGACATGGATGCTAAGATGAGGTTGAACTTAGCCTGCCTTGGTGTTGAGAAAGTGCTATAGCTGAGACTCAGATTCACAATGTTTACACTCATGCATCTACAAAAGCTGTCAATTTTTATGTGTATGTGGATCACCCTGATTTTGTTAAAATACAATTTTGGTCCTATAGGTCTGGAGTAGGATCAGAGATTCTACATTTCTCACAAGGTGCTACTGCTGTGGCTGATTCATGCACCACACTTTAATTAGCAAGTCTCTGCCTCTCTGAAGACTTACAGCTGCACAGTTTTTCACACGTTTCAAATTTTGAACATGAGATTTTGAAGATTTGAATACATTGTACTTCACTATCTATTCAAAAAATGAATAAAAATTATAAAGCAAACAAAATCATCTTTTGTTGAAGTCCCAGTATTCTGCGGCTGAGGACTCAAGCAGCTGAGTAGACCATGAGTAAGGGGAGTGGAAGCTTCGCTCTCTTCAGAAACCCTGACTTCCGAGTAGGAAGCTTTTTTTTTTTTTTATCATGCTCACCCTGGAGATTTCCTCCCCTGTGCTTCAGTTACATAGGTCTTCACAGATCAGCTTGAAGTGTTACTGAGAATGGCTTCATGAAATTTCCTGAACAAAATAATCATTTTTTTCTCTTCTACACGCAATACTACCAAGAGGCAAAAGAGAGCGAGAGAAGAAAAAAAGGAAACCTCCATACAAAGATTATATGATGATTTTGTGAGAATATAACAGGTCCCTTTTGTTGGTGTGTATATTTGAAAAAGTGGCCCCTTCAGAAGGATGAAGCCCTAGGTAGAGGTGTCTTTATTCAAAAGGAAAGGTAGCCCTTCCTCCCAGACTGACCTGGCTCATGGCTTGAAGAGTGGAGCTTAGGTTGGATTTGTGAAGGACACAATTTGACCACCCACAGGGCAACCCATCTAAAATTCTCCCTAGCCAGGTTTAGTATACCAACAAGGAAAATCCCTTAGAAAGCGGGCAATAAATTAAAGGGAAGAGTTTGTAGAGAATAGTCTTTTTATTCCCTTCCTAATTTCCATGATGAAAGAAAGACTTCATCCTGGGAGTTCAGGAAAGCAGATGATATGACACTGATGAAACATGAAGTTCTATTTCTCATTAGTCTTCTCCTTAACAACCACGCTTTATGCCTGGTCGTGTATTTGCCTTGTGTTATGGGCTGAATTGTGCTCCCACTCCCCAATTCCTATGTTGAATGAATGTGACTGTATTTGGAGATAGAGTCTTTCAAGAAGTAATGAAGTTAAAATGAGGTCATTAGAGTGGGTCCTGATCCAATATGACTAGTGTCCTTATAAGTAGTGATTAGGACAAAGACATACAGTGGGAAGACCATGTGAAGACACAGGGTGAAGGCAGCCATCTACAAGCCAAGGGGAGAGGACTCAGAAGGAACTAACCCTACTGACGTCTTGATCTCAGACTTCCAGCCTCCAGAATAGTAAGAAATTTAATTTCTGTTATTTATAAGCCACTCATTTTATGGCACCTTGTTATGGGAGCCCTAGCAAACTAATATAACTTGTGTCAACCAGACTTTGATAATTTATAGGCAAAGTCAGAGGTAAAGGTTTGTTAGATTATGGATGCATCAGAATTATACCCACAAAAAGTCTTCTACTCACCTAACCTCTCCCCCTCCCATCCAAAGGGCACACAGATTAAGAAGGCCATGGATTTAAGTAAAAGCTCTTTAAGAAATAGACTCTTGAAAGTTGCTCCCCTGACTTGTGATTATATCTGACTTTTTATTCAAAGCCATCAGGATTCACTGACCACAGTCACTGAGTAGACTAAATAGTGAAACAATGCTTTACTAAGTACAAAGCATTATATTGGGACCTGTGTTAAAACAGAAGGAAAATGGGAGATGGAGTGTGAAACCCCATTTCTCCAAATTCCACTTCAGAAACATCTTTGACATGCAGAGAGTGATCACCTCTCCTTGGTCAATCTGGGGTGTTTAGAGGGGAAGGCAACATTCATTATTCATTTTTTAATTCCATAGCCATTTAAGTCCATTGCTGCCAAGGAGCACAGACATTGGCTAAATGACTTCTAATTAAAAATATAGGGAAGCTTAAAGTGACTTCATAAAGATGGTCATGCCAATATAGTGTGTTAGTAAATCATGATAACTTTCCAGATTTAAGTACATAAGCATAGATCTATTTCTTCTTGAATTTTTATTTCAGGATATGAGTCCCCTGCCCACTCCAAAAGTCTATTTGAACTCAATTTCAGTTCTTTTCCTCTTTCCCAAATAACATCTGTAGCACTACTTACGTTCTTAAACACCAAGGAAAAAGCAAATCCCTTCTTATATATAAAGATATATAGGAATCTATTTCAACAACCCTATTCCATATGCCTCCACACATGCAGACTTCTCTATTTCTCCAAGTTTTTTCCTTCCTTCTTTCTCCTTTGTGGCTCAAGTTGACCTACTGCATAGAACCAAACCTATCACTTTCTGACTCCTTCAAAGGTACTAAAAAGCCTTGAGGAAACTCATAAAGCATCATTAAGCACTGAGTTAAAACTCTCAATGGGGGAAAAAATGTGTTTCATTATAATCAAGTCAGAAAATAGATTTGTCCTCCATTTTCTATGTAATGCCAAATACCTGTGCTATCTTAGACTAGTCACTAGACTCAATGACGTGTGTGTTCATCCAAGTTGTTTATTATGACCATGAGTTGAAAATGAATAGCATTTAATCCTTGTTTGGATAATGCTTCTTTTTTTAATTTTAAATTTTATTTTAGAAATTTAGAAAATACTGAAATGCACAAAGAAGAAAATTAATGTTATCTGTTATCCTATCATCCAGTGTAACAGTTTTGGGGGTTTTTTTGCAGTGATTTTTTTAAGATTATTTTTTATGGTTCCCCCTTCAGTGGGGTCTCCTTTTCTTTCCTTCTTTCTTTTCTCTTTCTTTCTTTTGTTTTTTTCTTTCTTTCCTTCTTTCTTTTTTTTTTTTAAAGATTTTATTTATTCATTTGAGACACAGAGATACAGAGAAAGAGAGCATGAGCAGGGAGAGAGGCAGAGGGAGAAGGAGAAGCAGGCTCCCTGCTGAGCCAGGAGCCCGATGTGGGGCTCGATCCCAGGACCCTGGAATCATGACCTGAGCCGAAGGCAGATGCTTAACATCTGAGCCACCCAGGCGCCCCCCTTTCTTTCTTTCTTTCTTTCTTTCTTTCTTTCTTTCTTTCTTTCTTTCTTTCTTTCTTTCTTTCTTTCTTTC
>NC_058404.1:18571193-18645093 GCF_002201575.2 Neomonachus schauinslandi
TTCTTTCTTTCTTTCTTTCTTTCTTTCTTTCTTTCTTTCTTTCTTTCCATTAACATATAGTGTATTATTAGTTTCAGAGGTAGAGTTCAGTGATTCATCAGTCTTATATAATACCCAGTGCCCATTACCTCATGTGCCCTCCTTAATACCATCACCCAGTTACCCCATCTCCCCACCCCACTTCCCGCCAGCAACCCTCAGCTTGTTTCCTATGATTAAGAGTCTCTTATGACTTGTCTCCCTCTCTGATTTCATCTTGTTTTATTTTTCCCTCCCTTCCCCCATGATCGTCTGTCTTGTTTCTTAAATTCCACATATCAGTAATTGTCTTTCTCTGATGGAATTATTTCACTTAGCATAATACCCTCTAGTTCCATCCATGTCATTGCAAATGGCAAGATCCCATTCTTTTTTATGGCTGAGTAGTAGTCCACTGTAAATATATACCACATCTTCTGTATCCATTCATCTGTTGATGGACATCTGGGCTCTTTCCATAGTTTGGCTATTGTGGACATTGCTGCTATAAACATTGGGGTGAAGATGCTCCTTCAGATCACTACATTTGTATCTTTGGGATAAATACCTTGCAGTGCAATTGCTGGGTCGTAGGGTAGCTCTATTTTCAATTTCTTGAGGAACCTCCATACTGTTTTCCAGAGTGGCTGCACCAGCTTGCAGTCCCACTAACAGTGTAGGAGTGCTCCCCTTTCTCTACATCTTCCCCAACATCTGTCATTTCCTGAATTGTTAATTTTAGCCATTCTGACTGGTGAGAGGGGATATCTCATTGTGGTTTTGATTTGGATTTCCCTGATGCCGAGTGATGTTGAGCACTTCTTCATGTGTCTGTTGGCCATTTGGATGTCTTCTTTGGGAAATGTCTGTTCATGTCTTCTGCCCATTTCTTGATTCGATTATTTGTTCTTTTTTTTTAAGATTTTATTTATTTATTTGACAAGGAGACACACAGCAAGAGAGGCAACACAAGCAGGGGGAGTGGCAGAGGGAGAAGCAGTCTTCCCACCGAACAGGGAGCCCGATTCGGGGCTCGATCCCAGGAGCTGGGATCATGACCTGAGCTGAAGGCAGATGCTTAATGACTGAGCCACCCAGACGCCCCGGATTATTTGTTCTTTGGGGGTTGAGTTTGATAAGTTTTTTACATATTTTGGATACTAGCCCTTTATCTGATATGTTATTTGCAAATATCTTCTCCCATTCTGTTGGTTGTCTTTTGGTTTTGTCAACTGTTTCCTTTGCTGCGCAAAAGCTTTTTATCTTGATGAAATCCCAATAGTTCATTTTTGCCTTTGTTTCCCTTGCCTTTGGAGATGTGCCTAGCAAAAAGTTGCTGTGGCCGACTGCCTTGTGTTGAACCACCCTTGCAGCCCAGGAATAAATCCCACTTGATCATGGTGAATAATCCTTTTAATGTTTTAATGTACTGTTGGATCCTATTGGCTAGTATCTTGGTGAGACTTTTTGCATCCATGTTCATCGGGGATATTGGTCTGTAATTCTCCTTTTTGGTGGGGTCTTTGTCTGGTTTGGGGATAAAGGTAATGCTGGCCTCATAGAAAGAGTTTGGAAGTTTTCTTTCCATTTCTATTTTTTGAAACAGCTTCAGAAGAATAGGTATTAATTCTTCTTTAAATGTTTGGGAGAAGTTGAAAGCCATCTGGCCCTGGACTCTTCTTTGTTGGGAGATTTTTTGATTACTGCTTCAATTTCCTTGTTGGTTATGAAAACTTACTTCCTTTAACCCACTGTTCATACACCCCTCACCCCCAGCTTCAATCTTTGCCCTATGTTCACCCTTCTACTCTTTTTAGAAACAGCTATTAGTTACTTCTTCATTGGATATGGTTTTTATTGTACTGGTCCTCAAATGTAAATGTGCATATGAATGACCTGTGTATTTTGTTAAAATTTAGATTATTTCAGGGGCGCCTGGGTGGCTCAGTGGGTTAAGCGTCTGCCTTTGGCTCAGGTCATGATCCCTGTGTCCTGGTATCTAGCCCCACCTCGGGGTCCCTGCTCCTCGGGGAGTCTGCTTCTCCTCTCCCTCTGCCTGCTTCTCCCTCTGTTTGTGCTCTCTTTCTCTCTGTCAAATAAATAAATAAAGTCTTTAAAAACATTTAGATTATTTCAGTAGATCTAGAGTTAGACCTAAAAATCTTCATTTCTGACAAGCTTCCAGGTAATGCCAATGCCCCTGATCTGAGATACATAATATGAAATTGCCAAATCACTATGCTGTTACCTGAAACTGATATAACATTGTATGTCAACTATACTCCAATAAAATAACAAAACAACACCAAAAAACACTTGGGAAATAGAACTGAAAGGTGAGCAAGGAAAACAAAATTTATTGTAACCTTTTATAGGGCCTTTGCAGTTCCAAACATGGGCTCTGGAGGATAAATTATTCCAGCTACCTATATAAAATTTCTGCCAAGTAAGTGGCCAAATTAGTCCATCAGAGAGTATTTATTTAATACCCACTTCAAAGTTCTCAGTAAAATATTTATATTTTAGCTTGATAGGTATTTCTTAAATAATTTTCCATTTCAAAATCCAAAAGACATCTAAGTCTTTCAAAGGCAGTCAGTAGCCCTTCAGTCATTAATATTCTTCTCCCTTCTCCCTATCTCACCACGAAGTTATATTAATATAAGATTTGTAATTCACTTCTCTGCAGATGGGGATCAGGACCAAAGAAGCTTTCCAGTATCCTCAGGTTGTACTTATTCACTCACTCAACAAATATTTACTGAGCACATACTATATGCCACACACTGTTTACTGATAACTGCAGAACACAGACAAAGCCAAGTTTCTCCAGTTATGGGGCTTGCATTCCACAGGGTCAGGAAATGGACAATAAAAATATAAAAATATAAATAATTTCAGATAATCATCACTAAATGACTAAAATAAAACAACATAATAAGACAGAGCATGACTGAAAAGTATTATTTCAGAAAAGATGATTAGGGAAAGCCTTTCTCTGGTGATCCCATTAGATCTGAAATGTAAATGATGAGAAGCCAACTATGGAAAGAGCTGAAAGAAGACCATTTTAAGAGTCTAATTTCTCTGATTTATTCTGTAGAGTGTGTCCCTCCAAGTAGCAGTTTTATGTGCAATATTCTGTAAGTCTGAATGTGTCTGAAAAGGTGTTTTGAAATTCAGTTGGTACACTTTTATCTCTTCTCTTGCCTATAATTTTTTAGTGTTTTTACAAGAAAAGATTAATATAGACTGCTTACATGAAGATTGGCTTATTAAGGATAACAGGAAGAGTGTAGGTGCAGATTTCAACAATCCAGGAGCAAACTATACATGGAATATTAAAGCCCATCATACATTCCAGGAAGGGAGGAAAAATTCTCTTTAATACTCACTTAATGAGCACTTGTTACATGAGAAAAATATATTTTTAATAAAAGAATGAGATGTGAGTACATAGAGATGGATATGGATCCTGTCTCCAAAGAGCTTACAAACAAACTATAAAGTAAAATGGAAAAAAGTGAGAAACTAGAAGTACAAAGTGATGGAATAATCACTTTGAAGAGACGGTGATTAATAGCTGCTAGGAGAATCTGTAAATGTTCCAGCAAGAAGTGGGTATTTGACCTTAGCCTTGAAATGTGAAACATGGGCACCATATCAATAGGCAGCATGAAAGGCCATGGCACTAGATGAGACCAGTTGGAGAATAAGTGGAGGGAAGGGAAAAGGCTCAAGGATTGAGTCCCTTGCACAGATGTTAATGGCCTTAAAGATGAGGTGGCACAATAAATAGAGATTTCAACCATGTCAAATAATACACAGTAAGATGAGTAGTGAAAATTGTGAATTTAGCAATTTGGAGATAATTGGTGGCCTTGAAAGGGTGGGGGAATGGGCAAAATGAGTGCAGGGGAGTGGAAGATACAGACTTTCGGTTATGGAATGAATAAGTCATGGAAGTACAAGGCACAGTATAGTCCATGGTATTGTAATAGTGTATGATGACAGATGGTAGCTACACTTGTAGTGAGCACAGCATGATGTATAGACATGTTGAATCACTATGTTGTACACCTGAAACGAATGTAAAATTATGTGTCAACTACATTCAAATAAAAACTATTAAAAAGACCTGTTTCAGTAGAGAGTAGGAAGGAACAATTATTTGAAGTAGATTCGAGAAAACTACAAGGAGAACTGAAAATCAGTACTACAGATTAGTGCTTCTCAAACTTTAATGTCATTATAAATCTTGGTGATCCTATTAAAATGTTTTCTTATTCATTAGGTCCAGAGTAGGATCTGAGAGTCTGTGTTTTTACCAAGTTCCTTGGTGATGCTGATGTTGTTGGCCAATCATAATTTGAGAAGCAAAAGAAGAGAATCCTTTTAGGAATTTCTATAAAAGGAAGCAATAAAATGGGATGGGTGAGCAAACTAACTTGGGGGGATGCAGGGTCAAGGAAATTATTTTTAGAATTCTCATTATCACAGCAAGTGTGCTTGAATGTCAGTGGCATTCTCTCCAGAGTTGAGAGAGGGGGAAACAAAATGAAGATGGGGGAGAGAGGGAATAATTGTTTGAACAATGTCCTTGAGTAGTCAAGACAAAATGGCATCCAGTGATAAATGAAAGGGAAGCCTTGGCTGGAAGCACAATTGACCCACATTACTAAGGAAGGATGCAAAGTTCCTGGGTATAGATGCAAATGAGTTGGATGGTGGAGTGCAAAGAGGTTCTCTTCCAGTTGTTTTTAATTCTCAGTGCAGTAACATACTTAGATGATAGTACTTGGGAAAAGTTGTTAGAGGTTTGAGGAAAGAGAAAAGTGTGAAACAATCATGAGATGGGGGGAAAAGGGACAGAATAGGTGGAGCACAGAAAACTTTTAAGGTAGAGAAACTATACCATATGATACTGTAATAGTGGATACATGTCACTGTATATTTGTTCAAACCCATAGAGTATACAAAACCAAGAGTGAACCTTAATATAAACTATTCACTTTGGATGATAATGATGTGTCAATGTAGGTTCATCAGTTGTAATGAATCAACCACTCTGTTGGGGGGTGTTCATAATGGAGGAGGGGGTGGTTGAGTGGGAGCAGGGGCCATGAGGGAAATCTCTGTACTTTTGCTCCATTTTGCTGTGGACCTAAAACTGCTCCAAAAAATAAAGTCTCTTATATAAATAAATACATAAGTACATAATTGTGAGAAAGTGAATTGTCTAGGACAGTTTTCTCAACCCTATCAAACCCAATGACCACTTTTATAACATATTTTTAACACCCTTGCTACTATTGTAAAAATAAAGCAACAATTTAACCTAGCTACACACACATTTTAAATCAATATAATGTCCTCACCGTAATATATATATGTATATATATATATATATATATATATATATATACATATATATATAAAAGGAAAGTAAGTAATAATAAAATAACATGTATTTACACATGTAAATGCTCAGGTGTGGGTATACGGAGACCGAAAACATCTCCACGAAACACTCAATGCTCTCTAGGGGGCGATACTACCCTTGGTGAAAATGATTATGTTGCTTGCCGTGACTCCACATTAGGGATTGTGATTTCGCAGGAGACCCATTTGCAAAGTTGTGTGTTCGTTCAGCTGCTTGGATGCAAGATCAGGAGTAAGTGAGTTGCATCTAACCAGGGTAGTAGCTTTATTGGAAGAGTAAATGGACTGAGCAGGGAACAAGGCCACTTAAGGCCCAGGTCCACAATCCCTTTCTGCAATTCCATAATCCAAAAGGATCATTGGAAAAAACAAACAAACAAAATTTTTATAAGATGGTTCACAACTCATTTGGCAACAAAATTCAACCTGAATAGGCACATAGCTATTTAAATCCCTTACTGGCCCCACTTATTTGAGAATAATCATCAGTTTCACTACAGACGGTATTATACAACATGGCATAGGAACTGTACTACTTTTCTAAAATAAAAAAAAATGTGAATTTGGAAATACATTAGACCTCAGGGGTTTGGATAAAGGTTTATGGTACAGTTACAGGTAAGGATGAGTTTACACCCTGAGGTGGCAGGAGTCAGGAAGAATCATCCAAGTGGATACTGAAATCACTAAGATGAGTAGCGAGTACTTAGATTTGTCTGCATCAAGGAGTAGTGCTGGATAATATAGTCTGATAGCCTAAACTTCAAAAGAGCAGATTGGTATGAGTGAGAAGAGAAAAAGGTCTGGAGGGAGCAATGAGGGAAAAGAACATTCACCCACGGTGTGGGGTGAAAGGTGTGAAAAAAATAAAGAGCCAAGGGCGCCTGGGTGGCTCAGTTGGTTAAGCGACTGCCTTTGGCTCAGGTCATGATCCTGGAGTCCCGGGATCGAGTCCCGCATCGGGCTCCCTGCTCGGCGGGGGGTCTGCTTCTCCCTCTGACCCTCTTCCCTCTTGTGCTGTCTCTCATTCTCTCTCTCAAATAAATAAATAAAATCTTTTAAAAAAAAAAATAAATAAAAAAAATAAAGAGCCTCAACCTGAGAGGGCTTCAGGGGAAGCCAGGTGGTTTATTAAGGCTAGAAGATGGTAATGGTTGTTGGCATACAAGGGCACAGAAGGACTTCTGGAAAGGCGTGAGATTGGCTCCCTTAAGGAAATGTACAGAGCCTTGTGATGGGGACAGACCAGTGCAGAATTGTTTGACCACTTGTGTCAACTGAGGTAAATGGGATACGTGGCTCAGTATTAAGGATACACATAAACAACAGTAGAATTTTGCAAATGAAGCAGCCCTATTCAGATAAAATGGAATAGTTCAGGGGTCAGTAAACTTTTTTTTGTAAAGGACCAGATAATAAACATTTTAGGTTTTGTGTCACAATGACTCAACTCTGCCAGAATACACAAAGTAGCCATATCCAATGGCAAATGAATGGGCATGGCTCTGTTCCAATAATATTTTGCTCAGGGTTAATGAACTTTTAATTTCATATAAGCTTCAATGTCAGAATATATTACTTTTCTTTTGATTTTCTGTTCAATAATTCAAAAATGTGAAAACCTTTCTTAGCTCATGACAGACAGCAGACTACATTTGGACAAGGCACCACAGGTGGAAGACCTCTGGAATAGTTTAGTATGTAGAGTGGGAAAAGAGAAGAAGAGGTTGGAACCAGACTAGGGAGGACTTCAAAAAGCATGCTAATGACTTTGCACTTTTTTTTTTGTATGCTTTAGGACCTATTCAAAATTGTCACAGAGGTAAAAGATATCATCTCATCAGTGTTCAGGAAAATAAGTGGTTGTCATAGAAATAATGGATTGGAAAGACAAGAGAGTGGCTGCCGAGTGTCAGTTTAGAAGTCTTGGCACTTATATAGAGGGGACCCAAATGCCCAGAGATCCCTTTGTTTGAGAAAGAAAAAGCCATTCATTGTCATTAGAAATAATTAAAAGGGCAATGCTGAAAGGATATTAAATATACAATTTACTTTCTCTCTGAACATACTCAAAGGAGGAAGTCATCAAATGAACAAAAAAAAAGCAATTCAATATCCTAAAATGGAAGCCAAAGAGGATTGTAAATAGAGGAAGCACACACAGGCACACACACAGAAAGGAAAGAATATTTAGGAACATTAAGGAGATTTAACTCACAGGACTCAGAGGGTCAGAATATGGTGCTGGTCAAGAAATAGGAGAGAGTGGGTACACATGGGGAAGAGTTCTGAAAAGGGGATCCAAGAGTATGGTCCCTCCAGTTAACAGAGCTAAAATTATTTTCCCTCAGGGTTTGAGAATTCTTTTTTATGACAGTTTCTTAAAATACTTTCCTCTCTTGAATTTTATGACTGACTTCTCTGGGTGAAACTCTAGAAGCTAGGGAAAGGAGAAATCCCATCCTAGAGACTACAGGTGATTCTAACCCAGAAAGGCCCATCTGAGACCCATTCCCAGGCTCAAAGGGCTCCTGGATTGGGCCAGCAAGACACACATTTAGAATCCTACCATAGCAGTAATTTCTTGGCTCCTTCTGTAGAAAAGAGTAAAAATACACCCAGAAACCTCTGCCATTACCTTCCATATTCACCCAAAGAAAAAATCCCAGTAGAAGTGAAGAAACCTCGTCAGTACTCTGAAGAAAATCCACTTACTTTTTCTTTTGCCCTTTGCTATTTACAGAATGCACTTCTAAGTGGAGCAATTAAAATTTGGTCCTAAGCTGCCTCTCTTTTCTACTTCTGCCAGCCCAGGGGAGGTTAATACCCTCTCAAAGAAGAAAATAAATCTTGTAGATATGATAGGATTTGAGGAAATTTATGTACGCTGGCTCCAAGCTACCACTGAAGCTGAAACCAGAATGAAGCCAAGAACCAGGCTTGTAGTAATCTGGGCAGAGAATTTCAGACAGAAGAGAGACAAGTGCAAAAATCCCGTCAGTGAGCCTGGCATGGCTGTAGAAGAACAAGGAAGGAAGGTTAGGCTTGAGGGAAAATGAGTGCAGTTGAGACAGGAGGTGGTGGGTATAGGCCACACCACTGTCTACCTTCTAAGATAGGAAAGAATTTGAATTTTTTTCTAAGGGAGATGGAAAGTGACTGGAAGAGGGGCATCTCATTTACCTTTTTAAAAGATCACTGTGGTATGCCCTATTCTTTCAGTGGTGCCTTTTAAACTTTATAATTTCAGGGCGCCTGGGTGGCTCAGTTGGTTAGTCAACTGCCTTCGGCTCAGGTCATGATCCTGGAGTCCCGGGATCGAGTCCTGCATCAGGCTCCCCACTCAGCAGGGAGTCTGCTTCTCCCTCTGACCCTACCCCCTCTCATGCTCTCTCTCTATCTCATTCTCTCTCTCAAATAAATAAATAAAAAATCTTTAAACTTCATAATTTCAATCTCATCCAATTTAGCATTTTTTTCTTTATATTCAACATTTTTTTTTGAGAGAGAGAGCAAGCTCTTGCACATGTGTGAGCTGAGTGGGGGGAGGGGCAGAGGAAGAGAGAATCTCAAGCTGACTCCCCGCTGAGCACAGAGCCCCATGCCAGGCTCGAACTTACCACCCTGAGATCATGATTGGACATTTAACTGACTGAACCACCCAGGTGCCCTGTATTCAATACTTTTTGTGTTGATTAAGACTCAAGCCCAGGGCACCTGGGTGGCTCAGTTGGTTAAGCGACTGCCTTCGGCTCAGGTCATGATCCTGGAGTCCCGGGATCGAGTCCCACATCGGGCTCCCTGCTCAGCGGGGAGCCTGCTTCTCCCTCTGACCCTCCCCCCTCTCATGCTCTCTCTCTCTCACTCTCTCTCTCAAATAAATAAATAAAATCTTTAAAAAAAAAAAAAGACTCAAGCCCAAATTTTAGATATTTTCCCATGTCCTTCTTAAAGTTGTATTATTTTACCTTTCACAATTATATCTGCAATCCATAATTATAGCTATAATCTGCAACTTCTTTTTGTGTGCAGTATGAATTACAAGTGAAGATTCTTTTCTTTCCCACATAGATAACCAGTTGTCTCAGCATTGCTTTTGTAAACACTAGTCTTTTCTCACTGCCACCTTTGTTATGAGTCAGTGTCCTAGTCAATTCAGGCTGCTGTAACAAAATACCGTACACTGGGTGGCTTATCACCTTATGAGAAATTGATTTCTCATACTTCTGGAGGCTGGAAGTCAAGATCACGGTATTGGCATGGTCGGTTCCGCTGAGAGCCTTTTCTCTGAGGCAGACTGCCAACTTTCATTGTATCTTTATAGTGGTGGAAGGAGAATGAACCAGCTCTCACCTCTTATAAGGGCACCAGTCCTATTTGTGAGGGCTCTATGTTCATAGCCTAATTACCTCCCAAATGTTTCACCTCCCAAGGCCATCACATTGGGTGTTAAATTTCAGCATATAAATTTAGGGGAGGACACAGGTCAGTCAGGTTATCCCCGGTGTACAGGTCTATTTCTGGTCTCTGCTCTGATATATTGTATGTCTTTCTATCATTTTCACAAACTTTACAGAAAATATATAATGATGCAAGTTAAAAAGATGGATGAGACCAGAAACATAATTCTTAACATTGTTCATTCCTGCTGTACTTTCTTGTGGATGGGGGTAAAGTATAACTGGAAAACCAAGGACCTGCACTGTTTATTTATATAAAGTAGATTATCTAAACCAACTTATTTTAAAGCACATTTGGGATTTTTTTTAGCTCAAAAAAAGATATAATATTTAAGTTCCAAATTAAAGATTGAATCTTTGATGCTCACACATTTACCCATTTTGATCCATTTCTAATGAAAAACGTAAACAAATTTTTTAGAGCTACATTTTTCAAACTTTTTTGACTAACAAAATGCTGGTCTACTCACTAATGGGTTCCAACTCACAGTTTGAACAAATTGAATTTAGATCTGAAAATTCAAAAAAAAAAAATAAAGGACTCTACATGATTGTGTACCCCACAACTAGGTATTTTATATATTTTTCTCTGCCCAAATAAGGAAGAACCAGTATTATTTGTATGTTAAACGTCACCATTTATTTTTACCATTTCAAAAATAATACAAAACAGTAACCAAAACGTTCTACGGTTTTTCTAGACTATATAGACTTTAAAAAGTCTGGAGGATCCAGTGTGCCATAATGATTTTCTCTTGTACAAATGTGCATTTTACTGGTTTTCCACTTACCACATTACAGATACAAAAGATCTCTAAAGGTAATGTTAAATAGCTGATTATGTGGTATAGAATATATTTCTAAATCTTTTTTTTTTTTTTTAAGATTTTATTTATTTATTTGACAGAGAGAGACACATTGAGAGAGGAGCACAGGCAGGGGGAGTGGAGCGGGGAGAGGCAGGCTTCCTGCTGAGCGGGGAGCCCAATGCGGGGCTCGATCCCAGGACCCTGGGACCATGACCTGAGCTGAAGGCAGACGCTTAATGACTGAGCCACCCAGGCGCCCCTAGAATATATTTCTAAAAGCCAAGGTCATTCTATACAGAGAGATGGCGTTGAGTTTCCAAAAGATTTTCTGAGAGGTATGATTCTTGATTTGAGTCTTGAAAGAGGTATAAACTTGGAATCGGGGTTGGTGGTGAATTTTAAGGAAGGAGTGGTGTTAGGTTATCCCATGACATACATTGCATTTTCTGGGCTGGAACTGGAATTAGATTGTGGAGCTCATGTCTCTTCATTAACCATATCCTAAATGCAAAATAGCATCTGGATTGGATCCTAGAATGGATTTTTTTTTTTAAAGGAGATTAGTAGAAAAACTGGTGAAGTCCAAATAAAATTTTGTTAATAGTATTGTAACAATGTAGACTTCTTAATTGTACAAAATTTGCATTAGTTATGTAAGACATTAACATCAGGGGAAGCTGGGTGAAGGGATATATGCGAACTCTTCTGTCATCACTGCAAATCTTCCATAAATCCAAAAGTATCTCAAAATAAAAGTTTTTTCAAAGACCATGCAATCTGTGGTTGACTCAAAATTTTTTTTTATGGGAAAGTATAGGAGAGGATCTAATATAAGTTAGAGGGAACCCTGAAAATCTTCTTCAGGTGAACCTAATTTTAATAGGTTCTTTAGTAGGAAGGGAGGTTATGTGAATACTACATCCTTAAAAGGAAAAATAGATCTTATAAAACTGCCA
The DNA here is from genome assembly GCF_002201575.2 of Neomonachus schauinslandi. NCBI lineage: Eukaryota > Metazoa > Chordata > Mammalia > Carnivora > Phocidae > Neomonachus > Neomonachus schauinslandi. The sequence continues at coordinate 18,582,879 of NC_058404.1, forward strand.
AATAATAACATTCACAATTATTGCCAAAGCTCAAAGAGAACGTGCAGTCTGAAAAATAACCTTAAGGTCCCCCACTTAGGTCCACATCTGATTCTCCTGGAGAAAATGAAACATGACAATATTTGTGTGGTTATAGCTTTCATCTAAAGAGCATAAAGACTGTTGAAATGTATGACAATATAATGATAAGTCTCATTTTTGACAGTGTGAAGTACCAAACAGCTTCCAGTTAGATGTTAAAAAAAAAAAAAAAAAGTAGAGTCCACCTTCACCCATTTCTCCCACCCCCCACTGCAACTTCTGGGTGAAGTGGGTCAAAAGGTACAATTTCCAGTTATAAAATAAATAAGTCCTGGGTATGTAATGTACAGCCTGGTGACTCTAATACTAATAATACTATATTGTATACTTGAAAGTTGCTAAGAAAATAAATCTTAAAAGTTTTCATCACAAGAAAAAAAAATGTAACTTTGTGGTGAAGGATGTTACCTGGATTTATTCTGGTGATCATTTCCCTATCTATATATACACAGTATGGTACTGGCACAAAAACAGGCACATAGATCAATGGAACAGAATAGAGAGCCCAGAAATGGACCCTCAACTCTACGGTCAACTAATCTTTGACAAAGCAGGAAAGAATGCCCAATGGCAAAAAGACAGTCTCTTCAACAAGTGGTGTTGGGAAAATTGGATAGCCACATGCAGAAGAATGAAACTGGACCATTTCCTTACACCACACACAAAAATAGACTCCAAATGGTTGAAAGATCTAAATGTGAGACAGGAATCCATCAAAATCCTAAAGGAGAACACAGGTAGTAACCTCTTCGACCTCAGCTGCAGCAACTTCTTCCTAGAAACATCGCCAAAGGCAAGGGAAGCAAGGGCAAAAATGAACTATTGGGACTTCATCAAGATAAAAAGCTTTTGCACAGCAAAGGAAACAGTCAACAAAACCAAAAGACAACCGACAGAATGGGAGAAGATATTTGCAAATAACATATCAGATAAAGGGCTAGTACCCAAAATCTGTAAAGAACTTATCAAACTCAACGCCCAAAGAACAAATAATCCAATCAAGAAATGGGCAGAAGACATGAACATTTTTCCAAAGAAGACATCCAAATGGCCAACAGACACATGAAAAAGTGCTCAACATCGCTCGGCATCAGGGAAATCCAAATCAAAACCTCAATGAGATACCACCTCACACCAGTCAGAATGGCTAAAATTGACAATTCAGGAAACAACAGATGTTGGCGGGGATGCGGAGAAAGGGGAACCCTCCTACCTGTTGGTGGGAATGCAAGCTGGTGCAGCCACTCTGGAAAACAGTATGGAGGTTCCTCAAAAAGTTGAAAATAGAGCTACCCTACGACCCAGCAATTGCACTACTGGGTATTTACCCCAAAGATACAAGCGTAGTGATCCGAAGGGGTACGTGCACCCCAATGTTTATAGCAGCAATGTCCACAATAGCCAAACTTTGGAAAGAGCCAAGATGTCCATCAACAGATGAACGGATAAAGAAGATAATGGAATATTATGCAGCCATCAAAAAAAGAACACAAAATCTTGCCATTTGCAACGACATGGATGGAACTAGAGGGTATTATGCTAAGCGAAATAAATCAATCAGAGAAAGACAAGTATCGTATGATCTCACTGATATGAGGAATTCTTAATCTCAGGAAACAAACTGAGGGTTGCTGGAGTGGGGGGGGGTGGGAGGGATAGGGTGGCTGGGTGATAGACATTGGGGAGGGGATGTGCTATGGTGAGTGCTGTGAATTGGTAAGACTGTTGAATCACAGACCTGTACCTCTGAAACAAGTAATACGTTACATGTTTAAAAAAAAAAAAAAGAAGATATTAGGAAGGGAAAAATGAAGGGCGGGGAATCAGAGGGGGAGATGAACCATGAGAGACTATGGACTCTGAGAAACAAACTGAGGGTTCTAGAGGGGAGGGGGGTGGGGGGATGGGTTAGCCCAGTGATGGGTATTAAAGAGGGCACGTACTGAAAGGAGCACTGGCTGTGATTCGCAAACAATGAATCATGGAACACTACATCAGAAACTAATGATGTAACGTATGGTGACTAACATAATAAAATAAAATAAAATAAATAAAAGAGAAATATGAAACAAAAAAAAGAATCATGCTGTACACCTGAAACTAATATAATGTTATATATCAGTTATATCTCAATTAAAAACAAAAGGACAGAGTCAAAATGTGCTTTAGTATGCCCTCTTAAACATCATAATCTACTAAGATCTCAAATTCCAAGGAGAAACTTATACATTATTAACTGGATTTTTTTTTTTTTTTGGTGGAGAAACTCTAAAAATACATTTTAGAAGCTCTTTATTTTTTATTGTTATGTTAACCCCCATACATTACATCATTAGTTTTAGATGTAGTGTTCCATGATTCATTGTTTGTGCATAACACCCAGTGCTCCATGCAGAACGTGCCCTCTTTAATACCCATCATCAGGCTAACCCATCCTCCCACCCCCCTCCCCTCTAGAACCCTCAGTTTGTTTTTCAGAGTCCATCGTCTCTCATGGTTAGAAGCTCTTTAAACAATTGACTGAACTTGAAAAACATTAACTTTGCCTTTAAACTTTGTCAAGACAACAAGACTTGGGGTCTAAACTTTGGCCCATAAAATAATACTTGCATAGTTTTGAAGAAGGCACTTGTCATTACTGACTTTCTATTTCCTTATCCATAAAATGGGTAATAACAATTCATAAAGTTTCTATCAAGATCAAATAAGTATGCAAATAGGCATTATAAATGATAGAAAATAATAGTGCAAGAGACTTTTTATAAAATATATAATCATGGAATCTCTAAAATGCCATAATATAAAATGCTGTATCTCAGAGAGTTAAGCACACTTGAGTTCTTTTTTTTTTTTGTAGTTTTATTCAGAAATAATTAGCATACATCACTGAATGAGTTTAAGATGTACAGCATGATGATGTGATTTACATCATTGTGAAATGGTTACCACAACAGGATTAGCTAACATCCATCTTCTCATATAGATACAATAAAAAGCAAAGAAAGGGGAAAAGGGAAGAAAAATTTCTCCTTGTGATGAGAACTCGCAGGATTTACTCTCTTAATTTTCCCATATATCAGTGTTAACTGTAGTCATCATGTCATATGTTACATCCCTAGTACTTATTTATCTTGTAACTGGAAGTCTGTACCTTTTTAGTCACTTTCCTCCAATTCTTCCTCCTCCCACCTCTGGTAACCACAAGTCTGATCTTTTTCCTTTTCTTTTTTTTTTTTTTTTAATATTTCACATATAAGTGTTATCATACAGTATTTGTCTTTCTCTGACTTCACTTAGCATAATGCCTTCAAGTTCCATTCATGTTGTCACAAATGATAGGGTTTCCTTGTTTTTTATGGTTGAGTAATATTCCATTATATATATACACCACAATTTCTTTATCCATTCATCCATCTATGGACACTTGGGTTATTTCCATGTCTTGGCTATGGTGAACATAGGGGTACAGATATCTTTTCAAGTTAATATTTTCATTTCCCTTGGATATAGTTCTAGAAGTGGAACTGCTGGATCATATGATATTTCTATTTTTAATTTTTTGAGGAACCTCCATACTGTTTTCCACAGTGGCTGCACCAATTTACAATCCCAGCCATAGTGCACGAGGGTTAGCCCAGTATTTGTTATCTCTTGTCTTTTTGATGAAGGCCATTCTTAATAGGTGTTGTATCCTTGAGTTCTAATCTGAGTTTAGCTACTTACTTAATTTACTTACTTGCTTTCTTGGCGCTTCAGAGTTATTATTTTTAAATGCAAATAAAATGATGATAATAATAATAGTAATGATAATCATTTTATAAATTTGATTTCTAGATAAAATGAGTAAATGTATGTAAAGCATTCAATTCCTATTAGCTAGAACACGCATAGACTGAAGCTCCAACAATGAAACAACGGTTTACAAGTTTAAGGTTAATATGCACTTATGTATGAAGCATGCTTTCTTGTAATAGTCCATTCCCATTGCTCTTGGGATGAAGATCTAACTTCTTACTACGGCCTACAAGGCCCAGGAGTCTGGCACTGTATATCCCCTCTTGCTCTCCCTCCTTAAATAGCTATTCCCTCTACTGTTAAGGGGGGTGGGGGGGGCTCTGCCCTCTGACCTGACTTCAAAACATAGTAGCTCTAGGGAAACCTTCCCTGAACTGCCAGATTCCATTACAGCCTCCTGTTATAGGCTCCCATAACACAGAATACATACCCTTCGTTGTCCTAACAATAGCTCCATTTGACATTTACAAAGCATGATTATTTAGTTGTCTGTCTTTATTTGTATTTCTGATAGTTGTTCACATGGATTCTTGCACTATTTTTTATTTTTTATTTTTTTAAAGATTTATTTATTGGCGTGCCTGGTGGCTCAGTCATTAAGTGTCTGCCTTCAGCTCAGGTCATGATCCTGGGGTCCTGGGATCGAGCCCCACATCGGGCTTCCTGCTCCTTGGGAAACCTGCTTCTCCCTCTCCCACTCCCCCTGCTTGTGTTCCCTCTCTCTGTCTCTCTCTCTCTGTCAAATAAATAAATAAAATCTTTAAAAAAAAATTTTATTTATTTATTTATTTTTAGAGAAGGACAGAGAGCTTAAGCGGGGGTAGGGGCAGAGGGAGAGGGATAGGGAGAGAATCCTTGAAGAGCACAGAGCACCAGATGGGGCTCCATTCCAGGACCCTGAGATAATGACCTGAGTTGAAATCAAGAGTTGGATGCTTAACTTACTGAGCCACTGCGGTGCCCCTCATTAATTTTAATTTTAATTTTTAAAACTATTTCATTAAAAAAATTTCAAAAAATTTCATTAAACTATTATTAATTCTAAATACTGAATTTTTTGGCACTCTTTAAATTTTGCTGCAGGGAAAACTGCCAGTTATTTGCCTCCCTCTAGTTCCTGCCATGCAACTTCAGCTTGCAAACTCCAGTAAGGCTAGGGATACATAGCCTCAGGGCCTAGAACAGTGGTCTGTGGGGGGGGGGGGGGAGAACTTAAATATGTGTTGAGTGAATTAAAGCATATTAATAGTTTTCATATTCTAAGCTTTTTAGGGAAAATATTGGTTTGTAAGACTGAAATAAATTTTCAAAATACAACTTTTAAAAACTAGCCAGGATGTTATTTGTAGAAGAATTGTTATGACTAAAGTTCCAGCAATCCAAAAAATTAACTTGTTTCCATGCACCATTCTCTTTGTATCAATTTCAAAAGGCAGCCCACTTTCCTTTCGTGGTTTAATTGGTTCCCCAACTCGTTTTGGAGAATTGCCTTTGATCTCAGTTCTTATGACAACAGATGAGTTCCTTCCTTTTGGTTTACTTCTTCAGGAAAGCTAAAACAAAATGAGAGCAAAAATAATTTCTGTAGAAGGTGGAGTGTGAAATGTAAATTTAGATTTTCTAAATATGTTGTCTCCAGTTTCCAGACAGTCACACTAACACAAACCAAGTGAACCGTCTGAATCAGTAGTGAGGAAGGGATTATAAATTAATCTAGTTGATTGTATGCACTGTTTCAATAGTTAAGGGACTGATCACAAAAGGGTGAATTAGATGAAAGAAAGGATCTTCAGCTTCAGCCAGTGTGTGTATCTCTCTCTCTATATGTATTACCATCATCATCATCTTTTATATAAAATTATATATTAAATCAAGATAGAAATAAATGATAATCATTTATATATAATTTATATATTTATATAAAACGTTTGTTAACATATATTATCTATACATATAAATTATATATGTGATTATATGTAACTTATTTATATTTTTATTTATGTATATAAATAATGATGACGATTACATAGAAAGAGAGATACCTCCAGTGAGGAGGGGGATTTTTAAAGACCAGTGACATTGCCATTTAAAGGCTTGCCAAGAATGGTGAGGGAATAAGACTCTAGAAAAACAGTTTACCTATTTCCCCTACTGGAAATGATCTTTTACTTTCCGATCTCACAATTGATATTTATTCTAAATAGATTTAAAAAAAAAAAGAGCGTGGAGAAGTACTCCCAGATATATATGTGAATTGCAGACAATCTGCAAGTAAAATTTAAGAGGTTTTTAAACACTGATTTGGGTTTTTGTTTTAATGGTCTGTGTGCTTACACGAACTATTAAACTTCACTAGACCATAGCCAATGGCGAATGTTGATTGACCGCAGCTTTCAAAGTGAGTTGTGTTACCTTTAGGGATATGAACAGTGAAGAGTAATGGCTGAAAAAGAAAAAGCAGTAATTCTGCGACTGGAGGTAGGGTGGGGTGGGGAGTGGAGGTTGGGGGAGGGTAAGAGAGTGCAGGGCAAGGTGTGGTACGCTTTTAGGTAAACCTCCACTTCCAGAGGGTAAAAACTACCTCCACCGCTGGATTTTCATTTCATTGATAAATAACTGTTTAAATACGATTATACCTACGTTCATTTGCTCAACAGACATTTACTGAGCGCCTACTACCCGCGAAAGCTAGGTGATTGGGATTCCAAGAGGTGTGCCCACGTGGTGAGGGCCGGGGAACTGAGGCGCTGGGGGAGGAGTCACCCCGCAGGGTAGGCTCTCCGCTGAAGGTGACCGCCGGTGGCCGGGTCTAGGCGGACTACCCAGACCAGGGCGGAGCAGAGCCACACCCGGCCGCCACTCCCACTGCTACCTGATACCCTTACTGTTAAAGGTTTGGTAGAGCTTTTCCTTGGGAATTCTAACCTAATCAATGCAGCGCTGAAAGGTAGGTGCAGCCTAATGTGAATGTGTCCATCAAAAAGAGGGTGGGTCTAACTGGCTGAGCGTTACGCAGGGTTGATTTCAGCTGCTCTCCGGGCACGAGTAGCAGTTTCTTTTTGGGTCTTGTGAAAGCAAGTGGAACGGGAGGTATCAAGAGTGCATCTTGGTAGCATGGGTAAGTCTTGTTTCATGGAACTTCGCTTTTTCTCAGATATGGGGGAAAGGGTGTGTATTGAGTTCACTACTTAGAATGTATTTTTAACAAGGGTCCTGTTCAAAAGGTTTTGAAAACCATGGAGAAGTGTTTTATCATCCAAGAACCAGGTGGGGAATGGCCCTTGGCCAGGAGACTTCTAGTGTTTAGACCGCGTTGACTACAGCTGCCCTGGACCACTGGCCTCAAACTTTTAAAACAGATAAAGGAGAAAAGTAAACACCTTTTCTTGAAAGTAGATATTTGGTTGAGATTTCCTTAAAGTCGCATTCTTAAAATTTTGTTTAAAAAATTCATATAGATATTGTATTTCACTGCAACAAATGGCTAGATCTATTTTGTCTTAAAATGTTTATATTAAAATGTTCACTTTTTTTACAAGTCTTAAAAATGTTCACATTATTAAATAAGAGAGTATACCTGTCTTCCCTTTCTTCCCTCCTCCAATTATCTCTGCAAGTGACACTACCACCCACCCAATTACTGCAGCAAAATACCTAGGACCTTACTCCTTATTGATTTCTCTGTTTGCCTTACTCCCTTTATCCAATCCTCCAGAAAGTTTAGAAGGTTCTGTTTTCCCTGTCTGCCACCATTTCATCTCCGCTACCAACACCTGCTCCAAACCTACTGTACTCTTTCTGGATTGCTAAAGAGCCCAAGGGATTTTCCTGCTTTCACCTTGCCTCCTGAGGTCTATTCTCCACACACCAGCCTGAGTAATCATTTTAACCTCAGCCAGAACAGGCTTTTTCTGGTTTGGAAGACCCTGAAATGGCTCCCCCTGGTTTGTGAAAGAAATGCAAATGGCTCCCCTGGTTCACAGGATTCTGCAAGGTCCTCAACCTTATCTCAGACCACTCTATGCCAGCCACTGTGTGCAATAAACATGGCTCCCTTTGTCCTCCAGCATGTTAATTTCTTTGTACGCCTTGCTGTGGCCTAGAACGCCCTTCTCTCCCCTCTTTCCACTGGCTGATACTTTTCTTTTTCAGGTCTCGACCTAATGCCCTCTCCTTGGAGGCAATTCCAGGCATTCTCAAGATGGCCTCCCCCATTTCCTTTCCCTCTCACACCCTAATTGCTTTTATTTCATAGCATTTTTCTCAACCTTAAACTATTTTATTTACCATTTTACAAACACTGTTTATTTACATTTATATCTCACACAGATAAAAGCTCTATGAAAACCAGGAACTTAGTATCTTTTTAGTGCTCTAGGGTCAGCACCTAGAACAATGTTTGCTACTAAAGATTTGTCAAATGACTGAAAAAGTAAATCATGCACCCTTGGAGTACTTCTATCCCAGTTTGAGCAATATAAAATTATATTACTCAAATACCATTACGTATTTATCATCCATATTTTCTCTTAACACCGTGTTCACCCAGTACATTTTCCAAGTAGTTCTTTCTATCTACCAAGGGAGAATGTACTTGTCGTATAAACAGGATTTTTTCCCATTATAAATTAATAAATTACTATTTCAATTTTATACATCATTCTCCCAAACTTGAATATTGTGTGAGAAATGGTGTAATGCTCAGAGATCTGGCAAATAAGAATCTAGCTTAGAAAAGTAAGGGCTACATAAGTTCATAAAGAAAATACCTCTTTCAACCCTGATCTCATAAAAGAGGTCTTTCTAGGTAACATCTTGGCATCATTGATAACCAACTTTTTGAAACTTCTACATTGGTTTCAAAGTCCCACATAATTTTGTAGTAAATTAATTTTATAGGTTTGCTAAATCAGTATCACCAGTATGATTATTAATGCATATTAATCAATTCATTTCATTAGACAAATGTACTAAGTCCTGGGACATGTGACTAAAACAGAAGAGAACCTTGCCCTAGCAGAGCTTACAGTCTAGTAGGTAAGTCAAACCTTAAGAAAATAATACCAGAGACTGTTCAGTATAAAATAGGAAGCTATGGAAACACTGAGCTTGGGGACCTAACTGAGCCTACGAATCAAAGGAAGGTAGCCTGAGGAAGTGATGTTTAGGTAGAGATCAGAAATACGGATGGGAAATAAGCCTCTGTGTGTGTGTGTGTGTGTGTGTATGTGTGCGCGCACGTGCACACACTAATAAGGGAAGGAGGAGTGAGGGTGGATAGTACTTTATTAAGAGGGAATAGCGTGGCACTTTATTGGAGGGAGTGTTTATTATGGCTGAAAAACAAGTAGAGCTGGAGATAATAAAATTGGAGAGAAAAGCTGGAATCAAATTGCAGTTATTTTAAATGGACTAAATGGAGTGGGGGGGTTTGTATTGTCCTACTCAAACTTTAGAGTGATTGCTAGTGATTTTGCTCCAAAGATGCTATATTCATTAATATTTTTAAAAAGTCAAGAATTATTTTTAGCTAGGAGAACAAGATTTTGTTAGGCAAATTTCCTGAGTATAGTCTCCTGGCTTATCTTACTTTTTAAAAAGAATAATAAATAATAACACTTGCACCATTTAACTTTATATATATAACAGCTTGAAAATATATGTGTGTTTTTTGGGGTTTTTTTTTTTTAGAGAGAGTGTGAGTTGGGGGGAGGGCAGAGGGAGAGGGAGGGAATCTTAAGCAGACTCCACACTGAGCATTCTGAGCCCCACACGGGGCTTGAGCTCATGACCCTCAGATGATGACCTGAGCCAAAATCAAGAGTCAGAGGCTCAACTGACTGAGCCACCCAGATGCCCCATGCAGCTTGAAAGTATTTTTAAGTAGCCACATTTAAAAATAACTCAAAAGGATCCTGCCATTTACTTTTTGGGGGAAAAAAAAAATACATGGAACAAAACAAACCATGCTTTTCAATTGCTAAGGAAAGAGCATTTTAAGTTTTTTCTTAAATGTTTGTATATATATAATATAAAAATATAATATTTTTATATTATATATAAAATATATAATATATATTTTAAATATATAAAATATAAAAATATAATATTTTTATATTATATATACACAAATGTTTAAGTTTTTTCTTAAATGTTTGTATATATATAATATGAAAATATAATATTTTATATTATATATATACAAATGTTTAAGAAGAAATTCAAAACTCTTCCCTTAGCAATTTATATATATAAAATAGTTGTGTATATTTCTCCCTCTGACCCTCCCCCCTCTCATGTGCTCTCTCTCTCTCTCTCAAATAAAAAAAAAAAAAAAAAAATTTTAAAAAAAAAAAAAAAAATAGTTGTGTATTGTATATAAATATATAATTTATTTTATTTATAATTTATGTATTTTAAAACTGCAATTTACATAAAACATTTATTTATATATTATATATTTATATATATAAATGTTTAAGAAGGCATTTCAAACCCTCCCCATAGCAATTGAAAAACATGTTTTTTGATGCTGTGTATGTTTTTGCCAAAAGTAAACAGCATGATTCTTTTGAGGTGGTATTTTTAAATGTAGCTATTTAAAAATGTATTCAAGCTGTTATTTTTCTCTCCACTACTTTCACATTTACTTCTTTTTATTATTTTTTTTAAAGATTTATTTATTTAACAGAAACAGCGAGAGAGGGAACACAAGCAGGGGGAGTGGGAGAGGGAGAAGCAGGCTTCCTGCTGAGCAGGGAGCCCAATGCGGAGCTCGATCCCAGGACCCTGGGATCATGACCTGAGCTGAAGGCAGACACTTAACGACTGAGCCACCCAGGAGCCCCCACATTTACTCCTTTTTAAAAACTTTTTAAAAAGGATTTATTTCTGTTCCTTGAACAGGACATCCGGACAATAAAATTAAGAGATCTTCTATAAGGCACGCAATCCTAACATTAAGCAAAAGGCTCCTAGATTATAACATATTCATAGTGTAACTTTTACAATGTTGCTTTTAGATTTTTAAGAAAAAGAAAAGTATTCAAGGCCAAACTCCCCTGTGCATGGAAATGCATGGATTTCATGTGTTTTTTTTCCTCTGAATCTCCCATTTTCTGTAGAAGTAGAAACTACACATGGGTCAGATCCAGCATCTGCTTATTTTTTGGAACACAGCTCCCCCTCTATGAATCAGCTATGGCTTCTTCCGTGCAACAGAAGCAGAGTTGAACAGTTATGGCATAGACCATGGGGCCCACAAAGCGTAAATCTGGCTCTTTATTAAATTAAAAAAAAAAAAAAAAATGCTGCCCTTGGTCTAGAATAGTATCTGGCATATCCCAGGACCCAACATATACTTAAGAATGAATACAAAGGCAAAATAACACTAGTTCATGTAAGCATTCAGCATTAGCTCTGTGCCATTATCTGTGCTAAGTACTTTATATGCATTATTTCATTTGAATTTCACAACAGTGTTCACCATAGGCAACCCTCACTTCCTTTTAGTCACCTGCTGCCTCCGCAGTCAAGGCCTTCCTGAGCTCCCAATTTAAAATCGTGAATTCCTTTCTACCAGCCCCTTTGCTTATTCTGTACACTTTACCTTTTTTGTTTTGTTTTCAATTTTTAAGACTATCTGTAATTTAGGTTTCATAGATGGGGAAGTTTCTTACATGAACAGTTAGTCAAATAACAATGAGTTAGGGCTGAGTAAGGGAAACTAAAGAGAAAGTTTGATTATAAGTATGATTTCAAAATGAGGGAAATTAGAATTGATGCTTTCGTTGTTGCTTTCTGCTTTGAAGTGTAAGGTCCATCCTCCATCCGTACAAAACTATAGGAAAGAATTTGCGGCATCTTACATTGGGCTTCTTTTTTTTTTTTTCTTTAACTTTGTTAGTTAACCTAGTGTAATATTGGTTTCTGGAGTAGAATTCATACAACACCCAGTGTAGCAGTTTACCTTTTAACATGTGGCATGTAATACTTAGTGTGTTCAGGAGAATGTATACTCCAGGAGGCATAGATTTTTTTCTGTGTCCACTTACTGATGGAACTCAACCCATGAGTAGCCTAGAGTAGGGCTAGCACATAGTGAGTGCCCAATAACGTGAGGTGGTCAGTTGGAGAGGTCAGATAATTTGTGGGGATACCCACATAAGATAGAATTAGGACCTACATCCTATGTCACAGTTCATTCTCTTCCTTGGGTTTGTCAGAGAAGAAGGCAATGCAACCATTTTGTTACTGAAAAGTGAATTTGAGGCCATTTTTTTTAGGTCATTTTCTGACAGTGGTTCTAAAGTTGGACTATATTTTATCTCAAGGTTACTATCTCAAAGGAGGTGTTTGCTGAAGACAGCTTACTCAGATCACTGTCACTTGGAAGTGGTTGATATATCCTGGTGCAAATATTCAAGGAAGAAGCAGGCAGGACACTATGGCCCAGCAACTGAAGAAGAGGGCAAAAACTTGTGGCCAGAAAGGCCTGGGTAGAAGAGCCTTCGGGAGGGATAAGCCAAGGCCATCTAAGCCACGGCCAGTCCAGAAGGAACTTCCCAACACAACATGGGCCTTGGAAGATGAAGGTGTGTTCTTTGAGACGAGCCATCTGGTTGTTAGAGAAGACTCCTTCTCTGACTGTTACATAGAATGCATAATTAGAGGTGAGTTTTCTGAACCCATTCGGGAAGAAGACTCGTCCCTTGACTACCTGGAAGAAGGATCAGAGCAAGAGCTTTCTCAACAGGTTCTTACAGCAAGCTCACTTCTGGAAAAATCCTTGAAATCCACACAGAAAGGGGCAAAACAAGAACTTCCTCAACAGATTGTTAGAGAGAATTCACAGCTTGAGTGTTCTGAGTATGTAATAGGCAAGAAGCTTCCTTCTGGAGGAATACCCAGCATTGACTTATCAGATCCTAAACAGTCTGCAGAATTTGCTAGAAAGAAGCCAACAAAAGATAAGGAATATGAGGCTCCAGAAAGAATTGTTTGTCCTCACAGTGGATGCCCAAAAAAGTTGAAGAATAGAGCTTCCCTGAGAAAGCATCTCCTTGTCCACGGTCCTCGAGATCACGTATGTGCAGAATGTGGGAAAGCATTCAATGAGAATGCGAAACTAAAAAGACATTTTCTGGTTCATACTGGAGAGAAGCCATTTCAGTGCACTTTTGAAGGGTGCGGAAAACGCTTTTCTCTGGACTACAATTTGCGCACGCACGTCCGCATCCACACTGGGGAGAAACGTTTTGTGTGCCCCTTTGAAAGCTGTCACAAGAGGTTTATTCAGTCAAATAACCTGAAAGTTCACATCTTAACTCATGCAAAGACCAACAAAATGAAAGAGAAGATGGAAAGTAATCCTTTAACAGGATAAGCATATTAACAAAAGAGTGATTTGGGGACAAATGTACCTTATTATCATCTCCGGAAAAGAGCTTTTTTAAAGCAATTGCAACCCTACATGGTATATTTTTGTTTTAATGTACTATGATGCTCCAGTAGTTTGACACCATTTTACACTGTATAGAATTAACAGTGTGTTTCCAACAAGAAGGTCAGTAATGACTTTACTTCAAAAGCATAATCCTTAGTACATTATGAATTAGATTACTGGATATGGGACTTATTTTCACATGCTATAAATATGAAATTAACTTTGTTTTTAAAGTCTAGTTTCCAATTGTTTAGCTTTTTGCCTTTTAGGAATAAACTTCATGCAACGTGTGATAATCCTAGAGAATGAAAATTTTGCAGTAGATTGTCAGTAAGTGAATGAGTAAACATGTTTAAAAGTTCGATATATTTTTAATCCTTTTTTATCATCGTAGAAAACTATTGAAATCACATAGCTAGATTTGAATGGTTATCTGATAGTGTCAATTCATTAGAATCATTTTAGATATTTTAAAAGGAAATAAAAACCCAGAGATATTGCTGAATCTGGATTTAAAAAATCAGAGGTGGGGGGCGCCTGGGTGGCTCAGTTGGTTAAGCGACTGCCTTCGGCTCAGGTCATGATCCTGGAGTCCCGGGATCGAGTCCCGCATCAGGCTCCCTGCTCGGCAGGGAGTCTGCTTCTCCCTCTGACCCTCCTCCCTCTCATGCTCTCTGTTTCTCATTCTCTCTCTCTCAAATAAATAAATAAAATCTTTAAAAAATAAAAAAATAAATAAAAAAAATAAAAAATTAGAGGTGGGTATTGAAAGGCAGTACCATATATTTGTCTTTGAAACTAACAAAACATTGCAAAGGTTAATATTTCAGTACTGGGGGGGGAGAAGTCCAAAATCAAGGTGTTGGCAGGGTTAGTTCCTTTTAAGCGTCATGAAGGAAGGATCTATACCTGGCTTCACCCCTTGGTTTATAGATGATCATCTTCATGTTTACATGGTTGTTTTCCCTCACGTGCTCATCTCTTTCCTCTGCATGTCCATGTCCCCAGATTCCCTCTTACCAAGATACCAGTCATACTGATTAGAACCCATCCTAATAATCTCATTTTAACTTGACCACCTCCATAAAGACCCCATCTCTAAATAAGGCTACATTCTGGGGTATTAGGGCTAGGATTTTGACACAAATGTTGGGGGGTTCACAGTTCAACCTGTAATGTGCATTTCCTTAGACCAAATAATTTCATTTCTGGAATTGTATTCTACAGAAACATTTGCACGGATGTACAGAGATATTTGTTCAAGGATATTAAGCACATTTTTAATAGTATTAACTTCATATCTTAAATGTCCATTAAAAGGCAACAGGTTGCATAAATCATGATACCTCTATTCATTCAGTAGAAAGTATGCATATACCCTTAAAGAAACCCTGACTGTAAAGGGAAGGAAATAGGGCCACAGCCAGAGGAAAGCCACAGAGTAGGAGGAGGTTTGTTGTTAATAGATACTAAAATTAATAAAAGAGATACTCTGGGACAGAATCTGGGGTATTTACATGCTGTGGAAGAAAATTCAGAGTAAGTGGTTAAATATTCTGGGTAAGAGGGAGGAACTGGGGGCACCTGGGTGGCTCAGTTGGTTAAACGACTGCCTTCAGCTCAGGTCATGATCCCAGGGTCCTGGGATCGAGTCCCGCATCGGGCTCCCTGCTCTGCGGGGAGCCTGCTTCCCCCTCTCCCACTCCCCCTGCTTGTGTTCCCTCTCTCGCTGTGTCTCTCTCTGTCAAATAAATAAATAAAATCTTAAAAAAAAAAAAAAGGGAGGAATTGTTTCGTCCAGAGGTGGCTGATAAAAAAACTATAGCTTCAATATAGGGATTAACTGAATCCCTGATTGAAATAATCTTAATGATGTGCAGAATATATGCAGCTATCAAACTTGGAATGCACCCCCCCCACATTAATATTATAAATACTCAGTAGTTAACAAACCATATTTGATGTTAAGATTTAAGACCCCATTGGAAGTAATGATAGTATGTACCATAAATTTAACAGCTTTCAGAAAAAAAAAAAATAACAAAACAGTATATAAGCAGATAAACTTTAACATTAATTTTGATTTGAGAAATGCCAAAATGTACAATCACATGACTTCAAAGCATTTAAAAAATGGAAGGGCTTATATTTTCACCTCATTGAGCAAACTGTTAGTATGGAATATTACAGAAACTTAATTTTTTATTTATAATATATTTGGTATGACATTTATACCATCATTTCTGTAGGAATGTGTGTCCTGAGTTTCTAGGTCAAAATGAACATTGGATATATAATCCATTCATAAATTTGGAATTTCCTCTAAGTCAAACACCTGAGTATAGAATTTAGGATGGGAATTTGGTATTGATCAAGGTGATGGAGCATATGTTTATCTGGTTTTTGCTTTAACATTAATGTGTTTGATTTGGTCCTCTGGATTTCTACCTCAGGAGTTGAATTAGGACATAGAATCTCTATAGGCTAAGCAAAAAGGCAAGATTAAATAGGGAGCAGTCAAAACTAAAGTCAATGGCGGGGTTTAGGCAGCAAGCTCTTGAGACCTGGGACTCAGGGCATCAAGAGGGATCAAGATCGACTTCCCCTTTGTAGAGGCTGGTCTACTTCTGTAGATTATTCTTTCTGGAGCTGAGGGGCCCAAAGCTCAGTATTTACAACCGTAAAGCTTAATTGTACAAGAAATACCAATTTGAGAAAGTGTGTATCTGGATTCCAAGGCTTAGTTAAATTCTGATTTGGGAATAGGATGCTCCTTGGCTAGCCTTCTAGCTGTTTTGTTTCCCAAAGCACACCCCTAAAACTGCTACGAATGTAAAAGGGAGAACGCATGTGGATGAAAAATTGAAAAAGGAACAGAAAAGGAAATTAGCTATTGCAGATATGTTGTCTAAAATCTTAATAATGTTTTGGAAAGGAAATAATACACTTTTCTACATTTGTATTCCAAGAATGAACACAAGATGTGTGAGTACATACCCAGAGAAAACTGAAAAAGGAAATCAGTCCATCTAGATTTTCACGGCTCCAGGTACCAGCATGTTGCAAACCCCAAATCCTGATAAATGAACAAATATTTTTCTGTTTTCATGTGGTATTTGGATTCATGGCCCATATCATTTTTTTTTCTTTTTTATGGCCAAACATTAATAGTCAGAAGATAACACCAGAGAAATGGCTTTCCACAGAAAAATGAAAATCTTAAAGCCCATCACTTTCTTGGTATCTCCAACACATAGGTCATAGTTAGTTGGCACTTAATAAATTATAGAATGAATAAATGTAAAAATATAGCTTAATATGCTTTTTAAAAAACTAGTTACAAAGTTCTTAAAATTATATATAATTTAAAAACAGCTAATTGTCTTTATATAAAATCTCCTGGTTACTGTGAGATAGGGTGAACAACTTCACTAAAGTGTTCATTTGCTCATTGAAAGAAATATATATTTGTTGCCCATGCATATATCAACTCTTAACTCCAAAAGCAATTACCACTAAAAATTGTTATATTACTTGATCATTTTTATTAATAGTGATAATTATCTTAAGTCTCACTTTTTTCCCTGTCTTTCTTCAAAAGGGGCAAGAGACTGAGGGTCTGTTCATGTCCTAACATCTTGGATAATGAAGCACTAACCTGCATTGAGAATTATATCTACCAAGACTATGATTAATTAACAGTGTGTTGAGACATTCCTACTTTAAAACGGTTTCTTTTACCTCATTCTCTGATATGTATACAGATCTCCCAGTCATATTTGATTTATTTCACCTTGGCTACAAACATAAATTAGCAGACACAGGATTTCTATCATATTCTATCTAAAAAATAATTTTATACAAAAGCAATTTGACAGATTCTTTTCAGTGGAATATGCGTGTGCAGAAATCTGTGTGTGCTTATGTTTTAATTACCTCATGCACTAGCTCTGAATAAATTGCATGATTACATCCTACATTGGACACAGAACAGTGCAAGATATATTAAAAAGCCATTATATTTGCAACTCTGAGCAAGAGACTATAATTAAAAGGCAATTGGATGAAATTAGCTTTGAGAGTGCAAGAGTTTAAGTAGGATTTGGTAAATGAACATTAATGGTTAACATGTGGTTTTTATTATGTCTTTCGCTGCTTCTCTCTGTGACCCCAGGGTTGAGTCTCTTAGATTTCAGTGGACCAGACATGTGAAAACACCTGTACAAAGCTTTGCTTTACCATGTGGCTAAAGTTATGTCCATAAAAGAAGCCAACATAACTGTGACTTTAGTAAATCAAAGGTATTAGGTAAGCTAGAATGATACCCTGGGCATTAATAAACTATTTTTTAATGCTCCTAAGATCTCAGGTATGTGTCATAAAAGCATAGTTCACACTTCCTGCAGCTCAAAATGTTGGTCCTAAAATACACATGCACAAATCAAAGAAGGGATAAAACTTTAAAGAATTCTGATTATCATGACCATTAAATAAAGTTACATACAATATATGTAATAACCACTTCACCTTTATCTAAGGCAACCAAAACATTTGCAAACTACTGAGGCTTCAGCCCGGTACTGATATTTCCATGTGTGGGAGGGGAGGTGGAAATCTTTTGTGTTTATCAGGTATATATGCCTAATAGATCTTCTACTTAGGGCAGATTAAAGATGGCTGCAAATTCTTTCCTATTCCTCCCATTGAGAGTTGGAGTCTATTTCCCCTCCCTTTGAGTTTCTGCTGGTCTGTGAATGTCTTGATCAATAAGAGTCAGATGTAAATGGTACCTTAATAGCTATGCCAATGTCAGGCCTAGCTTTTAAGAGGCCTGGTAGCTACTGCCCTGCTCTCTTAGTAACTAACTGCTATTATAACTACCCTAATACCACCATCCTAGGCAAAATCCAAGCCACATGTTGAGGCCTATAAGATAAGACCTGGCGAGCGAGAACAAGGCCAAGCAATAGTGAGGGGCTATCTTGTAGGATCAGCCAGCCCGTCACCCCAAGTGACACCAGCTGAACTGTAGGCAAACTACCTGGATAGTCCATTTCCAACTTTCTGACCTACAAAACGATGAACAAAATGAAATGGTTGTTTACGTGGTAACTATAGCTGATAACACTGTATTATATATAGTTGAAATCTGCTGAGAGTAGAACTTAGTATACATATGGTGAGAACATTATATGTGAGGCGATGGATGTATGAACTAGATGGGAGGAGTCCTTTAACAATGTATACTTATATCAAACACAGTGTACACTTTAAATACATTTTCTTTGCCAATTATACATCAATAAAGCTGAAAAGATGACTGTTTTAAGTCACTTGAATTTTGGTTTTTGTTCATTGTGCAGTAAGAGATACAAACAGATTTGTTACTTGACTTTATAGTCTCCACTCTGCATTTGTGTAATGAGTGTTGTGTGTACATGTGTTTATATATACATACATATGTATGTACATAGATCTTACCATATAATTAGTTTATGCCTAAGTTCAAAAGGAATTTATATATTTTCAAATTTATATACTAGATTTAATTTCAGGAAGTCATAACAGCGAGGTAGGTAGTGAGTTCCTTTTTCCTAGACCAATAGAGACTGAGCTATTTGGTCAGATATTTAAGGAAACTACAGCTGCCTTTAATAAAACTAAAACTCAGTTTCTCTAAAGGGTGATGGAGAGTCTCCCCTTGGGAGGAAGTTTCTCTTGACCAGCAGTTTATGTCTTCCTGGGTGGGAAGACAATTACTACAGCCTCCACCGCTGTCCTTAAAGGGCCATACTCCGTTTTGACACTGACCCAAGCATGAGCGCACAACTCTTCCTTTATTCATTTTCAGTGAAAATGAGATGAGGCTGGACATTTAAAAATCCCATTAGAGGCAAGAGAAAAACACCATACAGCTTGCATTCTCAGGTCACAGGTTTAAGAGATATCCACCTGTTTGGGATCCAGAGTTAAGGGAAAAGCTCCAGTGATTAGTTTTCACCTGAGACCTGGTTTTGGTTTCTGACAGAGGACCCACTTACTCTCCTTGCTTACTAACCTCAGTATGTCTAGATGGAGTATTTAAATAGGGAGGCCCCTGAAGTTATCCCATACGGGGATATAGGATGGACACACAAAAGATCTCGTAGAGATGGGCGAGGAACAAATTTTGAAGGTGTTATAAAACCATCTTTAAAAGTTAGAATTTTCTCTTATAGTCAGTAAAGAAAGCATTGAAGGAAATAAGTAAGTGATATGATCAAATTTGCTTTTTAGAAAAATCATTTGGGATTCAGGGTAAAAGATTGATTGGGGAGTAGAAAAACAGGCAGCTGTTGCAATAATCCACAGGAGATAAGACATGTCTTACTGGACTTTTTATTTCCAGCACAGGCATAGTACACCATAAATGATTAATGGATGTTTGAATAAATGCTTGACTTGACATAACTAAAAGTATTTCCAAGCAGTAGTAAAAATAGAAAAGTGACAGACACAATCAAAAGACAAATAATCCAATTTAAAAAATGAGCATAGGGCTTGAATAGACATTTCTTCAGAGAAGATCTATAAATGGCCAATAAGCTCACGTAAAGATGCTCAACCTCAGTCACTAGGGAAATGCAAATCAAAACCACAATCATACCACTTCACACTCACTAGAATGGCTATAAAAACCAACAACAAAAAATAGAAGTGTTGGCCAGAAAGTGGAGAAATCTGAACCTTCATTCACTTCGGGTGGGAATGTAAAATGGTGCAGTCCCTTTGGAAAACACTTCAGTAGTTCCTCAGAATGTCAAGCATGATTATTACATGACTCAGCAAGTTCACTCCTAGAGAGATGTAAAACTCTGTTCACACAAAAATTTGTGTATGAATGCTCATAATGGCATAATTCATAGTAGCCAAAAAATGGAAATAAGCCAAATGCCCTCCAACTGATAAGTGGATAAACAAAATTTGGTATATCCATACAATGGATTGTTATGTCAGCCATAAAAGGGAACGTGTTACAACATGGATGAGCCTTTAAGACATGGTAAGTTAAAGAAGTTAAAGAAGCCCGACACAAAAATCCCTATATTGTAGGATTCCATTTACTTGAAACATTCGAAATAGACAAACCCAAAGAAATTGAAAGTGGATTAGCGGTTGCCAAGGTCTAGGACACGGAGAGAATAGACAGTGACCACTAATCGCTTATTTTTGGTATGATAAAAAGTGTTTCTATCTGATTACTGTAGAACTGTGAATGCACTAAAAAACCCCTGTATACTTTGAAAGGATGAATTTTATGATATGTGAATTACATCTCAATAAAGCTGTTACTTTAATAATCACTTATGCAAACTCATATGGTCTTACTAACTATTTTACAGACCTTGCATCAAAAGTAATAACTAAGCACATCAAACACTCAGGAGATTAGATAGCCAGGGTTAAGAACACAGACATCCGAATCAGGCAAACTGAGTGGAAGTTCAATTTCATCACACAGAAAACTGTGTGACTTTGGGCAAATCACATAACTTCTCTGAACTTCCAGTCATCTGTAAAATAGGAATAATACCTATCAGAGATGTTGTGAAGGTTAAATGAGACACCAGACAAAAAAGTCCTGAGCTGAAGTGCCTAAGAAATGAATGTGAGATGATATTATTCTGTGTATTATAAATATGACTTCTAGTGGGTGTACTGTGTCAAAACTATGGTCCTGCCCCTTAAGATTCTTTTAATCTTATAGCACATTATAGGTGGCTGATACAGATTATCAGGTTTTTTTCCTTAATGAGCATATATACTTTAAAGTGTGTTGAAGATGAAAATATTTAAGGTCAGCATCTTGGAGTTTCATTTGTTTTCTAAAACTTGAACCCCTGTGACTTACACATTCGAAGGTTTTCCAAGGGCAGCTTTAAAGTGGGTAGATCTGGTATTTACCAAGCCCAGTTCACCTTCTCTCCCTTACACCAGCCAGCCTCCACAGACATGTTCTGTTATTAAAGGAACAAGACAATTCAGAGATCTTTCTCACAGTAGTACAGCTTCCCCTTGGTTCCCCAGGCAAAGCCACAACAGTGTCCTCAATTAGAATTGATGGCATCCTGGGCGCCTGGGTGGCTCAGATGGTTAAGCGTCTGCCTTCGGCTCAGGTCATGATCCCAGGGTCCTGGGATCGAGTCCCGCATCGGGCTCCCTGCTCTTTGGGAGCCTGCGTCTCCCTCTGCCTTTCTCTCTCGCTCTGTCTCTCATGAATTAAATAAATAAATAAGCTTTAAAAAAAAAAAAAAAAAAAAGAATTGATGGCATCCCTCTAAGTCTAGGTTTCCCCCCAAGTTTTCCTTACAAATGTTAGCACTCCTTTATTGTCAGATATTTTTGGATAAAGTGAAAATAACATACAAAGAGTATTCATAATTTTAAGAATTTTTACCAAGTTCTTGATTTTTAGTTTCTTTCTGAGATAATAAGTGGGGGTGGGACTCAATGTTCCCCTTGTCCTAATCTGCATCAGTGGAGACCTTCAAGATAGTCCTTCTGCCTGGTCTGTAGATGTAATTCAGGTCCATCAAGTGGTGTTTTGCAGTTTTAGGAAAATTCACTGTCTTTTTGAGGACCTCTAGCCTGGGTAATATTTGAGACCACTAGGTACATCCGTTACAAGTGGGGTCTGAGACCCACAAAATACTCTGAGTGCTATAACTAGCAACATGTGAATGACAAGATAGCAAGATGCAAATGCAAAGAGTTCTATTTCTAGAATATAATTCTAAAACCCTTTTTATTTCTGAAAGTATGTTCTAATCTAATGGTGTTGACATATGATAAACGAGTCATGTTAAGATAATACAGTAAAAGGTAAGAAAGATAAATTACTGTTTTATTGTTATTATTGCTTTATTAGTACTAATAATGACTTAGGGACACGATTGCAAAAACCATGGCCTCGGTTTTGGAGGAAATTATAGGTGTCTATTTGAGAGTGTTTTAAATAATAAAGATATACATTCACATTTGCGAAGTGCTTTGAAAATGAAAGGTGCAGTGTGAGCATAAAATGGCATGTTGTGTGAGCACAAAATGCCATGTAAAATGGAGCTGAATGTGTCTTTGCCAAAATCCATAGTTGAAGCCTGAACCTCTAGTACCTCAGAATATGAGATAAAGCTTTTACAATGTGGTTCAGGTAAAATGAGGTGGTTAGGATGGGCCCTGATTCAATCGGGCTGGTGTCTTTTTTTTTTTTTTAAGATTTTATTTATTTATATGACAGAGAGAGCGAGAACAGGAACACAACCAGGGGGAGTGGGAGAGGGAGAAGCAGGCTTCCCACTGAGCAGGGAGAGCCCGATGTGGGACTTGATCCCAGGACCCTGGGATCATGACCTGAGCCGAAGGCAGATGCTTAACGACTGAGCCACCCAGGCGCCCATGGGCTGGTGTCTTTATAAGAAGAGAAAATTTGGACACACAGAAGAGACACCAAGGATGCGTGCCTACTGAGGAATGGTCTTGTGAGGACACAGCGGGAAGGCAGCTATCTAAAAGCCAAGAGAGACCTCAGGAAAAACAAAAAAACAAAAAAAACGAACCTGCCGACACCTTGATCTTGGACTTCAGGCCTACAGAATGTGAGAAAATAAATGTCTGTTGTTTAAGCCACCCAATCTGTGGCATGTTGTTATGGTAACTTGAGCAGGTTACACAGGCCACTTCGCAGAAGTGCAGTGAGAGGAAAGAATAAAGAGCAAAGCACAGAGGCACGAAACAGCATTGCACAGGCAGGAATAAATGCTGGGCAAGAACTTCAAGAGAATAGACTGGAGGCGTGCACAGGCACCTTGGGCTCAAGCGATCTTCTGCCGTGCCGAGGAGCTTTAAATTCTCACATGTAGAAACTTAGGCCATTGAAGGGAGAGTTCTAGGTCACTTGGGGTTTTTTGTTTGGTTTGGTTTTAATTGCTGTTGTTTTAAGAACTGAGATCATTTTCGAGAAACGTAGCAAAGTATAAAGCATAAATAAAAGGTAAATACACTAACAATTTTACCAGCTAGAAGGAACCCACTGGTGAATATGTTCCTTAAAAGTCAATGAGTTTACTCAGAAGAGCAATACATTCAGATCTGCATGTTACAACTAACACTATCGTGTGACCTGTGGATGTGAGCATCTGTGAAGCAGGGGAGAAGAATAGACTGAGAAGTCAGGTCTGTTTGGAAGAGGTATGGAAAGCCTGAGAAAAGGCAGCTACTGTAGGGATAAAGAGGAGAGAGACGAGTAAGGTAATACATAGGTGAAATTATCAGGCCATGGTGATGGATGAGGGGAGGAAGAAGCGTCTAGAATGGTCTTTAGGTTTCCAACTTGGAAGAGTGGATAGGTTGTGATACCAGGAAGGGACATGGAAGCTTCTTAGAAATGCAGGAGGAAGAGCAAGGAGAAACTATGTGATACATTTAGTTTAAGATGAGACTCATTGTGTGTGTTGGGATAAAAACAAAAATCACTGTGAAAAGTGAACTTACTCGAATTTGACTGGGGAAGCTAAGAATTCGCATTCCACAATTTTATGGATTTCTTAAGATAGTTCAACTTTGTTGCAAAATAAGTAAATCAGAGAGGATAAACAGTATTTTAATAGGTTAAATGTGAGTAGTTTCAACCCACCAGATTGACTAGTAAGTCTATGACAAACTTGAAATAGATAAAATCAAAATCAAAACAGAGCAAAGCCATTTACTCTCTAGCAAATATTTATTTGCACAGAAGATAGATATACTCGAGAATGTCCAGCCAATCTTTAAAATAATTAGGAATTCAAAGACCTGCTATCTAGAAATTTCTCTAGTCAAAGAAATAACCATAGTTGTAAAATAGCTGACAATCCATTTATTAAAACAGTAGGCGACTAATGCTTCTCCTTGTTTCAAGGTTACATTATAAATCAACTGAGAGGGGCAAAAACCTTGTAAGAGACCTGTAGGAGGATGAGCAGACCAATTTAAACTATTAAAAAAAAAAAAAAAGTCCTAAAGTGCATATCTTACTTACAGAAAGAATGAGGTTTAAAAGGATGATAATTAAGAGAAATTGACACAGCTGGCTTCCAGCAAGTTTCAATTGCAAAGATCATATAAATTGATTTATAATGTTCCCATGTGACTAATGAAAGTAGATTGGTGACCATATTGTTCCAAATGATTGCATTAGAGAACATTATTACTTTAGAGAAGCCCGCATTAATAATAAAATCATTATCACCAAGGAATAAATAAAATAATACTTTTCAGAATCAACGTGTTGGATTTTAACACTCATACTTTATTATTATTAACCATCTTTCAAAATGATTAAAAAGAACATTCCAAAGAAGCATCAGTTCCATTCTTCATTTTATTTTTCCCTTGGAAGAAAGGGGGATTCAAAACCTTCCTGATGTCAGCACTTAGAAAGGTTAATTATTCATACAGAACAATGAAGAGGAAGCACTAGATTTAATTGGACACATGCTTCTCACATTTAAAGATAGGGGAGTAGATAATGATGTCCCTTTTGTGTCCTTCCAGAAGAAATATGGGGAACTGATAATGTCTCACACAAGTCTTCAAGGAAGAAAATGTAGAGCATGCGTTTTCATAGATCACTCACTCATTAAGGAAAAAAACTCAGAAGAAATGTAGTCTCAATAAGAGCTTAGATATGATCAAATTTAAATATCTTACCTTGGAAACAAGTAAATTTGACATCACTAACCTCTGGAGACTAGTAGGAGATTCTGACATACAAAGTTTTATCTAAGTATAGGGACTTTCTGATCAAGGAAATAGTTAAAAGGAATGAACAAACAAAAAATTGGACCACAGAGCATTCCATCAATGAATTCTGGTGAAAGCTTATATGGAAATGGTGACAGTAATATTCTTTTGCTCCAGGTAAATAAACTACACTAAACAGCATGAAGTGAGAGAAACTAAATCTTTTTGTTTATCTCTGTATCGCCAGTGCCTAGTATAATATCTAGCATGTAGTAAGTAGGCAGGGATTAACTATACGTTAAAAAAATGAACTTTGGAAAGGTCAATTCTAGGACATGTACTGACAAGAAATAATAAGTATTCTTAGAGCAAAAACCATTCTTTCACCAATTTTTTTAATGCAAATCCTTTTTTGTTGTATTAGATGCAGAAAAATGTCTAGAACCGAAGTGGTTTGCATTCCACTTGCCCCCTTCCAGACATTATCCACCCTCACCCGAAAGGTAAACACTCTGCTGACCTCCAACACCACTGTTACTGTTAAGGGCATGTGGGAAGTTTCTGGTTTAGGGCTGTTAGAAATAATACTGCTATGAATATTCTTATGTCTTTTGGGAAAAAAAAAATGTTCTCATTTCTTCTGAATATAATTAGAAATGGAATTGCTCATTCTTTGGAGATATATATATATATATATATATATATATATATATATATGATGAACTTTAAAAGATATTTTCAGTTTTCTGAAGCGAGAGAGAAAATTCCTCTAAAGAGTTGTCTTAAGTGATGGGTAGGAGTCCTTTATCAGCTGTGTGTGTGCTCACTTCCCTCCCCCAGGAACCAGTTCTTGAACATTCACTTCTTGGTCTACTCTCTTTGGTGATCTCATCCAGTTTTAGGCCTTCATTTTATTTATTTTTTTTAAGATTTTATTTATTTATTTGAGAGAGACAGAGAGAGAGCCCAAGCAGGGGGGTGGGAGGAGGAGAGCGGGAGAGGGAGAGTCAGCAGGGAGTCTGATGCTGGGCTTGATCCTAGGACTCTGAGATCATGACCTGAGAAGAAGGAAGACGCTTAACAGGCTGAGGCCCCCAGGCGCCCTCCATTTTAGGCCTTTAAATATCTTCTGTAGGTAACATAATTCCTCAAATTTATACTATCTACTTATCACCTCCACTTAAATGTCTTCTGTGAATCTCAAACTCAACATGTCCTCAACATCTCTCCACTTTAAATTCCCCTCCCTCCACTATCTTCTTGTGTTACTCTTGCACACTCAGACTCCTCTTTGTCCACACTGACCTCCTTATTCCACAATGAATGTATAAGTATGTTCCCACTTCAGCGCCTTTATACCTGGAAGACTCTTGTAGATATCCACCCAACCGGCTACCCCACCCCCATAACCTTCATCAAGTCCTTACTCCAGTGGAAACTTCTCAGCAAGATCTTATCTCATTATTCTGTTTTCTGCTTTATCACTCATCACCATCTAATATATATTTTACTTATATATTTGTGTTATTGTCTATCTCCCTCTGAAATGTAAACTCTATGAGGGCAGGAATGTTGGTTCACTTTTGTATATTCCATGAGTTCAGTACCTTTGTTTTTGCTGTATCCCAAACGCCAGTGAGAGAGTCTGGTGCACGATAGGCATAAAATAAATATATGCCAAATGAATAATGAACTTAGTGAAATCTTATTTGGCAATCTGTTAATAAATAGCCTGAAATTAGATACAACATTACAAATAGAGTCTTACAAGTAGCCCACAAAAAGAAACTATAATCTTCTATCTTACGTATTTTCTTATTATATGTGAAGCCTTCTCACAGATAACACAAAATAGCTTTGAACAGTTGTTTCATTTATAGACTTTCTGAATCTTTGGGTTTTTATGTACTGCAATCTTTGTCAGTATCTTGCATGAGTCAAAATAGGCAATGGAGAATTTTACCCACTGTACAAGATCAGCCTGAAATTCATTCCATATTTTACTCTCTCTCCATATTTCAGTAAACTCTAGTACAAGATATACAATGCATTTTTCATGTCCTAAGAATTTTAAAAATCTAAGGAAAGGAATAACAAGAAATATTTTATTCACTACAAAACAAAACAACA
The DNA here is from genome assembly GCF_002201575.2 of Neomonachus schauinslandi. Lineage (NCBI taxonomy): Eukaryota > Metazoa > Chordata > Mammalia > Carnivora > Phocidae > Neomonachus > Neomonachus schauinslandi. Next base: position 18,610,090 of record NC_058404.1, read on the forward strand.
AACTAAAGTACAGATAGAGTGGCATATACATGAGTGATGAAGGGTATTCTGTGCAAGCTTCACTAAAATTCTAATTCTTCCATCTTCTACTCTTGAATAAAGAAAAAGAGCTATCAGTGAGAGTAACTCATTCTTAAATTTCTTTCCAGTAAACTATATGAATCCATAGGTTGTACAAAAGTTTGTAAGCATTTACTTTCTACTTATTTCAATTTTTAATAATGGAAGTAATATATGATTATGATGCATAAAAAAAGAACGTACAGGAGTGCCTGGGTAGCTCAGTCAGTTAAGCATCCAACTCTTGATTTTGGCTCAGGTCATGGTCTCGGGGTGGTGGGATTGAGCCCCGCATCAGGCTCTGTGCTGGGCACAGAGTCTTCTTGGGATTCTCTTTCCCTCTACCCCTCCCTCTGCTTGTGTGCACTGTCTCTCTAAAGTAAATGAATTAATCTTGAAAAAAAAAAAAAAAAGAACCTACAGAGTGAAGAGTTAGCCTCATCACTACCACCCTATTTCTTTCTTCATATGTCACTACTGTTAAGTATGTAGTATTTTCCCTCTCCTTCTATACATGTGTATGCATGTGCATGTGTGTATACCTAAGTTTGTAATAAGTATTTACAGCATGCATGGTATGACCTTATTTCCCTTGTGAAACTCTTGCTATATATGTCTAGATACATTTGGATTTTTAAAAAATGGGATGATATGAATACTATATGACCATGTTTTACCAGTAGCACCGTATTCTAGAGAGTTCCTCTGTATATAAAGGTCTATCCGTTCTTTTTAATGGCTGCCCAGTATTCCTTAATATGAATACACTGTATTTTATTTAACCATTTGCTATTGGAGAATATTTAAGTTGTTTACAATGTCTTGTTATTGTCAGAAATAGTACAATGAACCCTGGTGTATGACTTGTGCATAAGATGTGAATATTTCTTTAGGTCAGTAGTTCTCAAGAGTGTGGGTCTGGACCCCTTAATATGTTATTTGCCTTTGTCAATATTTATACTTATAAGGCAAAAGCAATAATGAATAAGCCAGTTTGCAGTTCATAACAAGTCAAGGCACCAACCTGAACTAGAGTCATTATATCCTTCTCTACCATGCATCAAACACTGACACTTTTATAATGAAAAAATAATTTATAATAGACTGCGTCTAATCCAAAATTATAATTGGTGGTTCTGAATTCACATACAAATTCTGTTAACTTCCGTTCAAATTAAAATTCTTTTGACACGTATCTCATATGCCAATATTCCTAAATTATACTCATAGATAAGTACATTCCAAGTCATCTAAATAAGTTGATTTGCGCGCTGTGGTAGAGAGCCTGCCAATATGGCTGCCAACAATTCTTCCCAACCAACCCTTTAAGCACAGACCACTCCTCACATCAAGAGTAGATTCTATTTCCTGTCCATTTGAATATGAGCTGTATTGTGACTTGTTCTAATAACAGAATACTGTGGAGGAGACATTCTAAGACTTCTGAGCCCAGGCTTTGAGAGAACGGGCAGCTTTTGTTTTTCCCTCTTGGATTAATTATAAAGCAGCTCAGGCTAAACTACTGAATGAAGAGAAGCCCTAAGAAATGACCATCCATAATGTATGGTCCAGCCACTGTTGAGCTTCCAGCTGAACACAGCAGAACAAATACCTTTGTCTTTTTTTTTCTTTTTTGAAAAGTACTTGTTAGCATTTAATGAACCTCCCCCCACGTGGCTTCAAGCTACTAGAACGCAGGCGCCCCCCACACCCTTAATCTTCTCCTCTGCTCTTCTACTGAAGAATTTGGCCTTCATGATGACAGGCTGTTTTGGGAGTTTTCCCTTTCCCAAAACTTTGTAGTAGCCTGGTCGCACCACATCAATGATAGGAGCAGCTCCAGTCTTGTTTTTGCAGCATTCACCCGTGTCTGCTCACTGACTAAGGTTCACAGTCTATCAAAGTTGACAGTTGTGCAGAAGCTCTGGTTCCTCTTTAAGTGGTCATGTCTCATACCAACTTTTCCAAAGTAACCTGGGTGATAGTTGTCCAAGTTGATCCTGTGGCGATGCATGCCACCATCATTACCCCGGCCTCCTGGGTGCTTCCGGTGCTTGCCCATGTGACCATGGCCATGGCTCACGTGGCCCCGAAGTTTCCAGGTCTTCCTCAGTCTGGATGGCATGTCGGCAGCCAAGAACACCTTCATCTTATGCATTGTGAAGAAGAAAAGCTTCCCAGCTGAACTCAGTCTGCCCTCAAGATCATAGATAAAATCATAAATTGTTATTGTTTTAGGTCACTGGGTTGTTGTTTTTTAATTATTCGGCAACTGAAAACTAACTTTTTCAAAGTAAGCAATGAATAATTGACCATTCAACCATTATATTTGGATATGTAACACTAAGCCACATGAAGTTTTTTTCAGAGGAAGGCATTTTTTGGTTAATATTTTATTTTGATATAATTATAAACTCACAGAAAAGTTGTAAGAATAGGACAAGGGACTTCCATATACCCTTTACATTTTATCATCTTTGCTCTGTCATTCTCTGTCACTCTTTATCTGTCTCCGCGTCTGCTTCTGTCATTCTTCTTTACATTTGAAAATAAGCTAGAAACATCATATCCCTTTATTCCTGAACATTTCAGTGAGTATTTCTAAGAACAAAGACATTTACTTACATAAACACAGCACAATTATCAAATTTAACTTTGATAAAACTATTACCTGATAGGTAATCTCTATTTCAAATTCTGTCCATTTTCCCAGTAATATCCTTTATGGCTACTACCTCCACTCCCCCCTGGGTTGAGGATACAATCCAGGGTCGTGTATTTATTACGTGACAGTTGTCATAACCTTTTCGTTTCCTTTAATAGAGAAGAGTTTCTTAGCCTTTCTTTGTGTTTCTTGACCTTGACAATTTTGAAGAATACAGGCCAGTTATTTTGTAGAATGTCTCCCAAATTGGGTTTGTCTGTTGTTTCCTTATGATTAGACTCAGGTTGTGCATTTTTGGCAGAAATATAACCATAGTGATTTTGGGGCCTCCACTGTGCGTTATATCAAAAGACACATGATGTTGGCTTATTCCAAGGCCAGGTTATCTTTGAGTACTTTGTTAGGTAGTGTCTGCTCTGTTTCTCTACTGGGAAGTCACTTTCTTTTGTCTTTCGTAAGTAATTTGTGGGGAAAAACTTGGAGACTATGCACTTATCCTGTACTTATCAAACATTCACTCAGTGGTTTTAGCGTAAACTCATAAGAAAAGGAATATTTTGAACAAATATATAATAATAATTAACTATTAAGAAACTTCTTGAAGCAGAATGTTAATTGTATTTTAACTATAAACAAATCAAAAATGTATGGCTTCAATTTTCTGTAAAATATGTTTACTTAAAATTCAGTGGAAATGTGCTTCACAAGATGAGTTTTAAGGCTTTTTGAATGAAATGTATTTTCAAAAAACAGATTGATGTATTCAGAAATTAAAAAATAAGTGTTACCTAACCCTACTAAAACTTTTATAACATATCTTCCAATCCATTTAACAATCAAAAAAAAAAAAAAAAAGCAAAAGAAATGTTAGTACGTATAATACACATAGTTTAACCTGAATCTACAACAAAATTAAAAAACTGTTACATTGCAACTGGAAAAAAATGCAGATTTTGTATTTAATTAACATTTATTGAAAGTCTGTTACCTGCTAAGCATCATGATACATAATCTCATTCATACTAAGCATCTTATTTTATTATTATCACAATTCTGTAGAGTAGTTGCATTATGTCTTTTTTTTTACATCAGAGAACCTTCAAGAGGTTTATTTACTTAGCAAATCATGACTACCCTGTGCCAGGTTCTGTATTAAGCATTGAGAATACAATATAGATCAAGGTGGAAATGGCTCTCTTATAATCTAGGCAAGACAGACAAGTAAACAGCCAATTATAACATTCTGTGCCTAATGTTTAACAAATGGTATGGCTGAGCTCTGAGCAGTGTACTAAGAGAGGCCCATAAAGCAGACTCAGGTGTTACGACAGACTGTGGACAGAATTTATGATTCGGCGGAGAAATGAAAGATGAGGAGGAGCTAGGTGTAAGGTGTGGGTTGGTAGTGGTGGAGGGAGGGTGCAAATATCCCTAAAACATTTTCAAGGGTCCCTGGGCTATGCATTCATTTTCATTACAATGGGAACACAGAGAGCCAGGGCGGATGACAAACAATGCTGGTAGCAGAGGTAAATAGGCTTAAGGCTAAGTGAAATAAGAGTTCCTTGAGGACTGCACTCTCTACCCACCACTTGATTAACATCGCTCAAAGATCACTCCTATTACTTCGAGAAGGTTTTGACATAGTTTACATTGAATTGAGTTTGTCCATTTCAGGATCAAAGGATGGCAAAGTTTCTGCTGCATCCAGGACCTTATGAACCACTAAAATGCTAAAACCACTTTTATCAGTTTAGTCTGGTCCTGGCCCGAAGTCACTATCCTAGCTGAAACATCAAATACCAAGGTTATTTGGCTGAAAATAAATAATAGATTATGTTAATACAGACAGGGATTAGATAATGAGAAAAACTTCTTAGTTCTACAGCATACTGAATGGTTTATTTGTAAATCAAAATGAAGCAAATAAATTGCTTTAAAAGAAGATCACTCTTTTAGGTGTTCTTAATACTCCCATAAATTATAAATTAGGATAAACAAGACAAGAGCTCTGTATTATAGACTTAAATTATTTTGTAATTCTGACAGAGAACTGAATACTCTTTTTTTAAAGATTTATGTATTTGAGAGAACACACGCAGGAGTGGGGGAGTGGGTGGGGGGTCAGAGGGAGAGGGAGAGAAGCAGATTCATCGCTGAGTCTTGTGGGGGTGGGGAAGGACTCCATGCAGAGCTCCAAATGGGGCTTGACATGGGGCTTGAAAGCAGGGCTTGAGATCAAGACCCGAGCCGAAATCAGTAATGGGAGGCCCAAAGGACAGAGCCACCCAGGGGCCCTTCTAACATAATACTGGTCACATTTGTTGAGCATTTACTAGGCATAGTAACTGAATTCTAAATTTTTTACATCTTTACATATAAGTCAGATATCAAAAATTGCCCCAAATCTCCCTTACAGAACTGATATGTCATATTTGCAGTGTCTTATGTTCTTAAAAAACATTGTGTATACTGAACCACAGCTGGCCTCATGGGTTCTGGAAGAGGGATTTTTGGACCTATATAATTAACATGCCAATGAATAATTAATTGCTATATTAATAATTAACTTAGTATACCCATTAAAATTAATATTTGAATTAAAATGGATATTTTAATGAATATTTGAATCCAGATATCAGTATAAAGAAATTGTAGAATGTCAAATAAGGTTCAATTACCACATGTTTTAGAAAGAATTATGTTATTCCTGTTGGACTCTGCCTAAAATAAAGGTGGCTGCTCTCTTATGCAGTATCTATGGATTATGGTCTAGAATTTAGTGTATCTGGAATATGAAACACTGAATAGAACTTATCACTGTCAAGGATGTGACTGGGGATCCAGTTTGAATCTTTTGTCTTTATTTTAATAAGTTATATAGCAATGAGCAAATTACCAAGTATCCCAAGCCTTAATTTTCTTTTCTGTAATATTGTGATGATAATTTATGACTCTGGGTTATTGTGAGAATTGAGTAATAAGATAATGTGAGTCTTTATACTTAACCTCTTTGTAAGCATGTAGTAGATGGTAGCTATTATGAAGCCAAATAATTATATATAGGGATAATATTTTCCTATCAAAGCTGACAATATGGATTAGGTCAATGTCTCCATAAAGGCTAAATATGCTGAAATATTTAAGAAGCATACCTGACATGAAAAATGTCTCTTAGTGCTAAAGCACTTAGTGATAAAGCAGATAACAATCCCTGCAATTGTGAAGCTTATCTTCTGGAAGGCTGAGTTGGGGAATGACTTTTAAACAAGCAAATTGAGGGGCACCTGGGTGGTTCAGCTGGTTAGGGGTCTGCCTTCGGCTCAGGTCATGATCTCAGGGTCCTGAGATCGAGCCCCGCATCAGGCTCTCTGCTCACTGGGGAGTCTGCTTCTCCCTCTCACTCTCCCTCTGTGCTCTCTCTCTGTCTCAAATAAATAACATCTTTAAAAAATAAAGCATAAATTATAAGCAAGCAAATTGAAATAAACATTAGAAGATGATATATGGTATGGGGGGAATCAAGGAAAAAAGTAGAACTGGCTTTGAACAGATCATGGGGGAGTGGGAAGGCCTGAGTTACAAAGGTAAAAAGGTGGTAAATATAGGCTGAATTAAGATAGTGATATTTGATCTGAGACTTGAAGTAGGTAAGGGCCAAGTAGATATGTGCAGAAAGAGTATTTCAGGCGAGGAACTTCTAGGGCAAAGGCCCTCAGGCAAGAGCTGTGTGCTAGGATGGATAAAGACCTAGGCTTGCTTGGAGCTCTGAGATGGCAAGGGGCTAAGGGCTGGGGTGGAGGGACAGAACAGATGGACACAGAAACAGGAGAATGGTGGAGAGTAAGAACCATGTAGTAGGATATTCTAAGTGCTCAGATGGTTTCTCCAAGTGTTATGGACTTCCACTTAAAATATTCTGGCCCAGGGGCCAGCAAACTTTCCCTGTGAAAGTCCAGATTGTAAATATTTTAAACATTATAGTCCAAATGATCTCTGTTGCAACTATTGAACTTAGTCCCTATGGCATGAAAGTCATAGGCAATATGGAAGCAAATGAGCATGATTCGGTTTCAATAAACTTTATCTAGAAAAAAAAAAAAAAAAGGGGTAGTAGGCCACATTTTGCCTACTGGCCATGGTTTTTCAACCTAACTTATGGACACTGAGTTTTTGTCTCTGTTTTTTTCAAGAAGTTTTATAGTTTTATTTTTACATTTGGGCCCATTTTGAGGTCATTTCTGTGTTATGAGCTAAGAATTGAGTTTCCTTTTTTTTTACTTTTTCTTTCTTTTCTTTCTTTTTTCTTTTTAATCTATGGATATCTAAATGCTCAGCACTGTTTATTGAAAAGATTAGCTTTTCCCTTTACTTTGGCACTTCTGTCAAAAATCAACTGAATGTGTGTATCTGTCTATTTCTGGAGTCTATTGTATTCCATTCATTTCTGTGTTATTCTTACACAAACACAACACTATTTTGATTACTCTAGATTTATAGTAAATCTTGACTTCAGGTAATCTAAGACCTTTAACTTTGTTCTTATTCAAAATTATTTTTGTTATTTTATTTCCTTTGCACTTGCGTGAGTATTTTAGGACCAGCTTTTCAGTTTCTACCAAAGAGCCTATTGGGGTATTGATCCAGATTTCAGTGAATCCCATAGATCAATCTGGGGAATATTTACTTCTTAATAAAAATTTCTTTGATAAGATGCCAAAAGTACATTTAAAAAATTGAAAACTGCACTTCACCAAAATTCAAAAGGCACAAAATCTAAAAGGACAAGCCACAGACTAGGAGAAAATATATGCAAAAGATATATCTGATAAAGAACTTGTATCCAAAATACATAAATTTTATAATGCAATAGTAAAATAACAGTCAACCTAATTAAAAACTGGGCAAAAGATTTGAATAGAAAATTCATCATGAATATATATGAATGGCAAATAAATGCATAAAAATAAACAACATTGTTATTTATTGGGAAAATGCAAATTATAAGAATGAGATACACACATCCACTACAAGACTGAATTTAAAAAGACTGACAATATCAAACATTAAAAAGGCTGTGAAGCAATGGGAATTCTCAAAAGTTGTTAATGGGAATGCAAAATAATGCAACCACTTTGGAAATTAGGCAGTTTCTTAAAAAGTTTACCATGGGGATGCCTGGGTGGCTCAGTCGGTTAAGCGTCTGCCTACGGCTTGGGTCATGATCCCAGGGTCCTGGGATCCAGTCCCGTGTCGGGCTCCTTGCTTAGTGGGGAGCCTGCTTCTCCCTCTCCCTGCCACTCCCCCTGCTTGTGCTCTCTCTCTACCTCTCTCTCTGACAGATAAATAAATGAAATCTTTAAAAAAAAAAAAAAGTTTACCATGTACTCATATAAGACCTGGCAAACTCACTCCTAGGTATTTAACCAACTGAAATGAAAAATATGTCCATAGAAAGACTTGCACTGGGCGCCTGGGTGGCTCAGTCGTTAAGCGTCTGCCTTTGGCTCAGGTCATGATCCCAGGGTCCTGGGATCGAGCCCCGCCTCGGGCTCCCTGCTCGGCGGGAAGCCTGCTTCTCCCTCTCCCACTCCCCTTGCTTGTGTTCCCTCTCTCGCTGTGTCTCTCTCTGTCAAATAAATAAATAAAATCTTAAAAAAAAAAAAAAAGACTTGCACTGGAATTTTCATAGCAGCTTTATTAAAAATTGACAAAAACTAGAAAAAACCCACATGTCCATCAACTGGTGAATGGATAAAACAAAGTGTGGTATCTTTATACAATGGAATATTTCTGTGCAATCAAAAGAAACAGAGTGACTGATACATCTAACAACATAATACATTTCAAAAGCATTTGCTAAGTGAAATAAGCCATATGCAAAAGGATACATATTGTATGATTCCATATAAATAAAATGGATTCTAAAAAAGGCAAATCTATAGTGATAAAAATCAGATCAGTGGTCCATGCCAGACACTTGCCAGCAGATAGTAGGGGATGTGATAGAAGATTTAACTGAAAGGGCTATGAGGAAGGTTTTGGGGTTGACAGAATTATTCCACTTTGTGATTCTTGTTGTTTTGTAACTGTTTGCATTTGTTAAAACTTACTGAATCATAATAATCAAGCAACCTTTAATGGAAGCTGGACCAATGTGGTAGTGGAGGAAGTTGGTGGAGATTTACAGAAAAATGGAGAAGTAGTAGAAACACCCATAGACTCTATACCCTTATTATTAACATCTTACATTGGTATGGTGCATTTGTAACAATTTTTGAACTAATATTGATACATAATTTACTCAGATTTTCTTAATTTTTACCTAATGTCTTTTTCTCAGTTCTAGGAACCTACCCAGTATATCACATTACAATTAGCCCTTAGGTTCCCCTTTGGTGTCTCCCTCGGTTCCTCTTACCTGTGACAAGTTTCTGAGACTTCCCTTGTTTTTTATGACTTTGGACTTTGACAATTTTTCAGAGTACTGGTCTTGTATTTTGTAGCATGCTCTCCTATTGGAATTTTTCTGGTTTTCATGATTAGGTTGGGGTAATATGTTTTGTAAAGGAAGACCACCGAGGTAAAGTGCCATTGTCATTATTTCATTATGTACTATTACCGCAGTTGAGGTTGGCCTTGATCACGTAGCCGAGGTGGTGTTTCACCGGTTTCTTCACTGTAAAGTTACTTTTTCATGCTGTAGTCTTTGGAGGGAAGTCAGCATACACAACCCATATTTACATTGTGCTCCATCTCCATCCATGGCATTTTTTTTTTTAAAGATTTTATTTATTTATTTGAGAGAGAGAGAATGAGAGAGAGCACATGAGAGGGGGGAGGGTCAGAGGGAGAAGCAGACTCCCTGCCGAGCAGAGAGCCCGATGCGGGACTCGATCCAGGGACTCCAGGATCATGACCTGAGCCGAAGGCAGTCACTTAACCAACTGAGCCACCCAGGAGCCCAATCCATGGCATTTTTAAAACTGAAAATTTTAGGCATTTGAAAACAACTAAGCATTCTGCTATTTTACCTACTTTTATTTCATTGGTTCATCCTGAAGTTAGATGGTGTTATATATTCAGGGCCCCAGCCCAGAAATTCAAATTCAATACATTGGGGTGGAGCCTAGGATTTAACAAATGCACCTAGGGTGTTTCGGAGGCACATACTCCAGCAGTCCACTTTAAAAAGCTTTACTCTAATCACTTGCTAATGATAATTATTCTGAACTAAAGACCTTTTTACTGACTCCAGAGCTATTTTTCCCTTGGTTAAAGGTTTTTGTCATTAGTTTCCTGTCAGAGTTGGGGGGATACCTCTCTGCCCTTGTCTGCCTGCTTAACATTCAAAATAGTTGAACTAATTTGGCAACCACATAATTACTATTCATTGCCCATGAGGAAATTCAGATGCAGCATACAGCTCTGTGTCTCTTACTCCTCCCTACCAAAAAAAGTTCCAAATACATACAAATAAGTGTATACATTATTGAGAATGCAATTTAAATTAATCCCACAACTCCTAAAAATAGCCAAGTCAAGGCTATTGTCAAGAATTCTTCTAAAGATGTGCCAGAAAGAAAGAAAGAAAGAAAGAAAGAAAGAAAGTAATGGAAGATATTCAATGAGGACAGTAGTTTCTTCTGAGGAGAATAATGTAGAATCTGATGCTGAGAATTCAAAGAACCGACATCCTGACTGGCCTTTCTCTCTTACTAGCTGTGTGACCCTGGGCAATGCACTTAATTTTTGTACTTCAATTTCTCATCTGTGAAGTACAAACAATAACCACCTGTCTTATTCTATTGAGTTTAAGATAAAATGGGATACTGTATGAGGATCTGAAAATTAAAGATCTTGCTGCACAGATATAAAGTTTCTTTGTGAAACAGAATTTATTTACCAATGTACGGGGATCAAAGAATTCAACTTTTAATGTTTCATATCATAATTATTGCATGTCCATATCTAGATTAAGGAAACAAAGTTGAAGAAACTACATGCCTCTGATCCCCCAGTATATAATGGAACAGGCCAAGATACACAATATACAAAACTATACACACTTGAAACCTAAAATAATTTCCAGAGACTCTAGAATCTTCACATAAAGTTATACTTTAGTTACTTAAAATAATTATTTTTGCATTAAAAAAATTAAACAGTATGACATTTCTGAAAATTTTAACATTGGCCTTTTCAAAATGGAGGCCCAATAGCCATTTCATTAGAGAAGCTATAAGTCCCTGAATATGTTTTTTTTTTTCTTTTTAAATTTTATTTATTTACTCATGAGACACAGAGAGACAGAGAGAGAGAGAGAAAGAGAGAGAGAGGCAAGCTCCCCACAGAGCAGGGAGCGCAATGCAGGACTCGATCCCAGGACCCCAGGATCATGACCTGAGCCGAAGGCAGATGCTTAACCAACTGAACCACCCAGGCGCCCCCTGAATATGGTTGTAAATCCTGGCTCTGCCACTCACTGGCTGGGTTATCTTGGATAAGTTTCTCAACTATTCAGTTTTCTTATCAGTAAAACAAGGATAATAACAGTACCTACATGGCAGGTTATTTGTGAGTGATTAGAGTCAACATGTGTAAAATTCTTTAAAACATTGGTACATTGATACTATTATTATTATTATTTATTACTAGCCATTTTAGAGGATTAAGATCTATGGAAACCACATAAAATAAATAAAAAATAAGTTAAAAAAATTAAAAACAGAAATATTGGCAGTCAGTTTGCTTCTACTTTATGTAGCAACCGAAAATTATTTGGATTTAGTCAAAGTGGTAAATTTAAAGTAAAACACCAGTATCTACTTCCTCAAGCTAAGTGCCAGATAGAAAATGGATAGAAAAGGAATTAACTGGATTACCAAAAGATAGTACGTGACCCCAATTACTTCTGCTTATTAGCTAATAAAAAAGTCTGAAAAATGAAATTGGACTTTCCTGTCATGAAAAACTGAGTTAGGCAACTAGCTTCACTATTCTACAATTTCATATCAAATGACACAGAAGGCCTTGCTCTCAATCATGAAATACTGTCTTGTTGACTAATACTTAAAACTGCAAATCAGATATCAAAATCCACATTTTAAAGATTAAGTTCAAGGGTACCTGGGTGGCTCACTTGGTTAAGCGTCTGCCTTCAGTTCAGCTCATGATCTCAGAGTCCTGGGATCAAGCCCCGTGTTGGGCTCCCTGCTCTTGGGGAGCCTGCTTCTCCTTCTCCTCCCCACTCGTGCTCTCTCTTGCTATATCTATCTCTCTCTCTCTCACATAAATATATAAAATCTTTAAAAAAAATGATTAAGTTCAACTTCTGATTCTTCACAGATTCCTTGATTACCCTGTGGAGAGTTCTTCCTTTCCATGTTCAGATGTAGAGTATCTGTAATTTTGGTGATAGCGAGCTTTTTTAATATCACTAGCATAGTTTCATACAGCACCTACAACAAAGGAATTTGTCTTGTTTACTTTTGTACATCCTCACTCCACCAAGCACAGAGGATATAAGTATTTGTTCATGGGCATGCAAATAGATACCAACATTGGACTACACCCCAAGTCTCCTGACACTATTTCAAATATGCTTTTCCTCACACTTTTCACTCATATATATGCCACAGCTGGTCTGAAATTCCAGGACTTGAAAATCCAACAAGAAACAAATTAGTTGAATAATAATGAGGAAAAAAAAGACACTTTTTCATTTGATCAGATTTTTTATACATGACTACACAGTCATAATATACATGAGGTAATAATAGCCTCTATTTTCAATAATGAAATAATGTTCCACAATATAAGTAAGTCCTAAACTAGGATTCATTAAAAATGGAAGTATTTGGTTCTGCTATGGCTAATAAATCACCTATTCATATGTGTTTGCTATTAAGTTTGGTATTAAATATAGGTAGGTAAATATACAGTTATGGCAAGGTTGCAGGATACAAGGTTAATATATAAAAGTCACCCAATTTCTTTCCCAAATAGCAGCAATGAACAAATGGAATGTGAAAAATGCAATACTATCTATACTAGCACCTAAAAGAATGAAATCCTTAGGTATAAGTCTAATAAAATATGTACAAGATCTATATGAGGAAAACTATAAAACTCTAATGCATAAAAAACGGAAAAGAACTAAATAAATGGAGAGGTATACCATGTGCATGAATAGGAAGACTCACTGTCAAGATGCTACTTCTTCCCAACTTGGTCTATAGATTCAATGCAATGCCTATCAAATTCCCAACAAATTATTTCATAGGTACTGACAAACTGATTCTAAAATTTATATGGAGAGGCAAAAGACCCAACTAACCAACACAATATTGAATGAGAACAAAGTTGGAAGACTGACACTACCCAATTTCAATACTTATTACAAAGCTAGAATAATTAAGACACTGTAGTATTTGTGAACGAATAGACAAATAGGTCAATGGAACAAAATAAAGAGCCCACAAATAGAGCGTCAGAAATACAGTCAACTGATCTTTGACAAAGGATCAAAGGTAATATAATGGAACAAAAATAGTCTCTTCAACAAATGGTACTGGAACAGTTGGATATCCACACATTAAAAAAAAAAAAAAGAATCTAGACACAGACCCTACATGCTTCACAAAAAATAATTCAAAATAGGTTACAGACCAAAATGTAAAAGGCAAAGGTATAAACTAGGTATAAAGTCCTAGAAGGTATCATAGGAGAAAATTTAGATGACCTTGTAGATCCAACACCAAGGGAACAATCCATGAAAGAAATAATTGATAAGCTGAATTTCATTAAAATTAAAAACTTCTGCTCTGAAAAAGACAATGTCAAGAGAATGAGAAGACAGACTGGGAGAAAATATTTGCAAAGATATATCTGATAATGGACTATTATGCAAAATATACAAAGAACTCTTAAAACGCAACAATGAAAAATAATCCAATTAAAAATAGACTGAAGACCTTAAGAGATACTTCACCAAAGAAGATGTACAAATGGCAAATAAGCATATATTAAAATTTTCTATATCATAGGTCATCAGGGAAATGAAAATTAAAACAAGGTACCACCATACACATATTAGAATGGCCAAAATCTATAACACTGACACCACTAAATGTTGACAAAGATGTGGAGCAACCAGAACTATAATTTATTGCTGGTTCATGCAAAATAGTACAGTCACTTTGGAAAGTTTGGTAGTTTCTTACAAAACTAAACATACTCTTACTATATGATCTAGTGATTGTACTTCAAAGGAATTGAAAACTTATGCCCACACAAAAACCTACATATAGATATTTATAGCAACTTTGTTCACAATTTCCAAAACTTGGAAGCAACAAGATGTGCTTCAGTAAATGAATGGATAAGTAAACTTTGGTACATCCAGACAATGGAATATTATTCAGTGCTAAAAGAAATGAGCTATCAAGCCATGAAAAGACATGGTACCTATTGCTAAGTGAAAGAAGCTGATCTGAAAAGGCTATATACTTATATGATTCCAACCAAATGACTTTTTGGAAAAGAGACAACTGTGGAGAAGAGTAAAAAGATCAGTGGTTGCTAGAGGTTGAGGAGCGACAGATGAATAGGTACAGCACAGAAGATTTTAGGGAAATGAAAATACTCTGCATGATACCATAATGATGGAAATATGTCATTATACATTTATCCAAACCCATAGAATACATGACACCAAGAGTGAACCATAATGTAAACTATGAACTTTGAGTGATTATAATGTATTGATATAGATTCACCAGTTGTAATAAATGTACCACTCTGCTGGGAGATGTTTTTTTTTTTTTAATTTTTTAAATAGATTTTATTTATTTATTTGACACAGAGAGAGAGAACACAAGCAGGGGGAGTGGCGGGCAGAGGGATCTAATATCACTAGCATAGCTCCCTGCTCAGCAGGGAGCCCAATGCGGGGCTCGATCCCAGGATCCTGGGATCATGACCCGAGCCAAAGGCAGACACTTAATGACTGAGCCACCCAGGCGCCCCTGGGAGATGTTGATAATAGGGAAGACTGTGCATAAATGGGGACAAGGGTATATGGGAAATCTCTTACCTTCCCCTCAATTTTGCTATGAACCTACAACTGTTGTAAAAAATAAAATATTAATTTTAAAAAGCTAGAGAGAATAATAAAAATTTTAGCCCTTCTGTACATGTTTGTGTATGTATATATATCTACGTGTGTGTGTGTGTATAATTTGTATGAGAAGAATATATTTTTGAAGGCAAGAGTTCTGTTGAGTTCCTGATTTTGAGATCCATTCAGGGCAAATAGGTTTTCTGGGTCTTAAAGATATTCTTCCCTTTATCTTTCAAATCTCATTTATGCACTGAATTATCTGTGCTCTAAAATTCATGTCTAGCTAATAACATGTGCTTACTGCAACTCCCATTGCTATCTTTATTTCATTTAAATATGTATGTTAGGTTCACTTTGGGCATATTTACTTTAAAATATTTATTATCGCAATGCTTTAATTTTAAATGAATTGTGATATAAAGAAAATCTTTGCTTATTTTTTGTTAAATAGGTAATACCTTTGAAAAGAAAAATAATCCTGTTTTTAATATAAATGATCTTTTCCAAATAGTCAATCTTTTTTTATTGTCCATTTTTGTTTTTATTTATTGAACTTCTAAAAATTAGAGGAAATGGATGCAACATTTAGATTTTCATATCACGCACTTATATTTTCAAGTGACAAATGTACTGTAGGTCAAGCTCATTTGTTTATACTAGCACTGAATGAAGAAAAAAAGATTTGTTTTATCATGAAAAGCAAACAAAACGTCATACACACTGATTTGTGTTTACTGTGTTAGTTTCAGTGTTTCACTGCAAGTATGAATATTACCTAGGCTTTGTTTATTTGACAAAGCTCTGCTCCATAATAAAGCCAAGGGCAAAGCCAAGTACCTGTTTCATGAGGTAAAGAAAGACAGGTACAAGTTTGTAACATGTGACTGTTTATGGATCAGAAGAAAAGCAGTTTAAAAAAAAGTATCCAGGGGTACCTGGGTGGCTCAGTCAGTTAAGCGGCTGACTCTTGATTTCATCTCAGGTCATGATCTCAGGGTTGTGAAATCAAGCCCCGGGTCGGGCTCATGCACTGGGTGTCGAGCCTGCTTAAGATTCTCTCTCTCCCTCTCTTGCTGTCCCTCCTTCCTTCCCCTTCTAAAATCAAAGAAAGAAAGAAAGAAAAAAAAATACCCAATGTGTTGAAAAAACAAAATACTCTTGAACTACTACTTGTCACTCCCTAATAAATTAGTTCAAAAATTCCAGATTGGTCTCTCTCTATTTATGAAGTGTGATTTTCTGTTCAGTTTAAAACTTACATATGCAGAAAGATTCACCACCAATTGCTAAACACTGATATAAGTGTGATAACATTACCTTTGATGTTGAAGAAGAGCAAATGATATAAATATTCACTCTTGCCTTAGCCTTGTACTTTCTACAATTAATAAAACCTTACTGATGTTTCAAAATGAGTTTTTAGTATTTTCTTTTCCATTACCAATAAGCCCCCAAATGAACTTCTGGAATTTGAAAACCTATTGAAACTTTTGTTATGGACTGAGTCTTTTTATCCCAACCCCAGAAATTCACATGTTGAAGCCCTAACCTCCAGTGTGGCAGTATTTGGAGATGGGGCCTCTAGGGAAATAATTAAGGGTAAATGAGGTCATAAAGATTGGAGTCTCGACCTCATGGGATTAGTGTCCTTCCAGAAGAGACATCTGAGAGCTCTCTCTTTCACACATGCATCAAGTTAAGGCCATGTGAGGACATACCAGGAAGACAACTATCTGCAAGCCAGAGAACTCTCACCAGAAATCAAATTTGTGGGCACCTTGATCTTGGATTTCTAGTCTCCAAAACTGTGAGAAATAAATTTCTGTGGTGTTAGCCATCTTTGTATGGTATTACAGCAGTCATAGTAGACTAATACAATTTGAAATATTTGTTTACTCTCTGTAAATTCATGTATAACTCTTAGAGGAAACACAAAGTACACACAAATGCACAAAATTATTTGAATAATATTTTATTCTTAAAGGATTGGAAAACTTATATTAGTATAAGACAGTCTTTGGTGGGTAAAATATTTGCAACTTCCTGACATAAAAGTTCACACCACAACTTTTATACCCAAGGATATAAAGGGACTATATTCCATATTATTTTTTACCTTGTATGCTCTGTAAATGAATCTTTTATTTAAGATTTATTTATTTATTTGAGAGAGAGAGAAAGCACATTCACACGTGTGAGTGGGGGGAGGGGCAGAGGGAGAAGGAGAGGGAGAGACAGATTCTCAAGCAGACTCCACACTGAGCATGGAGCCCAATGCAGGGCTCGATCTCACAAACCTGAGATCATAACCTAAGCTGAAACCAAGAGTCAATGAACCTTATAAATTGAACCCCATAAATGAACCTTATATAAGAATAGTGATCTCTTACAAAAAACATTTTTTGAAAATTGAGGAAAACTGAAGGATAAAAATTCAAAGAGACTGAGAAGGAATAAAACTAGTAAATCATGAAAGTTTAGCTTATTCACTGGACATATGGATACCATCAACTCAGAGAAGGACAAAAATACAAAATTCACGAGAATGAAGATTTTTTTAAAAAGAGATAGCATTAAGCCAGTTTGTTTTTTTCCTTTGCTTAGAAGAGATGATGCTACCTCAGGTTAGTATTCTTTTCTTCTTTTGTTGTTATTTATTAAATAATATTTATAATAAACCTAATGTCAAAAGATCAATAGACCTATTGTTAAAAGTTAAAAACATGCTTCTCATAAAAATGTAAATTGGACATTTATCAAATATTTATTTAATTCAATCATGAGGGAATCAGTAAGATCACTAAGCTAGTTCCAAAAGCATTTGGGAAACTTGGTATTTAAAGCATTTAGAAAAAAAAAATTAGAAAAAAAATATTAGAATAATATTGGTAGGTTAGGTTTTATTTGTTTTCATCTGTTTAATGTCTTACAGAGCAATAAACAATAATCTTTGGGTTATCTTTCTTATTAGACAGAAATCATTTCCATCTTTATCAGAAAAAAACTATAAATAACATTACACTTTGCAGAGACTGAACCCTTAATAACAAGTAGCAAATGTAAAAAATGGTATTATCCTCCTGGAAAATTAGCATCATGGCATGATACTAATTTTATGAATCTCCATATTGGCCAACTGAACTCCAGAAAGGCTGTGTCGGTCTATACTTCTAACAGCAGTGAGGAAGATGCTTCTCTTAAAAACATTTAATGTTATGTATTTTTTTCTTTTTTTGGAAGAGAAAATTCAAAGTTACGAAGCTTTCCAAAGCCGTACTTCAAAGCCAAGATTAGAATTCATGTTATTGCTGTATTCTCTTCCATGACTCTGGATGCCAAATAGATTGCCAGTCTTGAGTTTCCTTCATTCATGAATATCCTTCCTACTCCTGCCCTTCCCAAAGTCCCAAGAATAATTGTGCTGCTAATTACACATTGCCACCCCTTTCTAAGGTTTGTCCTCTCCTTATAATATTTTGCTCCTTAATTAAATTTCAACCTAGCTCTCAACCCATTACACTTCAGCTCATTTTGTAGAAATTTTGTAGCTCCTACTTGGTTTAATACATTTAAAACTTTTAAGTCTATAATCTTAAACCAAAGGGGAAAGAAATATCAATATGTAGGAGGTTTTAGAGAGGTATGGGTGGGTTGAGAGGGGTGTGGGTTTGAGGATCAAAAGGCATTCCCCAAATCCTTTAAACCACATCATATAAACCAAAAGATTATCCTTTTCACATGCATGTGTACTAGCTGAAACTATTTCCTACTCAAGAAATCCAGGACAATAAGGTACTACCAGTGTAACTACTCTAATTTATGAATAATATAGTTTACAATTTGGGTATTTTATTGTCAGTAGCAAAGTACCTATCTCACAGTTGTGGATCAAGACAGATCCTTGTGCTGCTAGACTGAATTTGAAAACTGCTGATAAAATTATCAGCTCTTAAAACAGTTTTGCTACTTGTTCATACACTATCTTTACAACTTTTACTAATCACCATGTCCTCCAGTTGTTAGATTCATTTTAGGATAGCATCATCTCAACAGCTCTAGTACTCAATGTGTGGTGACCAATACACAGCTACCCTGACCCCAGAGCCTACCAGCCTGTGTGTAAAATGAGGGTCACCAGCACTTATAGCCATTTTATCAGCATCTCTTACTCAGCCGCTTAACCTGCTTGCTAGGACCTAAGCCTCTGCAGATTCTTCCCCAAGTGTTTTTTGCAAGTTCCCAATCAACCAACAAAAGGGTTTAAAAAAAAAAAAAAAAAAAACTGACCCATCTGAATACCAACATTTTTAAAAAGATGATAGGATATATTTATTGATAACACTCTGTGCTCTATTATACAATAGTTTGAACAGTGTATATGATGTCCCATCATAACATAATGAGGATTATTTAAGTTAGGGAGAAAAAATGTATATGCTTAATCTTTTATAACTGAACAGAAAATCCCTATGGAGTATTTCCTTTGTATTCAAGAACAACTCAGGAATCTATGTTCTCTGGTGATTATCTGTCTACTTCCCTCTTGTGGGCTGCCAGCATTTTCCCAGTTCTTGCATCTTTCCTAAATGGGCTGGAGCCCCCAAAAACTTCAAAATTGTAAAACCCTTGTGATACCAAAGTGTTCTTGGCTCCCTACATCTTCCATGTTGGAACCACACTGTTTTTTTTTTTTTTTTTAAGAAATGGGAAGATGTATCCCTTTTCCAGGGATCTCTGATCTATTCCACTTTTTTACCTCTCCTGGGACCTCAAAACACCTCCCTGCATCTTAAGAGAGGGAGGAGGGACACCCATGCTAAGAAACTCAGGCAAACACTGGGTGAGGGGTAGCACCAACTCATTCATGTCATAAGATATACACAAACAAGTTTGAAACTTTTTTTTAAAAGATGTATTTATTTACTTTAGAGAGAGAGTGTGTGCGAGGAAGGGAGGGGCAAAGGGAGAAGGAGAGAGGGAATTTTAAGCAGACTCCGCACTGAGTGTGAAGCCCAGCACAGGGGCTCGATCTCACGACACTGAGATCATGACCTGAGCCCAAGCCAAGAGTCTGACACTCAACTGACTCACCATCCAGGCGCCCCTGAGGCCCTTTAATAAACTACTAGGTCTCTCTGACTCCCTGGCTGTCAATAAATTTGAATCCTGACTCCACTACTTACTATCTGCAAATCTTTGAGAGAGTTATTTAGCTACTCTACACCCCAGCTTCATTATCTGAAAAATGAGGATGATACTAGCATTTACCTCATAAAAATTTTAGGATGAGTAAATGAATCAATATTTGTAAAGCACTTAGCATGGTACCTAGCACCCAGTGAGCACTCTATAAGCATTTGATAAGTACTCTATAAGTAATGCATTCCACTGGAAGTTTTAAACCTTGCTTTTGAGGGAAAAGCCATGGAAAAATAAAATTGTATTTTCATCTTCTAGTGAGACCTTTCCAATCATCTTGTTTCTTTTTTTAAGTAAGAATAAAAGTAAAAATACTCTATAAATCTTCTATGTATATACATTAGTTTTTAAACAGAAAAAAAAATATTTTTAAATGTTACTCCAAAGGTAAAATTGGTAGTAAAATAGAAGTAAATCCAAAAATTAATAAAGCACATTGCCGTGGTTTAGGGAAATGGGAGCCTTCCGGTAAATAGGTTGGAAATGCATGCTGAAATTTAAAATGCATGTAGGCTCTGCTCCATAAGCCTCTGAGGTAGTTTTCTCTGAATAAGTGATTTCTCAAATGTACTCTTCTGCCCAACACAACTTGAAAAATCTTGGGGGGTAAGAAAAAAAATGTAGACTCCTAGGTTTTTTTGTTTGTTTGTTTTTTGTTTTTTGTTTTAAAGATTTTATTTATTTATTTGAGAGAGAGATAGAGAGACAGCACAAGTAGGCAGAGTGGCAGGCAGAGGGAGAGGGAGAAGCAGGCTTCCCGCTGAGCAGGGAGCCCGATGCGGGGCTCGATCCCAGGACCCTGGGATCATGACCTGAGCCGAAGGCAGCCGCTTAGCCAACTGAGCCACCCAGGCGCCCCGACTCCTAGGTTTTATCTAGGATTTATTAAAAGATCTAAAGTTATCTGCAATTTATGATAATCTGCAATTTCAATAAATTCCCCAGTTGATACTCATGCACCTTCAAGTTTGGAACTGTTATCCCAAAGACATGATCACACAAGTGTGAAAAGTCAGTCATGGAAGCATTGTCTATAACAGTGGAAAATTGGTACCTGGCCAACAAAACCACATTAGTCTCAACGCCACCTAGAAAATAATCTCATCAAATTGTTTATTGTGAATCTTACCCCAAGGAAACAATTAGACAAATGCAGATTTCAGAATATCCTACGAGGTAGTGACCTCAGTTTTTTAAAAATGGCAATGTTGTGAAAAAAAGAAAAAGAATGATAGTAATGTAAATTAATCTTGTCCATAAAATACAAACTGTGTATGTTGGAATGCAAACGATTACTGCTCTAGAGATACTGACCAATTCTACTAGTTTTCGCATCTATTTGTAAATCCATTACCACATTCCGTATTTGACATATATATGTAGTTCTTTGATTTCTCCTTTAAACTGGTTATAATATCTTGATTCCTTCATAAACTAAGAGATTAACAAAAATATTCACTCATTTTTATATTTGTATGAGAGCCATGATTATATCCTCTTTTAAATTTTGTCTTTGACACTTAAATGTCTTATGAACACGCATAGTTTTATAAAAATATTAACAGTATTTTAAAAAAGAAATGCAGTATTGTATAAAAATTTGAAATATTTGAAATATGTTTATTGTTTGTTTTTCTAAAAACAAGCTTTCATTGTAAAATATGTAAACAAACACATGCACACATATAGTAAGATGTAAAACAGATCATAGGGGCGCCTGGGTGGCTCAGTTGGTTGAGTGACTGCCTTCGGCTCAGGTCATGATCCTGGAGTCCCGGGATCGAGTCCCACATCGGGCTCTCTGCTCGGCGGAGGGTCTGCCTCTCCCTCTGACCCTCCCCCTCTTATGCTCTCGCTCTCTCTCTCTCATTCTCTCTCTCAAATAAATAAATAAAATCTTTAAAAAAAAAAAAAAAGAAGAAAAAGCCAAGCGGAAGCTCCCCTTCCCTTGGAGGTCACACAACATCACTTCCGCTCTCTTCCACTAAAGGAGAGTCATGATTCCAGCCCGCATGTGAGCAGAGGGGAATTAGGCTCCACCTTTTGAAAGGAGGAGTGTCAATGAATTTGAGGATGCTCTGAAATAATTGTAAGGACATTGACCAAACAGTGACGTCCACCCACAAACTCAACTCAGGTAACAGGGGAGGAAAGGAAAAGAAACAAAGCTTTAATTTCAAAAAAGCCATTAATTCTTCAACTTATTTAACCATCTCTTGTTTTTTGATACATTTATGTTTCATCCACCTCAAATCTTTTTTTTTCCCACCTCAAATCTTTTAAAGTAAGTATCATTAAAGTTATTCGGATGGTTTTTGAATGACTTAGAGTCGGACAATGACATGATAAAAGTAGAATTTGAGAAAAATGAACTTAATAAGAATGATTGGATGGAGAAAGGCGAGAGGCATAAAAACCAGTTGCACGGTTCTTGTAGTAGTTCAAATGGGAGATGTTTAGGTAAAAATCAGTATGGCTTAGTGATTAATTAAAAACTGTAACAAAAGATCTTTAAATTTTAAGGTTTGATACTGAAGACTGGGCTGGTAGTATACTCATCATTTTTGAGGTTTGCTGAAAAAAATTTTAAACTAGTTAAAACTAAACTAGTTTAAAATTCTTCAATATGAATCAATCAGCTTAACTAAGCCAGGTATAGATTACTGAAGAAAAATCTGACTTCTTTTGGTTACTGTGACTGGCTAGAAATAAGCACTTTTTTAAGGAAAATTAGAAAAAAAACATTTTAATATTTAGAAACAAAATCCAACTAACAATATTTGACAAATATCAAATAGGCAATCATCTGGGTAACCAAATTCCTATGTGAAAACAAAAGAAATTACAAAACCTTCCTGGTAAAAGCCACAGAAAGTGTTCAAATAGTCTCAAAATATGTGCTGTCACAACCCTGCTATTTCTTTGCATGGATTGGGTGCATGAAAATGGATGGGCTATATATGTAAATACAAAAAAAAATGACTCTTTTCTCAAGTGTCTTTGATTCTAAATTGAAAATAGTCATGTGTAATAATCTGAGAAGTCAGGAGGACGATCCAAATGAAAGAACAAGTCTCTCTAGGAAGATGAGACAAAACAATAGAAGATTGTACAGATTCAAGCCTTCAGGAAGGATAAGGGAATTGCTTTGATTTGAAAAATATCCTAATAGGTGAGCCATTGTGTCATAAAGAAATCTGAAACTTGCTGCCTTTCAAGCCCTGCTGGGTAATAAGCACATAGAGAAGGATGGTAAAAACAGAAACAGTGAAGAGGTTAATAAAGTGCTGGGAATTCATCTGTGATTAAAAGGTAATACAAAAACCTATAAGCGGACAGGTGTGCCATTCCTATAACAGTAAAAGTGAGTGCTCTAAAAAACAAGCAGTTTCTGAAGAATTCTTTTTAAAAAGACTACTACTACTTCATAGTATTCTTCATGACTCCCCCCATCTTTCATTCCTGTAAAGGATCAACAATATTCATTTTTTACTTAATAGATTACCAGTTGATAAAATCAAGCGAAGTAAGTAACTTTCTGAAATGAGTCCAGTTTTTTAATGCTTGTTCTTATAGATATGTTTTAGCAAAATTTCTTATTTAATTTAATTTTTTAATTTGTTTGCAAAATTTTACAATAATTTATTCATGTAGTTAAAAAAAGAAAATTATCTTTCCCATTATTTTTACGCAAATGAAGCATATTATATACTGTCTACACCTTGCTTTTTTAACTTAATGATCTGTCTTGGAAGTCTTCCCTATTAGTCCCTTGAAAGCGTCCTCATTCTTTGTGCAGCTGCTTCCTTATATTTTTATGGACATATCATAATTTCTTAACAGACCCCTACCAATGGACATTTGGGTTTAGACATTATGTCTTCTAATCACAAAATATTTACTTCTGACTTCTTACTTTATTCAGAGATCACAAGGAAAGGAGATTCAAGCACTCAAACTTACTTAGTTAAATACACAGTTTTGTTCAGTTAAACTGTCTCTTCAACTTAAAATTTTATCATCCATTCAAGATAGACATCACTTAAATCCAGTGTGGTACAATGGACTTTTTCATACTAAGTTCAAAATAGAATCAAATAAAAATACCTTTCTATATACAAAAATTTAAAAGGGTTTTCAAAATTACTGTTGAAAGTCTCATTAGTTAGACTCTGAAATTATGTGTTCTAATTGAAGTTTTTTTTCTTTCCCTTCTAAAATCATTCTTTTTTTTTAAGATTTTATTTTATTTATTTGAGAGAGAGAGAGAGAGCGTGAGAGGGAGAAGCAGACTCCCCGCCGAGCAGGGAGCCCGATATGGGACTCGATCCCGGGACCCCAGGATCATGACCTGAACCGAAGGCAGTTGCTTAACCAACTGAGCGACCCAGGTGCCCTAAAATCATTCTTTTTATGTGGCTACTCACTGTAGCAAAAAACGTGTTAAACATTTATCAGTTAAGTTTGATTATCTACTAAGAATAATTTCTCTATATTTCACAAAATTAATAAGTTTTTATTCAAAAAAACCTTAGGTCTTTCTTCAGAATTTCAAATGAGATTTAGTAAAACATAAAGTATGTGTTACTCAATTCCTAAGCCTACATGGTTGAAAGATTGAAAGTTCATTACATTAAATGAAGATCAAGATAATACCACCAAGGGCACCTGGGTGGCCCAGTTGGTTAAGCGTCTGCCTTTGGCTCAGGTCATGATCCCAGGGTCCTGGGATCGAGCCCCGCCTCGGGCTCCCTGCTCTGCGGGAAGCCTGCTTCTCCCTCTCCCACTCCCCCTGCTTGTGTTCCTTCTCTCGCTGTGTCTCTCTCTGTCAAATAAATAAAATCTTAAAAAAAAAAGATAATACCACCAAAATATCATCACAGAGAAAAAAATTATTTAAATTGCTATATATTAAAATATTGGCAGCAGTGTGAAAATGGATGTATAAATATAACTTATATAACTTATGACTTTAAATATTAACATTTAATTTCCCTACATAAGTACTCAAATATGTTAAGTATACACATTTACTTAAAAATGTGTAAATAATTTAAAAATAATTTAAAATAATTTAAAAATAAATTTAGTTCTCTGTACGTTAAAGATTTCGTAGAAATGTGATTATGTACACATTTTTACATAGGGATAGATACATAAAACAGTGATATCAAAAAAGAATATTCTGCCCACTAGCTTAAATAAAATGTAAGCTTTATTTCTCTTTTCTATTGTCTCAATGAGCTGCCCAGATGACTGGCAGCTCTGCTCCATGTGGACTTTCAGGGATGCCAGATCCTTCCATTCTTTAGTTCTGCCAGGCCCTCCATTACCAGCTAAGGCTGGCTAAGGCTGGGCTGCCACCATGTTTCCGTTGTAGCCAGTGGGCAGGAGAAAATGAACTTAAAAACTCAGTCCCACAAGTGACATGAATTAGTTTCTCACTCATTCCGTTGATAAGCACTTAGTTACAAGGCCATACCTAACAGCGAGACGGCGTCGCTATCAATGTTAAAGAAAAAGAAAAGGGATTTCACCTGTCAGCTAGCAATCTCCACAATCCCTCTCATGTTTTTATATTTTATTTTGTTACTACATGTATAGTATATATATATATACTATATATATACACTATATTATATATATATATACACATATAGTGTATGTAAATGATAGATGTATCATTTGACATGATATATATATGATGATATATTATATGATACATGGGAAAATAGAGAATTGGTGCCAGCCACCTGTTTCCTTCCACAGTGAAACTCTAGAGATGTCAAAGAAATAATGGTGATAGAGGACATTCTATTTTTGTTTCTAACTTTAATCTTGCATTTCAGTATAAAATTTGCTCTAGATTATGTTTTTGTTTCCTTTCTCTTTCTTTCTTTCTTTCTTTCTTTCTTTCTTTCTTTCTTTCTTTCTTTCTTTCTTTCTTTCTTTCTTTCTTTCTTTCTTCTTTCTTTCTTTTCTTTTTTCTTTCTTTCTTTCTTCTTTCTTTTTCTTTCTTTCTTTCTTTCTTTCTTTTTTCTTTCTTTCTTTCTTCCTTTCTTGTTTTACTATGTTGAATAGAAAAATAGTCTCCCTGTACTTTTTACCTACTTTCATTAATGACCAACATTCTGTTTTTTTACTTCATTTATTACACCAAAAACATTTTTTTGAGTATTTTAAAACAATTTCAGACATGCCATATCATCTGTAAATATTTTAATATGCATCTCTAACAGATAAGGAAAAATTTTTTAAACAATCATAATACCATCATCACATCCAACAAAATTATGATTCATTTCAAATGCTCTTTCCTATATTTTTTTTACCATGAAAGTTTTTTTTTTTTCTTTGTAGTGTTCTCATGTATTCCTTGTGAGAGAACAAATTAGTAATTTTCCTGGAAGTATAAGCCTCTGAAGTAGGGAAATGGGGAGAAGGAGGTGTGAAAACACTTCACCAGGAAGTGTTCTTTTCTGCTCTAGGCTACAGTGTTTTAAACTGGTAGCATTCTTGCTTCCTGCAATACAATTTAGCTCTTAATTGTCAACTGTCTTTTAAAATTTCACGTGTATGGATTTGTTCTCCACCTATACAGTGAACTCACTTAAGGTAGGGTTGCTTATAATGCCTTATTTTACATGGTGCTACACTCAAGCTCCCAACCATTACTATTCTCTTTCCAAAAATTCTTTGAAATCTCTCACATTCTTTATTCATAATTATGTTTTCAGTGGCATTTCAGGACACATATAAATAAACAATGAAATCAAGTCTCCATTTTTAACTGTAAGATTTCTGTTTATTATTATATATGCAGGAAAAATAAAGCTTTCTTTATTTTTTTTTTAAATTTTATTTATTTATTCATAAGAGACAGAGACAGAGAGAGAGACAGAGGGAGAAGCAGGCTCCCCGCTGAGCAGGGAGCCCGATGCGGGACTCAATCCCAGGACCCTGGGATCATGACCTGAGCTGAAGGCAGACGCTTAACCATCTGAGCCACCCAGGCACCCAAAGCTTTCTTTATTTAAGAAAAAAGTTTAATGTTTAACTGCAACATCAAACCCCTCCATCAAAATGTCAAGTACCCATACAAGATACTGGAGTAGGGAATTGCTGAGAGACTGTTGGTTGCATTTCTCTCACTCTTGTTCAAGTAAAAAGCAAGGGCAACAAAAAATCTGTAGAGATATTTTTCCTTAAAAAACAAAAAACAAAACAAAGCATCTCAAATAAATATGACAGAGGCCTTTTGTAAGCATCTTTTATTCAGAAACCACTGTTCATGTGTGTATCTAATTAGAATTAGTAGAATGCATGATTTGAATTTTTAAATACAAAGTCCAAGGATAATTCTGCATAAGTGATCAAAATAAAGCCACGTAATTAAGGATGATTGTGGCAAGACTGCACCAAAGAGAAGCGGTTTATAAATATTGTTAATAATTACAGACAGTAAAGAATTATTTTAGTTACAGCTAATAAATAAAAACATGATTCCAGGTATACCAGTGCATCAAGCAAACTGGGATACAGCAAACAGATGCTCTTATACTAGGCTTTTAAGAATTAGGATGCTAAGTTCATTAGTTGGTATTGCCTGGGTTCTTATTAATTAGAACTTCCCTTACTGCCATTACCCCAGAATTGGCTCTTGATACTCTCAGCTCAGTTTCATGCCCCTTTCCCTGATTTCCACACTTGACTTCCGAGACCAGTGTTGATGCAAGTGGGGAGCAAGGATAATATTAACTTGAATTGGGAAGTATCTCAAAAATGATAGAGCCTATGCTGAATTTTAGATAGGGATACTTCACTGGAAATGAATACCCGCATTTAGAATGTGTTGTTTAGAGAACATCTGTCACGAAATCAAGAATTGGGGCTTATTTTATGAGATATTAGATAGACATCTTCTTTCTCCCTTGCTTAATTCCTGTTCCTCTCTCTTAGGACTCAAAATTTCTCCTATGACTCCATTTGTATTGAATGGTTCACTTCCTGCATACCTCTTCTCTATCCCAGTATTTTTATGTCACGGTTTGTACTGGGAATATCAGTGAATGACATATACGTATTTAGTAATGGGTATATATACATCCATGCAAGACAACCTGGGGAGAAACTAGAGCTTAGTTCTCTTCAGCAAGTGTTTGATGGGTGGCCATGAACAAGTCACCTAATTTCTATGACCCATAGATTTTTCATCTGTGAAATAAAGGGATTCAACTAAATTGAGCCCTAAAAACTATTCCCGGTCTAAAATCCTATGAGTTCTTAAAAACTCTTAGTTCTTTGGGGGTTAGATTTCTACAAGATTCTCTAAGTTTGCTTATGAGCCAACAGTCATGACAGAATAGAGTCTTCCTTATAACCATCAACATAAGAACTTCATAAACTAGGGAGATACAGTAACCATGTGATTAGCAACTGCTCAATAATAGAACCGAAGTTTTACACATTAGATTTTCTGGAGGGTCTTGGAAAACCTTTGTGTAAACAAGATCACATGCACAGTAATTTGGAAAATCTTCTGATTCATAACTTGCCTTGTTAACTTAAAAGCTAATGAAAATTGCCAAACCCTATGATTATAAAACATGAAGCCTGAATATACATTAATCTTCTGTTCAAAGACCACCATCATTAGGGTGATATTTTTGGATAGGTTCTGTCTTGCAAATATAAAACTACATTTTAAAAGTTTTACTTAATTGCTAAAGGACCATGCTAATACCATCAAATTGACTTTTTATTCTGCTAATATTTAATTCTCATGGTAGAAAGTTTCCAGACTAGAATTTTTTTTGTTGTTTGGGTTTTTTTTTGTTTTTTTAAAGCCTGGCTGTATTACTTGGCATGAGTCAAATTTTGAGGTAGTGTCAATTTTGAAATTCTGCCAGGCATAAAAGGCATTCAGCTCACTGGCTTAATTTACATGGCCACTGACTTTATAGCTTATCAGGCTTGATCTTGTCATTTTTGGCTGAGAGAGGCAGATTTTCACCTACATACAAGGTTTTAGCTGTAATAGTTATTTTCAAACAAAGCCAACTGTTAATTAACTTTATAAGAGTAAGTAATGCATGTGTGCACAGGATACAAAATTTGAAATACACAAAATGATTATAATGGAAAGTCTCCCTCTCATACCAATTTCCCAGCCACCCAGTCTCCTACCAACTCACATAATTTTGGCAGGTTGAGATCAGCTTACAATTGTTTTGTCATCTCTTGGAAAAATTATTATTATTATTATTTTAACAATTTTATTTATTTATTTGAGAGAGTGAACAAGAGAGAAAGAGAGAGAGCACGAGCAGGGGGAGCAGCAGAGGGAGAAACAGACTCCCTGCTGAGCAGGGAGCCTGATGCAGGACTCGGTCTCAGGACCCTGGGATCATGACCTGAGCCGAAGGCAGATGCTTAACCAACTGAGCCACCCAGGTGCCCCCAAAAAATTATTATTAACTGGAAAATGAGGCAGCATTTTCAGCTATGATCTGTTCTCCTAAACAGATCATACTTTCTAATGTTTCTATGACTTGTATTAATTTAAGATGGGCTTATGTAGCACTTTATAAGTAAAGCTCAAGGTACTATATATTCTTTCAATAATCACTTTCTTTCATTTCTTCAGAAAACGAACTGTTTCAGAATGAAAGTGAATATACTTTTTTTGTTAGCTAAGATAGTTTTTTTTAAATTTCAATAAACATTTATTTTACAATAGTTGTAGATTTACAGAAAATTTGGAAAGATAGTACGGAGAGATCTCACATATCCTGCTCTCAATTTTCCCTATTGCTAACATCTTACACTATGATGGTATATTTGTCACAACTAAGCACCAACATGCATACTATTAACTATTAACTATACACAGTTTACTCTATTTCACTAGTGCTATGGACTAAATGTTTGTGTCCTCCATCCCCCAAATTCATAAGCTGAAGCACTAATCTTCCCTGTGATGATATTTGGAGGTGGGGGCCTTTGGGAGGTGATCAGGTCATGAGGGTGGAGCCCTCATGAACGGGTTGGTGCCCTTATAATAAGGGACACAAGCGAGATGATCTCTCTCTTTCTCCATCATGTAAAAACACAGCAAGAAGGTGGTTGTGAGTAAACCAGGCAGAGGGCTTTCACCAAAAACCTGACCACACTGGTACCCTGATCTTAGATTCCCATCCTCCAGAACAGTGAGGAATAAATGTTGTTTAAGCCACCCAGTCTATAGTAATTTGTTAAAGCAGCCCGAGAGGACTAAGAAATTAGTTTGTCCTAACATCCATTTAATTGTCAAGTCTCCTTAGCCTCCTCTGGTCTGTGACAATTTCTCAGACTTGCTTTGTTTTTGATGACCTTGACGGTTTTGAGGAGTTCAGGCCAGGTATTTTGTAAAAAGTCCCTCAATTGTGGTTCAGTGCTTTTTTCATGATTAGACTGGAGTTACAGGTTTTGGGGATGAAGATCAAGATGAAGTGCCATTCTTATTATATCATATCAGAGTACTTGCTATCAACATGACATTGCTGACGATGTCAAACTTAAGCACCTGGCTGAGAAATGTTTGCCAGGTTTCTTTCCTATAAAATGACTCCTTTTCCTCTTTCTTTTCCATACTCTAATTTTTGAAAACAAGTCACTAAGTATAAGCCCATTCAAGGGAGAGAGGAATTAAGCTCTGCCTCATTAACGGGGAGGGAGGGGGTATTTATGTAAATTATATGAAATTCTTCTCTATGGGAGATTTGTCTTTTCTCCACTCTTGACTCTACTCACAGGGTTCTTTGTATATATCTAAGAAAACACCAGCTACAACTAAACATTGTTACCTGAGATATTTCTATTATACCTTTAAGTGAAGAAAGTAAATGCTAAGAGTCAACTGTTCGTTTATCCAACTAACATATATTGAACATCTTCAGACAAGCTTCTCTGTTAGGCACTTGATAAATACAACATAACACAATGAATGCTCACAATGGAGCTTACGGTCTAATAGAAATACACAATATGGTGTCATTAGTTACTGCTGAATACATGTATGTACAGAACACACTAAGGACTTCTATTCAGAAGGAATTTAGGGTCATCAAACATCTTGGAAGGAAGGGGATCCCACGTAATTTAAATTATGTTTGTGTAGATCTTTACACATTGCAAAAATGTCAACTGTTTATATGTGTGTGTGTATTTAAAAATTAGTGGTAGATGGGAAGAGAATAGGTACCTCCTACTACTATAGGTCTGTGGTTTGGTGGAATGATGTAAAACAAAAGCAAAAAAAATAAACATGGTCTTTGGAGACTGACATGCATTTTTTTTTTTTAACACCAATGTCACTCCCAGGTATTGTCTCATTTTAGATTAGTAACTTTAATTCCCTGAGCTTTCTTTTCTTATTTTCTCAAGGTCATTATGAGTATTCAAGCTAAGTCAGCAAAAATGGCTACATATTTTCCCCATTCATTATGCATGGCTCTTTGCAATGTGATTTTGCATCTTCTGTCATCAAAAGGTGAAGACCATTTTTCTATCATTGAATCTGGGGTTGGCCTCTTATGACTTGTTTTGCTATTGGGAAATTAGTAAACATTATGCACAGGCTTTAAGCAAACTTGTAGCGGGGAGGGGGTTCACTTCTTTACTGTTTCTGGAGTCCTGTTGGCATGTGAACAAATTCAGGTTTTCCTGCTAAAGGATGAGACCAGTGCAGGAGAACTGAGGTACCCTCACCTATAACAGTCACTCCCAGAAAGGTGGGTGAGGCCATCTGGGTAAACCAACCCCAAGGTAGTCTATTGACTGACCAGAGAATGAGCAACTGACCACAAACACATGAATGAGCCCTTCCAAAAACAGTAGAAAAACTGTCCTGATCAGCCTACCCCAAACTGATGATCCAAAGGATAATGAGCCAAAAAAAAAAAAAATGTTCTGTTAGGACACTGAGTTTCAAAATGGTTTATTACACAGCAATAGATAACTGATAGAGTCATATATACCAACTAGAATGGTGACAGGAACCCAACCTAGTAAGTGTTCCAAGTTTCAGAGATAATACTATGTTTTTGTTTTTCTTTATGAGCAAGGTTAGACTGCAGTATCTACTTAAGTTTAAAAATGAAAATGGTATTCCCAAGCAGTTGTAACCTGTTTCCAAAAGCCTCTACCCCAGCCATCTAATTTCCTACAAATTCTGACTAGTGATTTTCACAGTCCAATGATTATCCCATGTTACTTCTTTTCCTATCATTGAACAATTGTGTATGTGCATGATCTGGGTAGAAATTACTTTCATATTCTAAAACCCTTTTTCAGAGGAAAAACTGACCTAGTTGTTTTTCCCCAGAGATGAGATATGTTTTTGCTGATCCTAATAGAAAACAAGTGATTCTGACTTTAAAAGTATCACATTTGGGGCGCCTGGGTGGCTCAGATGGTTAAGCGTCTGCCTTCGGCTCAGGTCATGATCTCAGGGTCCTGGGATCGAGTCCCGCATTGGGTTCCCTGCTCAGTGCAGAGCCTGCTTCTCCCTCTTCCTCTGCCATTCCCTCTGCTTGTGCTCTTCTGTCTATCTCTCTGTCAAATAAATAAATAAAATCTTTAAAAAAAAAAAGTATCACATTTGATCACTGTAATTAGAACAAGAGACTGCGATTTTTCTCAAAACAGTAAAGCGGACTTGTCCTGCAAAACAAAGACCTTTCCAATGAAAGGAAAGAGTGCAAGTGGGTGATTCCTAGCCCTAAGAATAACATGGATCCAGAAGGTAAATATGAGTCAGTAAACATCAATGGGCCCCCATTGGGATTGCAACAACAACAAGGGACCCTACACCAACTCCTCTAGAGTTAAATTGAGGGTTCAGGGTACAAGCCCCATTGAAAATGGTAGTTGTGGCATGGCGTGATGATAAATCTATGAACAGAATGGACGCAAGCCCATATATCAAATGAGGCTTCAAAGCCTCCACAGTAAGTGTCTCCTGCTTATTCTGGCATGACTGCCATTGCTTAAAATGTTGAGCTCTTCATGGGGACCATCATGAGCAAGCTGTCTTATCATGATACAGGCAGGCCTCATACTGGGAAGTGCACAAGCTGCAATGAGAAAGTCAGTCCTATAGAGATCAGTGGCAGAGGAAAAAGGGGAACTTTTGGTCTTCCCTCCATCCCTGGGGGGGGGCTTGGGGGGGAAGGAAATAATGATTATCCCCACTCTGGTAAGCCTGAAAGATAATTACCATAGATTATAGTTTTCCTGTCAACTATACCATTCATCAGTACACAGTTACTCAAAGTATGTTCCATATCATGTTAATAGATGCTACTTGAACAAACCTTAAAGGAAATAGTTCAACATCTCAGAATAATTGCTTATGCACCTTTGTTCCACCACTACAAACACAAAATCAACCAACAACTAATCACAAATAAACATTATTGCGCTATTAGTTCATTAGTAAGACTAAATGGATTGGGATGCCTGGGTGGCTCAGTCAGGCTAAGCGTCTGACTCTTGATTTCCAGCTCAGGTCATGACCTCATAGAGTTGTGAGATCGAGCCCCGTATCATGCTGGACCTGGAGCCTGCTTAAGATTCTCTCCCTCTCCTCTGCCCCTCTGCCCCTTTACCCCCCACCTTCTCTCTAAGAAAAAAAAAAAAAAAAGACTAAATGGATCATTAGGGTGATAGGATTTAAAACTTCACTTTGCTTCAGAAATCTAGTTATTCAATTATTGCCATCTTATTGTGTGTCTTTGTTTTGTGTGAGTTTTATAGCTAAAATAAAATTTACCTGAGCTAAAGGGGAGAGAGAACTTCCCTCCCACCACATCAGTTAAAAGTGATTAGAATTTATTATGTGTCTCTAGAGATTAGGGAAAGCAATAAATTGGAGATCTGACCGGTTCTGGAAGCTACTGAGCTAGGGGAGAGAGGGTGGGAATTCAAGAGGTATAGAGAAAGAATATTGACCCTGTCCTGGGTTGTGGCTACATAAATAGATTATATACTAAAGACTTGTTGCTCTTTTTCCTAAACTTGTCTGAATCTCCTTTTATTAAAATATACAACAAAATACTTGTTAGAAGGGTATGATTTTCAGGGTGAACCTAAATTTGAGAAAGAACCCTTAAAAAATAATGTTTGAAATATTAGATATAGAAATAAGTTCATACTCACTCCACAGAAAAACACATTAATTTTTCAAGCACACATGGAATAGTAAAACAAAATTTGTGTGTGTGGTAGGACACAAGAAAGCCTCAGTACGTTCTGAAAATCAACATCATCTAGATTATGGTCTGCTGATAATGCAATAAATTCAAAATCACTAACAGGTAATTGATTTAAAATATTATCTGGAAAACTAGCAACATGCTCTTCGAAAGCTCCTGAGGGGTTTTAGTTCAAGATGGTGAAGTAAGAGGCCACTGAACCCATATCCTCCCACAAACACACCTTATCTACAGTTACATCTGGGACAACGTCCTCAGGAAAAAGACTAAAAGCTGGTGGAACGACTTGTACGCCAATAAGAGAAGGCCCACATCCCAAGCAGGTAAGAGAGGCTGGGTCACAATCTAGCCATGAACCCCATCCTTGGCGCAGCCACCGGGAGGGAGCTCAAAACCCTGAGCTTTTCCCTGACGAGCGAAGCGTTTAAACCCCACATCTGTCACCCCAAACTTTTAAGACCTGCACCTGCATACCGAGCCCCCAAAACATCTAGCTCTGAAAAGCAAGGCGCCTCTTGTCCCCAAGACCCACAAGGCTATAAAGGACTCACCAGCCTCAGTGCCGAGCGGGAAGCAGCATATTGAGGGGCGAGGGGCGTCCAGACTGTGTGCGAGATGTTCATCTGCTTTGCACTTGTCTTGGAGCTTGAGCCTGAGGGGCAGGCATGTGATTTGACACGCGTTCGCAGACTCGCTGGGCC
>NC_058404.1:18645493-18813428 GCF_002201575.2 Neomonachus schauinslandi
CGTGTCTGGTGCCGGGGTCACTGGGGCTGCGTGGAGGGGATGCCCCTGGATCTCCGGGCTCTGGTGGCTGCAGGGGATTGAGGGGGGTGGTGCTGGGTTCCTGGGTCGCATGGGACTGTAACAATCAGAGAAATCATTCTTGGCAGGGTAACACTTCCAGGACACTGCACGGACTGACACACCCGCCTTTTCTGTTAAAAAAAAAAAAAAAAATCTTTTCTGTTAAAAAAAAAAAAAAAAGCTTATTTTCTTGTTCTAAAGCTTATGCCTGAGATGTGGGGTTTAGGTTTGACTTCAGGTAAACACGTAGAGATCCCCCTGCTCTCACGCTCTCAGGGAGTGTAGGCTGGTGAACTCCATCTTTGCGCTCTCCCACTACCTTGCGACAGCTTACCATTATGTCCCAGATGGGAGCTTATACCCTCATCTGGAGCCCCGATGTTTGTGACTGGTGGTTCACAGGGCTTAGGCTTGAAGTCCCACTGGACTGTCTATATTTGCATACTTTAAAAGCTGCTGCCTGAGGATCTGGCTTCCAATCAGCCTGACTCTAGGTGGTCCCCTTTGGGACACGGACAGGTCTTGGTACATCCTCAACTACTGGGAGCTATTAAAAATAAAATAGGCTGCTTGAATAATCACAAAGGTTTGAGAGACCACTGAGAGCTAGGGCAAGGTTGAACACTCAGGTTCATCTCCTTCTGGGGCTACTCCTTCAAGACTGGAAGATGTGGACATTTTATCTAGTGCAGAGAAACCAACACAGAGGGGCGCCTGGGTGGCTCAGAGGGTTAAGCATCTGTCTTCCGCTCAGGTCATGATCTCTAGGTCCTGGGATCGAGCCCCACGTCAGACTACCAGCTCAGCGGGGAGTATGCTTGTGCTCTCTCTGTCTCTTTCAAATGAATAAATAAAATCTTAAAAAAAGAAAAGGAAAGAAACCAACACAGAGTCAAGCAAAATGAAGACAGAGAGAAATATGTTCCAAACAAAAAAAGTAAGATCTTAGAAAGATGGTCTCTTCTTCATGAGGACAGGCTATTAGGGACAGAAAATTTATTAATAGTCACCTAGAAATTTCAGTAAAGGCACTTATTGATTTTTTTTTTCCCTAAAACTCATTAGCTGACGGAATACTCCCCTCATTGCCATCTTCTCTCTGTTCCTGAATGTGTAGATGTGTAGATGACTGGATTTAGAAAAGGAGTTAAAACTAAATCAAATACAGGTAGAAATTTATCCAGATGTATTGAAGGAGAGGACCACATATAGAAAAAAAATGTCAGTGGGCAAAAAATAAAATTGCACAGTGATGTGAGCTGGCTGAGTAAAAGGAACCTGCAGAGTGTTTCTGAAGAGTGGCCAGGATGAAGGTATAAGAGGATGAGCAAGAAGAAAGCAATCAAGGAAATGAACCCACTATTAGCAGTGACCATGAACTTCAGTTATAAGTATCTGTGAAGGCAACTTTCATGAGCCACGGTATGTCACAGTAAATGCTGTCTAATACATTAAGGGCTAGAGAAGGGTAAGTTTACCACAGAAGCCTAATGGGTCATTGAGCAAGTAAGACCAATGGTCCAGGCAACCACTAAAATAAAAATGCACATTCATGGGCTCGTGATGGTCAGGTGGTGAAGAGGCTTACATATGGCCCTGTATCAGTCAAAGGCCATGGCTATGAGCAGCAAATCTTGTTGCCTCCAATAGCATGGCTGAGCTACATAGGAGATGACGTTACACTTCCTGAAAAAAGATCACAAATTATCCTGGGTACTGCAATGGAGCAAAATATGAGGTCAGTGATGGAGAGATTGGCTAAGAGAAAATACATGGGGGAATATAAGCGTCAGAGGTCACAGTGACCATTATGAAGAAGTTTCCCATTATACTAGACGTAAAAGATAAAACCACACATGCACGTGCACACATGCACACACACACACACTCTCTCTCTCTCTCTCATACACACACACACACACACACATACACACACAAGAAAGTAAAAAGAGGCTGGATCTCCCTCTTGTGTTCTCAGGAACACAAACTCAGACACCACGGACTGGTTGGCTCCATCCACTGGCTCATATGGTAGGTTCACTCTAAACCTTCCTTACCCAAAAGAAGAAAATGACACAATTCAAATTAATACTATTATATTATTACCCTCTATGGAAAAGTATATACATTTTGGAAGTCAAGTATTACCTGAGCATTTCACAAAAATCAAATAACATCCTTTTGGCCACTTTTATGTCGTTACATATGATAGTAACTGAGTCACCAAGTAGCCTTACTAACGCTAGAAATGATGCCTAGGAAAATTTGTTTAAATAGCAAGTCTTTCATACCCTATATAAATTACTTTTTCTGATTACTTTTTGGGGCAGCAGCTAACTCAAATGTAGGTGTTTAAGCAACTGGGAATTTTGACAGTATAAAAAGCCAAGTAAATTCGGAACATCTGGTACTATCCAAATATAATGAGCCTAAATGAGATACATCAGAAGGAAGAATTAGACAAGGAAACAGGAAAAATAGGGAGTCTGGAAATGAGTCCAATAATCTAAAAAGGGAAAGGAAGCAAAGCAAAGAACTGTATACCAGAAGACATGTAAATGGCTTGTGTCCTCAGAGTTTCAAAAACAAGACTTGTTCCTGGTTGAATACACAAAACCAGAAGAAGACATCCAATTGCCCTTGAAAGAATAATGTTGAGCCATCTCCTGTAGTTCTGAACAAAATAAGAATAATTTTATTTTATTTATTTATTTTTGGTGGGCAACAGAGCAAAGTTAATACATAGTAAAGTGATAGTACAAAGCTCCCGAATAGGGAGGGGACCCAAGAGGGTTGCCCAAGAATAATCTTAAACAATTTAGAATTAAATAACAAAAACACCCTGTGTTAATATTTGTGGAACAAAGCTGAAGTAGTATCTAGAGGGTAATAACTTTAAATATATTAATCAAGAAACAAGAAATTTTGGGGGCGCCTGAGTGGCTCAGTTGGTTAAGCATCTGTCTTTGGCTCAAGTCATGATCTCAGGGTCCTGGGATCAAGCCCGGAGTCAGGTTCCCTGCCCAGTAGGGAGTCTGTTTCTCCCTCTCCCTCTGCCCCTCCCCCCCAACTCATTCTGTCTCTCTCTCAAATAAATAAAATCCTAAAAAAAAAAAAAGAAAGGTTGTCAACAGATAAATTAAGAATTAACTTTTTAGTTTTCCTAAAGTACAGTTCATACAAAAAAGGATAAATGCTTTGTTAGCATTTATTAGGTAGTTAAAAATACCTTTACTAGACTATAGAACGATATATTGATTAAATAACTATTCTCATCTCAGGTTGGTGGGATTATGAATGAATTTTTATTTCATTTATACCTTTATTTATGAGACTTTTTATTTTAATGAAAAATGTCTAACCTTAAAATCAGGGGGGGAAGAAAGCATTCCTTCTGAAAAAGCAATGAAGCAATAAAGATATCTTTGCAACTCAGTAAAATTCCTCTCCTCTTCTGAAGTATTAAAACTTCTGTATATACATTTTAAAAAATTTAAGACTTCTCATGAAATTGAAACTGAGGTCGTTTCTGGATGCTTTTTATGAAAGAGTCTCATACTAAAGTTAAAGACCTCTGTTTTATGTCATTTTCAGAAAGATAGCACCTCTTGTGCAGGGGTGTTGGTTCAATACTCACACAGAGGAATGAACAGCACTTCCTGAATCACCAATGCCTTTTTTCTACAGAACTTCAATTTTCCCTAGAGGTTTCCTATCCACACATATGCAACACTGACAATACTCAGAGGTTATAAAACCTGACAAATCACAGTTTGAGGTGAAAAAGCTTTAGGACTGAAAAATATCAAGAGCAATCAGAAATGAAAGGTGAATGCAATTATATTCATTTATTTTAGAGCTAAATTATGATAGAAAAAAACCCAAATAGAAGTATCTTTTAAAATCTGAAGACTGATTATAACCATTAGCAGTATCATAATGTTGACCTGTTCTACATCAAGAATAACCTTTTTCAATGAGATGTTAAATTTAATAAGTTAATGAAGAAATGACTTTTCAGAAAGGGTAATAGGGGAGTCTTTCATTTTGAATTTCAAACCTGTGCTTTACTTTCTAGAATGCTTTTATTTAGAGGACAGGAATGTTAGATTGTTGGTATGAGTTATTTTCCTTTCCCAGACTGGGCTGACAGAAATTGACTGACATAGTCCAGCTTCTGTTGATTCCTTTTCTAAAAAAAAAAAAAAAAAATCCTTTCTATAGTATCTTACAAAGTTTTTCTAACTAATTTAGCCACAAGTACATACCAAAATGTTTCTGATTCTCAAAATAATTTGATTTTAGAGAGTATATGGCAACCAGCTGGGTCCTCATTTTTTTCCCCCAACTTTTTATTTTGAAAATGTTCAAATCTATGAGAAAGTTGACAGAACAATCCAGTGAATGCCTATTTCTATGGGCTGAACTGTATCCCTCCCAAATTTTTTGTGTTGGAGCTTTAACTCCTAGTGTCTCAGAATGTGATTGTTTTTGAAGATAGGGCTTTAAACTAGTGATCAAGTTAAAAGAAGGCCATTGGGTTGGGCCCTAATTGAATCTGACTGGTATCTTCATAAGATACATATATCTTTATATAACCACATTACAAATTTCACATTCAGGAAATATAAATGTAACATGATGTATTTATTAAATATACTGTTATATTTCAATTTTCCCATTTGCCCTAACATAGCTAGGGTTTCTTGTTGTTTTCTCCAACCCAAAATTTTATCAGAGTACATACATTACATTTAGTTGTCAGTTCTCTTTAATCTAGAATTGTTAGCCCTTTTTTTTTTTTTTAGGTCTTTTATGATATTAATCTTTTAAAAAACCAGTTGTTTTGCAAAATGTCCCTCAGTTTGAGTTTGTCTGATGGCTTCTTCATAATTAGATTCAGGTTAAGCATTTCTAACAGGAATACCACTCATGTGATGTGTCCTTCTCAATGCACTGGATCAGGAAGCTTTGGTCAGTTTGTCCTATTATTGAGGATGCTAAATTTGACTATTCGGTTAAAATGGTGTCTTCCAGATTTCATCATTGAAAACTATTCTTTTATCTTTGTAATTAATAAGCTATCTTTTGGCTGATAATTTGATACCAGGTGACTCTCATGTTCCCCAGTAATCTTTCACTCATTGGTTTTAGCTCATTGATGATCCTTGTGAGGATCATCATTAAATTATTATGATAGTAGTTATAATATGGTAGTTAAAAAGTATATATTAGTTGGAATTTTTCTTCAAAAGAGAACTCTTTTCCCTCTTCCTATTTAAAAACAATTTTTTTTCGGGGTGCCTGGGTGGCTCAGTCAGTTAAGCCAGTGGCTCTTGATTTCAGCTCAGGTCATGATCTCAAGCTTGTGAGACTGAGCCTGGTGCTGGGCTCTGTGCTCAGCCAGGAGTCTGCTTGAGATTCTCTCTCTCCCTCTCCCTCTGCCCCCATCCTGTGTGCGCTCTCTCTCTCTCTCTAAAATAGATAAATAAATCTTTAAAAAAAATGTTTTTCTGCCAGAGTGGACTCATTAATTTTTAATTTATTTTATTTATTTATTTTTAAATGTAAGTACAAATAATTTATACCTTAACAAATTAATTAATATACAAGTTACATTAATTGCAGGTGTACAACATAGTGATTCAACAATTCTATACATTACTCAGTGCTCAATGATAAGTGTAGTCACCATCTGTCACAAAACATTATTACAATATTACTGACTATATTCCCTATGCTGTACTTTTTATCTCCATGACTTATTTTATAACGAGGAGTTTGTATATCTTAATCCCCTTGACTTGAATTTATTTTATTCACCTTTTCTTTTTTTTTCTAAGATTTATTTATTTTAGAGAGAGAGCGCGCACACGCGTGCCCATGCCTGCGCGTGGGGGGAGGGGCAGAGGGAGAGAATCTTCAAGCAGACTCCCCACTGAGCATGGACCCTGATGTAGGGTTCCACATGGGGCTGCCATCTCAGGACCCATGAGGTCATGATCTGAGTCGAAACCAAGAGTCAGATGCTTAACCTACTGAGCGACCCATTAACTTTTTCTAATACATTTTTGTCATTATTCATTTGGATGTTAAAATTGTCCCAAATTTCACAAGCAAGAGTGCTTTCAAGTTGACTCCTATCTCCTTGGTTTTTGAGCATGTCTTTGTTTTCTGGCACAAGAGATATTTGTTTAAACCAAAACATAATAAATGACAAGCTTTCCCATTTTGTTGTTATGCCTCTTAGGGTATATTTTAACCTAGAAGAATCCTTCCCTCTTTGTTTTAAAATCATATTGACATATTGAAGAATCTTGCCCAGTTGCTGTTGTGTTCCAGCTTCTAGATTTGTCTGTTTCCTCATGATATCATTTAAGTTCCTTTATCACCTGTATTTCCTGTAATGTGAAAATGAGATGGAAGGATTTAATTAGTTATAGGGTAAATATTTTTGCCAAGTGCATTTTATAAGTTTTACTATACTTTATATTATATCACATTAGGAGCCATATAATATTTAGTTGCCCTGCTATTAAGTTTAATAGTTGCCCTACTGTTAAATTGAGATGTAATTTCATCATCGGTGTATATAATAAAATGTTTTACCACATTCACAAAACTCATGTTATTTTTTATCCAAATGAGAGATTATTACCTAATGATTGTAAATGAGATTTTACTGATTCCAGTAAATGTATTTAACAGCTTCTTGAGAATATACCTTTAAATACCAGAAAATTGTAAAGAGAGTAAAATATCAACACTTTTTAAAAATTAGATTCTAAAATCAGAATTTTCCTTTGGCCTCACTAATTCCACAACTAGAGATACTCTACAGATCCTTGTCAAGTTCATAAATATAATATAGAAGGATATTTAAGACAAGAATATTTATAGTCACAAAAAAAATGTAAAAATAACCAAGAGTTCATCAAGAGGGGACTTGCTCAACTTAATGTGGAACATTCAGAATATAAATGCTATGCAGCCATTAAAGTCAATTAAGTAGATCTCTTTGTATGCATACAGAATGCTGGGCAAGATTTATTTAGTGAGGAAGGCAAGTTTCAGAACCCTGTATATAGTGTAATTCCATTTATGTTTAAAAATTTTAAAATAACTGATTAAATGATTAGAGAATATCTGAAATCATACACAAGGAACTTTTACAGGAAAATGTTAGGTGATAACTTTGATAAGGTCACACAAGGATTGCTTTTTTTTAAAAAAAATACCGTTTTGAATAAAGATTTATTGAGGTTAAGACTTACTCCTGACTCTTTAAATTTTTCCAGATGACTTTTCAAGTATATATTGCATCAAGTCCTTATATGTAACACTCCTCAAATTTTTAAGAATAAAGGACCGTCTTTTGAAGAATTCAGTATTATTCCTTCACTATAAGAAAAGCAAACAAGTTGTATTGAGTTTATATCTGAGCGGGTCAACTTTAAGCATTCTCAGGCTAATCTATCTAACCACAAGTATGACTTCAAAACTGAAGATCGACCAAAGATCCCTGATCTTGTTGCAGAAAAACTGAAGCCCAGAAATCAGAAAACCTTATAGATGTGAAAACTTGGATTCCACAAAAATAAAAATCACAATAATAACAACCAGAGCAAATACTGGGAACAATCCTCTTAATAAATAGGAGAGTAAGAAGCAGACCACTGTAATCAAATGATTGCACCTCTTTAGAGGAATAGTTTGTATTGAATGACCACCATCATCAGCAACAACAAAATTAGTTAATTTAACTAACTTAGAAATTTAATTTAGTAGCACACCTCTGGCTAAATGAAGGTTCTGATTAAAAAAAAAGACATTATCTGCAGAGAGCATTCATATATCTATATCTATCTATATATATCTATATATATCTCACACTTGTTGTTTGTTTTGCTGGTTTATTCTATTTTGGAGATTCCCTAATTTAAGATTTTATGTACACACACACACACACAGTGACTGACAACTCTTCAATTTCAGGAGACTATGCTTTCTGGTTTGTACATTCTTGTAAATGACATGTTCTGCTAGCCTGCAGGAACTGCTAGCTCTTTATATTTCCCAGCAACAGGCTGTCCCCTTCTCTTTGGGAAGCACTTAATGAGCCATGTACTCCTGGAAGTGAAAAGAGAGCACACAAGGGCTCTGGTTCTGCTGACAGAGTAGTTTCCATTGCTCCTGATGGTTTTTAGCTTTCACATTGTATTCACTTCACCTTCAATTATAGAAAGTGAGACTGGTTTTCTTTGCTTCCCTTTGATTTTGGTCATCTTCCCCAAATTAACTTAAGGCTCTGTCTCTAAAATAGAAAGCTAACATCCATTCAAGTCAGGAAAAAGGGGGTAAGCTTTTTTTTTTCTTCTTACAGATACTCTTACAGATATTCTTGAGATATTCAGCAAGACCTGCACCCACATTCAAAGACTGCGGATTTAATTATATTGTTAAAAAAAAAAAAGAACAACTAGGTAATCTTTGGTCATCTTCAGATACAGCTAACAAAGGATCCTCCTAGCTTGTAGATATGATTCTTAAAGCTAGCAATAGACAAAATTATACCTTCTTTTATGTTATATGGTCTCAATGGCATAGGGACCCAATGCCCCAAAGCTGTCCAAGAACTGTGATGTTCAAGGACACCGTAATGGCTTAGGCCACCTCCTGGCACTTCCCAAAAGAAGTTTTGCTAAAGCATCTCTCCTCTCAGATTTCAGCGCACAACTGGAAAGTGACCTCACAAATATTCCCTCCATCCATATTTATGTAAGTTCTTGTGGTTTAATTTAATAGAATTCGCCTCCCTATCCAATCTAATTTTAACACAAAAACAAATACATTTCTGAGATTCAACAGTCTGTACTCTGAAACAAATAATGCAATATATGTTAAGAAAGAAAAAAAAAGAAGAAGAAGAAGAAGGTAGCAGGAGGGGAAGAA
This sequence comes from Neomonachus schauinslandi, assembly GCF_002201575.2. Taxonomy (NCBI): domain Eukaryota; kingdom Metazoa; phylum Chordata; class Mammalia; order Carnivora; family Phocidae; genus Neomonachus; species Neomonachus schauinslandi. The sequence goes on from NC_058404.1 coordinate 18,654,506, forward strand.
TGAAGGGGGGGAAATCGGAGGGGTAGACGAATCATGAGAGACGATGGACTCTGAAAAACAAACTGAGCATTCTAGAGGGGAGGGGAGTGGGAGGATGGGTTAGCCTGGTGATGGGTATTGAGGAGGACATGTTCTGCATGGGGCACTGGGTGTTATGCACAAACAATGAATCACGGAACACTTCATCTAAAACTAATGATGTAATGTATGGGGATTAACATAACAATAAAAAAATTAAAAACAAACAAACAAACAAAAAAACAAATAAATTTCTACTAAAGGAAGGTTAGTATGCCTATGCTTTGCTTATCTCCATGGGCTATTGCATTGTATTCTATCATAAGGAAACTAGTCTTTTGGGGAATACGCAGGAATTATAATGGAGCAATTAGACAGCTCAATAAAATAAAAAGGAAATTAATTCAATCAACTGAACAAGGAGAACAATCACATTAAATACAGTACTAGTGTACAGTGTGTGGAGTATTATCCCAATAATTATAAGCCTCTTGACACACCACAAAGCACATTCAAGTTAAGATACTTTAACTTCGCTAACTGATTGGCAAGAAATGTATGAAACAAACATTCCCTCGGTCATTTCTTTTTTTTTTTCTTTTTAAGATTTTATTTATTTATTTGAGAGAGAGAGAATGAGAGAGAGCACATGAGAGGGGGGAGGGTCAGAGGGAGAAGCAGGCTCCCTGCCGAGCAGGGAGCCCGATGCGGGACTCGATCCCGGGACTCCAGGATCATGACCTGAGCCAAAGGCAGTCGCTTAACCAACTGAGCCACCCAGGCGCCCCCCTCGGTCATTTCTATTTTGACCTCATAATAATCTATATTTCTACTTTCTTTCTGTCTTCCCTGGTAGCTTACTATTTAACTTCTAACATAATACTTTCTATTCTCAGAACACTTCCAGAATGTGCCTTTCTAAAGCACATGCCTCAGATGGCGCAACTAGTGGCTGATTTGCCTTCATCTATCCCCTCCACCCTGCACAATGACCCCATTAACTATGTTATCCTTATAAAACTCACTTCCTGGCTTGCTTTATCCCTCAAGGCCTTGTTTTCTCTTTTAATCCTTTTGTTGCCCCTCGATCTTCCATGGCTTCTCTTGTAGGTTTTACCCCAAAAGATGTATCTTCTTTCTGTGGGCCTGACCTTGGTCATCCCATAGTTAACTTGTGTGCAAGTGAAGTGCCAACCAAATCTCAAACCCCAGCCTGTCTGCTTCACCCCCGTCCTTTTTTCCCATTCTCAGCTATTTCTTGTAAGTCTTTTTTTTTTTTTAAGATTTTGTTTATTTATTTGACAGAGCACAAGCAGGGGGAGCAGCAGGCAGAGGGAGAGAGAGAGGGAGCAGATGCGGGACTCAATCCCAGAACCCCGAGATCATGACCTGAGCCGAAGGCAGACGCTTAACCAAGTGAGCCACTCAGGCGCCCCTCTAATGATAAGTCTTGAAATCATCTAGAACTGAACATATCCCAAACGGAGCCCTACATTTTATTCTCCCTCTCATTCTGGTACATCCTACCAGAGTCAAGAGGACTCAAATCTTTAGGATCTCAATTGAGATCTTGCCCTTGAAACCTCTAGACCCTGTCTCTCTTAGCTCCTGCTTCACCTACACCACTTCCTTTGTTTATTCAGGTTCATAAAATCTGTTGAAAAATTCACTGTGATAATCCTTGAATTAATCCACCAAATTTGAGATTTTCATTCTCTAAATCTAGTATCCTCCTTTATCTGAGCCCTAACTTCTTGATTTAACTTTAAGGTTTGGCTTTCTAATTTTTTTAATTTACAATAAAAATAATTTCAAATACACAGTTTTACTTGCATTTAAAATTGATGTAAAAAACAGGTTTTTTTTAATGCTTATGTTTAATTATAAAAACTAGAACAGTTTTAGATTTGAAAAAGAGCAAGGGCTGGGGTGCCCGGGTGGTGCAGTCAGTTAAACCTCTAACTCCTAGTTTCAGCTCAGGTCACAATCTCAGGGTGGTGAGATCAAGCCCCGGGTCAGGCTCTGTGCTCAGCGTGGAGTCTGCCTAAGTTTCTCTCTCCTGCCCTCCAGGCATGCATGTGCGCACTCTCACTCTCTCTCTCTAATAAATAAATAAATCTTTGAAAAAGAGCAAGGGCTAGAACAATTATTTTATGTATGTACATAGATGAAATAAAAAATGTTATTTATTTTAACCAAATCGATCGTATTTGTCCTGTGAGCTTTAAATGTGTTTATAATACATACATGTACAGTGTAAACTCCATGAGAGTAGGTGCTTTATCTCCAGCAACTATCTAAGTGCCAAGCATTTAGTAGGTACTCGATAAATATTTGCTGACTCAATAATTATAAATGTCAACAGCTACAAGCAGGTATAAATTATAAAGTAATTTTCCTTCTATCTCCCCATGTACTTAAGTTTCTATCCCCAGAGGCAATTACCACTTTAGCATTTTCCCACTTTACTGGCTTTATATTTGCAATCCTCTTCCTGAAATGCTTTTTACCAGCATTTCCTTATATCTTAACTCCTTAATTCCATATGCACAGAATATCTCCAGGTGGCGGTGCAGTGGAGAAACTGGTACCAGATCATTTCCAGGTAGACAAACTGGGTGAATGGAAACAGAGATTAGACTTCTCATTGCAATAATGGTCATACTTTTGGATTGTCTACAATGTTTATATGTAACCAGATGCACACCCTAACACACACTTGTTAATGACTGACATCCTTGTTTTTTAAGGTATAGCTTGAGTGTAATTTTGAGCTGAAGGTTATTTATCTTTACTATAATTAACACTCATGAAAATTAACTATATATGCATAATATATCCTTTGAATTCTGCCAACATGCCTAGCACATTCTTTAATCAGTGTAGGTACTCAAAAGCTGTTTAGTTCATTTAGCAAACATTTATTGAGCTGCTCTTCTGGGAAAGTATCTTAGTAATCACTGACAATAGGATTTACAGTCACAATCCCTGCCCTTAGAGATCCCGGTTAATGACGAAGATAAACACAGAGATAAATAACTTTAACAGGTGCAATTGAGACATGCAAAGAAAGAAAATAATAAACACGAAGCGATTATCTATCTCAGCAGTTTCCAAAGATGGAGTCGAGTAGGCCCTTCTCATGATGATTTTAGTTGGTCACCAGAAACACTTTTTTATTAGATAATGATTTATTGCAAAAAGTATATTACAAAAACCCATAATTTGTGGAGATTAATTTGGTATGAGGTTAGAGTAGACAGTTAATTTTAAGAAGTCAGTCACAGTAAAGAAAAATTAAGTAAATAAGAGTTTAGAGAGAACATAGCTCTTGTAACACTAGTGAAGCAGAGTTAAGGATGATGTTTGATGTTTGACAAATGTTGATCGATCACACGCCAACCAGAAACATGCTGCATTGATAATGAGGATCATTATTAAATATCAGAATATCTTTCCTTTTTTGAGGGTTTACTCTGTATCCAGAACTATGTACGTTATGGTATCCATCAATAGTCACAATATCCCAAAGATGTGTATTTTCTTGAGGAAACAGAGACTAAGTGAATTAAATGGCACACACAAGCAAAAGTGTATTCTTTAATTTCTGTACAATTGTACCTACTAGGTGCTGAGTATTGGAGGAAATAATAGTTAAGTTTACTGACCTAACCTCATAAATTTTGGATTTGAGTGGGGAAAACAAATACCAGGTTAATAAATGCCATTTATGAGAGATGCTATGAAAGGGGACTATGAGCACTTATGGCAGAACAGTTAGGGGTGGAAGGTAAGGACAGAGAAGACTTCCTTCAGCAGGTGATGTTAAATTTGGCTCTCACAAATGAAATAGGAGTTCCTGGGCACTACACAAAGAAAACTTCAGGGAAACTTCCTAAGGAAGGATATAAAGAACTCCAGAGTGGTTGGGTACAGAGAATTCCCCAGTCCCACAAATGGTGACAGAAGAGTGCCTATGTTTCCACAGCCCTGCCAAGAGTAATTGTCCAAGTTTCGGATTTTTGCCAGTCTCATGGGTAAGAAATGGTATGTCACATGGTATGTCAATGAGTTAGGTTCCATTTACCTTATTATGTACCTCTCTTCTTAAGTTTAAGAACGATTCACATTTCTTTTTCCATAAACATATTATTGGCATATTTTTCTATATATTAAGTAAATTCATGTTTTGTCTATGATGTGAGGTATGTATTTGTTTTCTAATTTGACACATACCTTTCATTTTTATTATTTTAATTTTTTGCTGATGAAGAAAGTTTCAATTACTTTTTAAGCCAAATCAATCTGTATTTTATGTTGTTTTTGAGCTTAGTGTCATATTGAGGAGTGTTATACAATCCAAGATTACAAACGTATTCTTCTGTGTCTTCTTTTGGTACTTCTGTGACATCAGTTTTCAAGTGTAAATATGTGATCATTGGGATTTATTTTGACACAAAGTGTGCAGTATGGATACAGTTAGATTTTTCTTGAATTATTTCTACTTGTTGCAACACCATTTGCTGAATAATCTTTTTTTTAAATTTTATTTTATTATGTTATGTTAGTCACCATACAATACATCATTAGTTTTTGATGTGTTGATCCATGATTCATTGTTTTCATATAACACCCAGTGCTCCATGCAATACGTGCCCTCCTTAATACCCATTACCACGCTAACCCATCCCCCACCCCCGCCCCTCTAAAACCCTCAGTTTGTTTCTCAGAGTTCAAATCAATTGGGAAAAGATAGATTATTCACAGTTGTTTCTCAGAGTCTGTGCCTTCATCCAATACCAGATTCTTGCATGTATTTGCGTCCTTTACTGGACTCTATTCTCTTGCGTTGATGAGTCTATCTATTCATGCACTAGTAATGCCATGATTTAATGACTATTGTTTATATTGTTTTGTTATCTTGTAGGGCACTCACTTGCATAGAGTATTCATCTGTTTTAGAATTTTTCTAGTTTTTCTTATTTTAAAATTTTTTCATACACATTATAGAATTGGCTTTCTGCTTTAAAATTCTTTTAATTAAAATGTGTACTGAGAATTAGATGCAAGGAAATAAGGGAAGGAGCCATGGAACTATTTTAGGGAGAACATTCTAGGCCAAAGAGATACAATGTGTCAGGGCCTACAGTGGAGTGTGTCTCATGTGTTTGAAGAAGGAGGAGACTGGTATTGCTGCAGCAGAGAGAATGAGGAGTTGAGTCAAGATCAGAGACAAGATCAGAGAGGTCATAGCGGTGGGGGTATGGAATGTGAGGGACAAAACCACACTGGTCCTTATAGATCATTATAAAGATTTTGGCTGCTGGTCTGAATAGGATGAAAAGTCCCCGGCAGATTTAGAACACATGAAGCAGAGAAGAGCAGAGAAGTAGCATACGCAAAATTTTAAAATTTTTGGTATCTGCTAAGTGTCCAGCTGTTCATTTCTAGGTATCTGTCTGAAAGAGATTCAAACATACACAGGGAAAAAGAGAAGAAGAAAAGGCATTGTACAAAGATGTTTATTGCGGCCCTGTTTGTTACAGTGAAAATCTGACAACTGAAATAGCACAGTAGGGAAATGCTATTTATAAAATTCCATGCTATAGACACACCACAGAACACTAGGAAGCCCTTGCACGCACAAAGTAGGTTTGAAAGCACAGAAAAAAAAATGATAGAGCTATTATCTCAAGGGCAAAGTGTCATAATGAGGGGAGAGCGGGTTCGTCTTTCGGAGATGCTCATGGATGTGTTTGTGGATGAAGTGATGTGACATCTGGGATCTGGCTCAGAGTCCACTGCAGGGCAGGAACAGGTATATAGGTGAAATAAGATTAGCAGTGAGCTGGCACTTACTGAGGTTAAGTTGCTGGCATATGAGGATTAATTTCATTTTTCTCTCTACTTTGAATACGTTTGGAAAATTCCATAAAAGTAAAAAAAAAAAGAATTTAAAAAGAATATCAACTCATTAAGGATTAAAACATCACTGAAGGGGCGCCTGGGTGGCTCAGTCAGTTAAGCGTCTGCCTTTGGCTCAGGTCATGATCCTGGAGACCAGAAGCCCCACATCGGGCTCCCTGCTCGGCAGGAAGTCTGCTTCTCCCCGTCCCTCTGCTGCTTCCCCTGCTTGTGCTCTCTCTCTCGCTTGCTCGCTCCCTCTCCCTCTCAAATAAATAAATAAAATCTTAAAAAAATAAATAAAATATCACTGAAGCATAAAAGTCAGGAAATTATTCCACAAAAGCCTTGGCTGGTTTTTTTTTTGTACATTTAAGGCAGGTTCTTATTAGGAAGAGAGATTTGTAATAAATGTTTGGATATACTAGACAATCAGTGTTCTGAGGATTAAGTGAGATGATCCATGTAAATTGTTAGCCCAGGATTTGCAATACATATAAAGCTGGAAGGTTTTCTGGAAGTTGCTTTCATCACTCAAATGTATTTCAGTAATCTTTTCCCTCTATCTATCCATCTCCTGGTTAACAGTCACATAATGCTTACTTATTTGGCTCTTCCTCATTGACATTTTCCCCTCTAATAACTATGTTACAATGAATGTCTTCTAACATATTTGTGCACCTGTCCAATTATCTCCATGGGGTAAGTCCCAGAAGTGGATTTGCTGGATCTAAACCATGCATTTAAATAGATTTTTCCAGGTTACCCTATAAAGAGATTGGACTCACATACATTATCTCCAAGTAATTATGAGAGTGTCTCTTCCCCATAACCTTGGCGAGAAGGCGCTATAAATATTTGTACATGTAAAAAAAAAGATCATTGTCTTCTTAATGCCTGAATTTGTATTCCATGCATTATTAGTGAGGGGAGGGTAAATGCATATTTATTTGTCTACTTTTATTTCTGTCATTGTAAAATACCTTTTCATGTTTTTGTTTGTTTGTTTGTTTGTTTTACTTATTTTTCTATTGGATTCTTTGTCTTTATTGATTTGTTGGAACTCTTTATATTAAGACTATTAATACTTTATCATATGTGTTGCAAAACATTTTCCCTAGTTTGCCATTTGTCTTTATGTAGTTTTAAATATTTTAACCTTTATTTTATGAAATCCAGGATTTATGGCTTGCTTAGAAAAGCCTTTCCTATTCCAAAATTATAAAGCTATTTTTTTTCTGTAGTCTCTCACACTCTTGGATTAATTTGTTTGCATTTGTATCTTTAATCCATCTGGAATTTGTTATTGAGTTTGAGGTAAGGATATGCACTTTATTCCTAAATACAGAGCCAAATGTTCTAAACTGTTTACTGAATAATTTATTGTTTATATCCAGCGGGGAGTTCCCATATCATTAGTATTATTTTCTGGATACTATTTATCAGCCCCTTTCACACATTTGTTATTCCACATGCACTTTAGGACCATTTGTTGTGTTTCAAGAAGATCCTGAAAGGACTACATTTGAAATCACTTTAGGAATTCGGTGAGAATGGCCATCTGTGTGGCAGAGTGTGTCTTCTCCATAAGTCTTTCATTTCTTGTTAATTCCTATATAATATATCATTTTGAGGGTTTCTTTTCTTTTTTTTAATATATATATTTTTAAGATTTTTATCTATTTGAGAGAGAGAGAGAGACAGAGACAGAGAGCACAGGCAGGGTGAAGAGGGAAAAGGCTCCCTGCTCAGCAGGGAGCCCAATGCAGGGCTGGATCCTAGGAGCCTGGGATCATGACCCGAGCCAAAGGCAGATGTTCAACCGACTGAGACATCCAGGTGCCCCTTGAGGGTTTATTTTCTTTCAATGAGATTATTTTTGCCTTCCATTATTTTAGTTATTGCTAATATTGCATCTATAACATACTATGGATCTTTGCATGCAGGCGTGTAGGCATACATGTACACACACACACACACACACATCATGAGATTAATACTAAAGTGCCAAGATGTGCGATGGATATGAACCTTTGGGTACATCATTGTATTTCCACACGTTTCAGGACTCTATGGCCCAACAATCACACTCCCAGATACATACCTAAGTGAAATCAATGCATGTGTCCACCGAAAAAAATGTGTATACAAACATTTATAGCAGTTTTGTTCACAACAGGTAAGAATTGGAAATAATCCAAATGTCTACCAATAGGAGAATAGATAAATTGTGATTTGTCTATACTATGGGGTATTACACCGCAAACCAACAATAATAAAATAACTACTGATACATGAAACAGCACGGAAAATCTCCTGAGAAATATGCCATCATTCTACTTATGTGAAGTTTGGGAACCGGCAAAACTAATCTTGTAATAAAAGTCAGGATAGTGGTTACTTTGGGGGAGGCTAGGCATTGTCTAAGAAGGTGGACTAATGACCTTGGGGTATAATGGAACTCTTTTGAATCTAAAAGTAACTGGTAGTATCACTGGTACATAAATGTGTAAAAGATAATTGAGTTGTACACTTAAGATTTGTTCAGTGTACTCAACATAAATTTTACCTACATTTTTTAAAGTAAGCTGCCCTATCCAGGCAGTAAATTAAAAACCAAATTGAAAAAACAAAAAAAGAGAAAATAGTTGTCTGACCTGTCTCAAAAATCCACTCTTGACCATAAGACTCATTCTAAGCCGCTATGCTTTGATCTGCTTTATCTGGATAGCCCCCAATATTCAATGCAGCACACTCCTGGAGGATCTTTCCTCCTACACCTGCTGCTCCTTATGTGTCCTATATTTCTCTTCATGACATTTCTATCTCCCAGTCTCCCAAGTTAAAAGTTACAGCATCATGTTTTACGCCCTATAATAACTGAACATCATCTCATATAAATCTCTTTTCCCCTTTTTACTAACACTATCTTCAAATGGGCTACAAAAATAGCCTCGGATGGGATATTCCCCACACAATCTCTGGTCCCAGTGTATTTTGCAAAATGCTCTCAGTTTAATTTTCTAGAACAGTGCTCTCTGCAATGATGGAAATATTCTATACCTACAGCATCTAACGTGTTAGCCGCTAGCCCACCAGTACTGGGCTCTTGAAATGTGGCCAGTTTGGCTGAAAAACTAAATTTTTAATTTCATTTCACTTCAATTAATTTAACTGTACATAGCCAGATGTGGCTAGTGTCTCGTGGGTTGGGTAGTGCGGTTCTGAAGACACAGCTCCACAGATGAGAATAGATTTTACAACTTCACTGACTCTAGGTCTGAGTAGTTCCCGAACTGGTATTAGTTCAATTGTTCGTCCTCATCAAAAACAAACAAGTCATTCAGGCTAATGGACTTCTCCAAGCTGGATTTGTTCTTTTAACATGGCTCGAGTCATTGAGTGGGAACGCTTTTTAATGCAAGAGCTCTTCTCAGGGGGCGCCTGGGTGGCTCAGTCGGTTAAGCATCTGCCTTTGGCTCAGGTCATGTTCCCAGGGTCCGGGGATCGAGCCCCACATTGGGCTTCCTGCTCAGCGGGGAGTCTGCTTCTCCTTCTCTCCCTCTGTATGCTCTTTCTCTCTCTCAAATAAATAAATTAATTAAAAAAAGAGCTCTTCTCACCACCGACCATAAATGCTAGATTATTTTTTAGTTGTCTGACCCTGTTCTACAGGTGTGCCAAAAGGTTTCTACTTATCAGCCCCATCTAAAAAGCATTTTATTGGAGCCTCCATCCCAAATAACAGAACTATGTGCGACTGAAACCAGGCTGTATTGTCTATTATATGTACAGATAAGCAAAAATTATAAACTTAATTGGATCCAATCAAAACTTGGGTAATTCATTTATGGTAAACCGATAGGATATAACCATATAGCTGTTAAGATGATTTAGATTTATACTGACACAGAAAGATATTTATATCAAATTATAATATAAAATCAGCAGGATATCAAATACTAAACATCCCAATCCTATTTTTAATATAAAAATATGTATACATTCATAGAGGAATAAATTGAAAGGAAATACATTAAAATGCTAACAGCAGTGGTTTATCTCCAGGTGGTAGAATTTGTTGTAGTCAATCAAAATTTTCTAGGCTAATTGGTATTAACACTCTTTAAAAATGAAAACAGCATATTCGAATCCAGCAGGCTATTTACAGGCCAGATGTAAATTCGGAGTTAGTAACCATTTTCTCCAAAATCCATACATAGCTACAATATCAGGCAAAGAGAGATCCCAAGGTTAGCTTTTTAAATTATTCAACAATGGGTCTCCACTGATGGAGATTCTGGAAAAGACTCCATATATGGCCCCAAACAATGTCAAGTGTAATTCTGTGGTGGGAGCAGTATTCCTAGAAATGCTCACCAATTCCAAAATTTGGAAAAGTATTCAAAGATATAAATTGAAAAGAGGAAAGGAAAACTAATCATTGAAAAGGGGATTTAAAAGAAATAATGTCATAGTGGAGAGGAGTTTTCTAAACATAGCTCATAACCCAGATGCTATAGAAGATTCAGCTACATGGCAAAACCTACAAAAAGCAACATCAAAACAAACAACTGAGAAAAGTTTGCAACTAATATCACACAGGGGAAACTTCCTTAATACATAGAAATTTTCTATAAATCCAGGAAACAGAGAACAAAAATATACCTGAGATAGAAATGCAAAATTCAAAATAGTCATTATTTTGGGAAAGGAGGAAAAGACAAATAGAGAGAAACTCATAGAAAGCTTCTAAGATATTTGAAATCTATTTTTTTCTTTCAACTAAGTGATGGGTTCACAAGTGTTATTATTCTACAGTCACTCTGGTAGATGTGTGTGTGTGTGTGTGTGTGTGTGGTCTACCTATCTACACACATATATTCTGTATGCATGTTTCCAAAAAAAATTAAATGTGTTAATTAAAATTTGATTACTCTATGGGTCATAGTAACGGGAAAGAGAAGATTGTGAGTGAAAATGTATGTTGATATTTCTGTGGAGAACTATGACATACATAAGAATTATAAGGTACACACTTTTGACCCAATATTTCTAACTCAGGAAATTCACTCTAAATATATACTTGAACATGTATTATATGAAATTACATTATACAAGGCTATTTATTGTAATATGAGTCACAATAAAAATGTGAAAACAATTTATTGACAGGGAGCCTAGTATATAAAACACAGTAGTATATTTTTAATACACATGCAGCTGTAACAAAGAATAAAGAAAAAATAGATAGGCAGATAGATAGATAAAAGGAATTCCATGATATTTTATGAAAAACTACGTGGAAAAGTATGCTATAATTAGTTTATTACAAAGAAATATATACATGCTTGTATATTTACAGACTCTCTGGAGAGGGATACTTGGTTGGATGAAAGAGCAGATGGAGGAAAGTATGAGTATTATCTATTTAAAAACTACATTTTAAAAAGTTTCCACATATGGGCACCTGGGTGGCTCAGATGGTTAAGTGTCTGCTTTCGGCTCAGGTCATGATCCCAGGGTCCTGGGTCGAGTCCCGCATCGGGCTCTCTCCTTGTCAGGGAGCCTGCTTCTCCCTCTCCCTCTCCCCCTGCTTGTGCTTTCTCTCTCTATCAAATAAATGAATAAAATCTTTAAAAAATAAAAAATAAATAAAAAGTTTCCACATAGCTTTGTAATTAGTCATCAAAGCAAATTAAGTACATTTTATAATTATACATAGTATGATTCCAGTTACACAAACTAAGACCTTAACAGAGGAAAGGGAATTGCAAGAAAGTACTCGATAGCAAATTAATTATAGTTGCATTCGTGTGACAGAGCTCAGGGGCTAGTTCACATTTCTCCTTTTTCATAAGGACAGCTCATGGACACTTAACAACACAAACTTCCAGGGGTTTTTATGAGCTATCATAAGGAGTTGGTCCTGACAAATTTTGAAAAAAAGATAAAATATTAGTTTCTTCCTCCTGTGTAGGGAAAATTTTCAGTTACCCTCTCACACCATTTAACAAAGGCTGGAGTAACAGTTCATAGCATGTTGGTGAATTAACAAAAAGATATCTCCTCAGCCTAACTGGAAACATACAGTTCTGTTCCAAACCCTCTCTGGGAGAACAGAAGAGATGCAAACTTACGCAAGCTTCTCCCATGAATTGCTTTCTTCCTTGGAGCGAGAGAAGAGGTGAGAAGGAGGAGGTGTTAGAACTATTTTTCTAGTCAACACCTGGATCTAGGCTAGTTTGTGACCCTGCCCCGTGAGAGGACCACAACACAGCCCCCCAAAGACTATACAAAGTTATTTGATTTTGTCAAATCGAAACTAGAGCCTCAGTGTGTTTGTGTGTCTGAGTGGAGACAGAAGGTGATAAACCAAATGTAGCAAAATACAAAGTTATATAGATGTTCACTGGTATTCTTTTCAACTTTTCTATAGGATTTTTTGTTTGTTTTTTATAAAAAGTTGAGGTAAAAAGGAAAGAAACACTGGGCTAGGAAGCCTTTCCTAACACTGAAAACTTAATATAGAAAGTTCTCTAGTCTCAGCCAGTTTCTTATATGGGAGGCCTAAGTGTGGAGGATCGGGGTGTGACTGAGTGGGTAGTATCAACCTTTGGTGCAGGGCTAGTGTTCTTATATAAAAGACACTGCTATGCCCTACCTTCACCTTTCTTTTAACACATTAATATCATCATGGTCTTTAAGAACTATCCTAACAACATATACCCTACATTAATTATTTATTGCAGTATAACAACATTACTATAAATTTCCTACCTGGAAACATTTGTCTTCCCGCAGGTCAGGCACTGGGAATGGCTCAGCTCAGGGCTCTGCCATGCTATAATCAAGACGTCAGCCAGGACTCAGTTATCTTTTGAAAGCTTTACTGGAAAAAGATTCACTTCCAAACTCTTGTGATTGTTGGAAGCATTTACTTCCTGGATGTGTCTTGAACTGAGAAACTCCGTTTCGTGTTGTTGGCCAGAGGCTTCACATGGTTCCTTGCCATGTTGACCACCCCAAAGGCCAGTTGCTTCATCAAAGCCAGGCAAGGGAGAAAGCCTCTCAGAAAGACAAATGTTACAATCTTACCTCACGTAATGACAGATGCAACATCTTGTCACCTTTGCTATATTCTATGGGTTAGAAGCAAATCCCAGGTCTTGCCTATACTCCAAGGGGGTGGATTACACACACATGAATACCAGGAGGTGGGGTCATGAGCCCCTTTATAGACTGTCTACCACATCACCTTAACAAGAGAAAGTCTTTTTTTTTTTTTAAGAATGTTCAAACTGCTCTTCCTTATAGTTTCAGAGCTCACGTGAATCAATTGTCATCATCTGTAAGACCCTCCCCCCTTTCCCATTTTATTTAAAATAAAAGACTTGAAGCCAAGTATCTCCTAGACAATATCTGCATTATTTGTACTATTTGTTTCTAGTTTGGATATTTCCAAATAGAGGATATTAAATATTCTAGGAGAATCTTTTATCCTATTTTATACTGTTCTTATGTTTATATAATCGTCATAGAGGTCAACTTAAAAATATCTTTAGAAATTGGTGTAACTTTATAAATTATAATTTGGAGTTTTACATCATTCCCCATGGACCATATTTTTGCAGTGAGATCTGTAGTCCATAGTATTTTCTCTTATTACATTGCTTATGCTATAATCTTTTCTTTCTCCAAGAACAGGTACTATCCCAATGTCTTAATTTCAAAAACATTGTATACTTTTCCACTCCTTCCTGAAAGTGAAGAGATATCCACAGATACTAATATACAAATCAAATGGAAAGAGGTCCAAAACTTCCTTCAAGTCATTGATTATATTTGTAAAAGCATTTTATATTCTGAATAAATAGAGATAAACCTTAAGCGAAAGGGGTTTGCAGAAACTATAGCCCGATCTTTAGTCCAGGCATTTTTACTAAATGCCTCCCAGCTGCCAGGTACTGGGAAATTTTTTGGGACACAGACTGACCTTTTAGGAACACATCTTCAATAAGAAGACCATCCTTCTATATGATGTGGCCAATTATATGAAGATGCAACTTAGGGCTCTAGTTTTTCTGTGTAAACCTGTGCATCAGACAAAAAGATCAAACAATACAGACCTTCCTCTGAGGGAAACTCTTCCTCTTATTAGTCAGTCTCTGGTCCTCAAATCCCTTAAGCTTATCCACAATATCCCCAATCTCCTGAAAATGAAATACGTGTCCTCTCTATGGCTTCGACCCTAGAAAATTGCCCAATCAGTATTGGGCTGTCAATTCTCAAATCAGCGGTTGGTACCCATCAAGCCAGCGCCCGGATGGGTTTCCCTGTCTGTGGTATCCCTGATGGGGATCTTTATTCTTTCCGTGCTTGCTATGTGCCAAGCACAAAGAGCTTTAGAGTTATTGACTCATTTAATACTTTCTAACAACCCAATGAGACATATATTATTATTCCCTATTTTATAGATGAGGAAATTGAGGTATAAGAGAGGTTATGTAATTCCTTCAAGTATTCATATCTAATGAAGAAGAGGCAGTAGACTCGGGACCAGTCAGGCAATCTAACCCAGTATTCTTCTGCAGCTTTTGGTATGGATTCATTAGCCCCGATTCCTGAGAATGGAAATGGGACATGCAAAAGAGTGGGTGCCTGATTATGCCAATGACATAGCTTCAACTGCGCCAGAACTGTTCCTCCTTTAAGTGAAGAGAGTGACGCTTGGCTTTCTTTGTCAGACAGGCATTCTATCATTGAGAAGAACGCTCAGATTCAAATAAAAATTGGGTACAGCTGCTCTTGATTTTAAAGGCTTTCTACTTAAATCCTTCTCTGGTGCTTTCTTCACGGATTATCATGTAGAAGAAAAACAATTTGTCAAGAACTTTCTAAAGCCAAATCATGCCTGGGGTAAACCTTGAGAAAACTACTTTTTTCCCAACACTGGCCATACTAAAACCCCATTTTTCTGCAGTTATATGATAAAATCAGGAGGGTCCTTTTTTTGCTCCTCTTTTTTGATCCTAAGTAATGTCCAAAGGTCATTCTATCTCCTCAGACTGAAGTCATTCTTTTCATTAACTGGAATTTGCTTTAGGATACTTGCTAATTCTGCCCCTTTTGTTGGGACAATTCCAGGTGTTCCAAGAGTTAATAATAGGTCTCAGTGCCCTCAGGCCCTCCCTATCTCAGCTTCCCAGAGGTAAGGATTCCTGAATCCAAAGTTTCTCCCAGGGGTCAACAACTAGTAGACGAACTTTTTTTTTTTTTTTTTGGTTAGAATTTTATTTGACTTCAAATAGAAATGCTGATCTGTATTTCTCTTGGAAGATCTGGCAGCAATGGACCCTTTGCTTCCAACTAGCAATATTTCTGTGGAATGGAAACCCTCTAGTTCACCCTAGTTAGCACTGCCCTACTTCATTCCTTTCTTCTTTACACCTGTAGGATTTCAGTTCACTGGTCTAAATTTGTGCTACTCCGGGTGCTCTGCAGCTAAGCAGCACCAGCATTACCTGGAACTTTTGGGAAATGCAGAATTTCAGGCCCATTTCCATATCTGCTGCATCAGAGTCTGCATTTTATCAAGAAGCCTAGAAGATTTCATTTCACATTAATGTTTGGGAGGCCTTGATCATTTCCTGTTTCACCTTTACTCACCAGCTACTAATGTGCAATTTTATATTCCAGCAATACCGAGCTTCTTGTAATTCTCCTACTCAAACCAGTAACTTTTCTTCTTGACTTTATGGTGCTTTTGTTTTGCCTAAATGGCCTTCTCCAAGCCACCCACATTGCCCTAGAAAACTCAGACTCATCTTTAAATTTCTGCTTAGAGGCCACTTGCCTCCGAGAGTTTTCAACAACCCATCCCCACCCCAACTATAATGAGGTAAGGCATTCTTCCTCTGTGTTCTGCTAATACCCTGTATATGATTCTTCAGGACCATAGCTGTCTAGTTATGTGGTTGTCTATTGTGAACTTCTGGTGAGCTCAATGAGTATTCTAATCACTTTTCTAGGTCTAGGTCCTATGAGTGGATTGAATGGTGGCCCTCAAATAGGGATATCTTCATGCTCTAATTCCCTAAACCTGTGACTGTGACCTTATTTGGTAAAAGGGACTTTGCCAGTGTAATCAAGTTAAGGAGTTTGAAGTGAGATCATCATGGGTTATCCTGTGGGCAGTAAATCCAGTAACAAGTGTCCTTGTAAGAGACACACAGAGGAGGAAAAGGCGTGTGAAGATGGAGGCAGAGATTGGAATGATACAGCCAGAAGACAAGAGCACCTGGAGCCTCCAGGAGCTGGAACAAGCACGGGAGGATTCTTTCCTAGAGCCTTCAGCAGGAATACAGCCCCAATACCATCTTGATTTCAGACTTATGGCCTCCAGAACTGTGAGAGAATACACTTCTATTGTGTTAAGCCAATCCGTTTGTAACCATCTGTTATAGCAGGCAGTCCTGGGAAACTAAGAAAGTGCCTGATATATTTGATAATTTTCTAACTGCATAACAATACTGAGCTTCTACTAGCTACCAGGCATTTTTTTCCAGGTGCTTTTCAAATATTTGGAAAGATAAATTGCAGGACAGGTGGAAAGGTGGCTTGGGAAAAGGGTGTGCAGACATACAACATAGAAGGTGCTCAGAGGAGAGTGTTTTATCACACGTCTTCTCATTTAAAGAACTGGACTGCAGATGAAATTTTCTTAAGATTTATTTATTTATATTAGTGGGTGCACAAGCCAGTGGGGGGAGGGGCAGAGGGAGAGAAAGAGAATCCTGAAGCTGACTCCCTGCTGAGCTCAGAGCCTGCTCAGGGGGTCAATCCCAGGACCCTGAGATCATGACCAGAGCTGAAATCAAAAGCCACCCAGGTGCCCCCAAATGAAGTTTTTAATAATCAACTGGAGAAGATGATCCACCTGTAGGAGTTCATCAGCTTATTTCACCGGCCAGTCAGCTTGCTCAAAGGCCCATGAATCTGGAAGACAATCATATAGCCAATGAAAAAGAGGAACACTTAGAGGATGGATGGGTCGAAGAGTCAAAGAATACTCAAACCTACTTGAGTTTGGTTTCCAAATGCAGGAAAACTGAAGCACCTTTATGTTTTTCATAACTGCCCCCCATAACCTCAGAAGGCTTACAGGAAATGCTGTTCTTTATAGCAAATGAATATTTAAGTTAAACAATTCTTTGATTTTTTTCCCTGAAAAATTAATTATAGGCATTATAAAATCAAATACTTGGGTGAAGAGTGGCACCTATAGGCAGTGCTGTGCTGGTCAATGCTGAGGGGGAGCTGCACTCATTTGCACCATGGTGTGAGTCCATTAAAGTCCAAACGTGATGTCGGCTGGCTGGCACAATTCCTGAGAACGTCCCGGTCGGTTCTAGCAGGCTCTCGCACAGCAGTGAGCAGGGGGAACTCACACAGAAGAATTATAAGGGTTCGGATTAAAGAAGTCTACTGACTTGGGCGCCTGGGTGGCTCAGTTGGTTAAGCGACTGCCTTCGGCTCAGGTCATGATCCTGGAGTCCCTGGATCGAGTCCCACATCGGGCTCCCCACTCGGCGGGGAGTCTGCTTCTCCCCCTGACCCTCCCCCCTCTCACGTGCTCGCTCTCTCTCATTCTCTCTCAAATAAATAAATAAAATCTTTAAAAAAAAAAAAAGAAGTCTACTGACTTGAAGTGGGGACAAACAGGGCTGGAAGAGGCTGAATAATGCTTTCAAACTCCCTGAGTAACACAAAGGAAGACAAAAAAAGGAGTTATCTCTAATGTGATCCGGCTTTTATGATAACTTTATCTTTCTGCACACTCAAGAGATACACCGAGAAACACATTGAGCTGTTTTATCTAATTCTGTCCATGACCCAGTTAAGGTAAGGCCAGTCTTCTGGAAACTATGAAAAACGGTGCCTAAGAAATGAGAACTGAAATCAACATAACGTCCCACCCGTATGTTAAACATTACTAAGACCACAGGTGATGGAGCAACTGACTTTAAGCAATTTACTCCTGGAAGATGAGACTATGAGCCCCCGAAAATTACTTGATTAGCAAGAGCGTCAGCATGCTCACCAATACTTGTTTAATAAGCCCCTAGCCTCACGTTGATCCAATGCTGTGATGTCACAAACTAGGCTCTCTGCCTGGCAAAACCCACCTCGGAGATTTCTTGACACAGGCCCTTAAAACCCTGTAAATATTCTTCACTCTTTTCCCCATTTGAGACCCTGCAAAGAAGCTGAAAGAATCTCAAAAACACTTACCTCCCCTCTCCACCCCGCTTTGGATGCTGTTGTTTGGACGAATACCTAGAACTATAACCAGTGTCTGTGATCGATGAAAGACCCTGCTCAGGACAAAAGGCAACAGGTTGAGAAAGGAAGGGAGGGGAGAATGGATGGAGTATGGCCAAGGCTGGAGAGAACACGGACCAGTCTTCAGATGGTGGGGCTGTCCGATCAGTCTCAGATTCACCAGCCTTCCCTCCCTGTTTATGGGGGTTGTAGACGGTTGGGTGCTGCCTGTTACTCAGTGCGGTTATGGGAGAGGGAGGGCATTTCCAGTGAGCTACACACTGGCAGGAAGAGCTCGCGTAGGAACAGAGGCAGGAACCCCTAGGAAGGTCACATGACATTCCCCAATTGTTTTCATCAGCAGTAGAGAAACCACTGGAGTAAGGCAGCCACGCAGAGCAAGGGCAGATATCTTGGTCTATCTTCCAGTCACTATTGACATTCTTTCTACGAGTCTCATGATAGATCCCAAAAGTGCAGTTTTACGCTGAATCACAGACACTTTATATGCAATGCTTAAATTACCATTCAGAAATACAGACACAATTTGTAAAATATTTCCACTTCTAGAAATTCTGCAAACATTGGGATCTACCTGGTACAGAAAGTGTCAGAACACCTCGTAATCCTGAGGGGACAAGAAAAGCCAGTCAAGGGGCGCCTGCGTGGCTCAGTCGTTAAGCGTCTGCCTTCGGCTCAAGTCATGATCCCAGGGTCCTGGGATTGAGCCCCGCATCAGGATCCCAGCTCAGCTGGGAGCCTGCTTCTCCCTCTCTCACTCCCCCTGCTGGTGTTCCCTCTCTCGCTGTGTCTGTCTCTGTCAAATAAACAAATAAAATCTTTAAAAAAAAAAAAGCCAGGGGCGCCTGGATGGCTCAGTTGGTTAAGCGACTGCCTTCGGCTCAGGTCATGATCCTGGAGTCCCAGGATCGAGTCCCGCATCGGGCTCCCTGTGCGGCGGGGAGCCTGCTTCTCCCTCTCCCACTCCCACTGCTTGTGTTCCCTCTCTCGCCATCTCTCTCTGTCAAATAAATAAATAAAATCTTTAAAAAAAATAAAAATAAAAATAAAATAAAAAAAAAAGCCAGTCAAGCCCTAGATTTATTGTTCCCAATCTCTTATTATTCTGAGTGCCTGGCAGATCCCAGCATTTCCACAATTGTCAGTTTATTAATTTATGATATATTAATTGTTGCTATTAATATAAATAACATTAAGTAGTATCAGTTTGTCAAATATTAAGAGTAATATGTTTATTAATTTTAAATATTTAAAACGATTCCCATCTGTCCAGGATTCAAAGCAGTGCTTACTACTTGTTTACAGCTGTCAAACTTGGAAACCATCAGCCTAAAAAGCACAAGTTTTTCGTTAGACCCAAGTTGAAGGAACCACGGCATTATTGGTGGAGACCAGAATCACTCACAAAATAACCAGGAGCTAAACACCAGTCTCTGTACCAAATCCTAGCTGGAATGTCTCATGTCGTTTTTTTTTTTCTTTAGGTATGTTCTTACAAGAATAATTTTCTGTATTAGACTTTTGTTTTATTAAGTTTCTCCTAAATGCCAACTTATGCAATCCTGCAGCAGTGGAAGTTTATCTTTACTGAAGTTTCGCTTGCTTTGCCAGCATTCAAGCTTGTCTGAGGAACTCCCTGGGTCTTCACTGCCTTGCCTCCTTCTCTCTCATTGACTTGTTTTTTTTCTCATTTCCCTCTTTAAATTGGTGAAATTGAGGTGTGCGTATTTTGCTTTTCTTTAGAATTATATAGATTTTCTAATGAGCTCCAAAAGTCTTGGTAATACCTCCGTTAGAATACTTTAATACTCTAATTGTCGTGGAAATAATCTGATACTCCAGGTAAACTCTGAGATTAAATGTGTGGTTGTTTAAAGGAAATACAGTACACCATTTATCCTCCAGTGTTTTACATTTACTATTTTCACACTTGATCTTAGGCAAAAGGCCAAGAAGCGATTACATCTACTATTTTCAAATAAATACCTTAGTTCGTAAGATCAAGAAGTGCCATAAGGGTTATAATGGGAAAAAAAATCAAAATGAAAACTATAGCTCCAAGCCCTCCACCTCCCTCCATTCCTGCTACGTAGACACAATCAACTCAATACTTACAGAATTTACAGATTTCTTAATATTTCCTTTTTAGGCATTATCAGTAGCTCCCTACCATAAGAACTCAGAATTTTTATTATTCCCCCACTCCTGCCAGATAAATTTCCCCTTCCCCATCATGCCAATAAAGCGATATACCAACACTTGATTAAATCACTTTTCACTGAACTTTATGACCCAAGAAATATCCTTCAGCTGAGCAAATGTAAATACTCTTCATTAATCAACATTATTTTCTATGGAGTTAACCATTGCCTCATTTTTCCATATGTTTTCCTTCCTTATTTTTCAAATGTACCAATCACTAAATCATCCCTTAAACTTTCCTATGGAACTATCAAGCTCTTGATGGTCAGACATCTATCAAAATCAGTTCTATTTATCTTTTCCACATCTGTCTGTGAGTCTTTTGTTCTAATTTGGGCAAGCTGTTGCTGATCTTCTGGGAATTTTGTCCTTCACCATCATTTTGGTTAACTCCCTTACCTCTTTCCTGTGTTCCACTTACCACTTCTGGGATTCTTTTTTTCTTGGTACACTCCCTCACTGAACTGGAGCATGTTCTATTCTGGCTTTGCAAGCAAAGATAGTTCTACACTAAATTGATAATTTGGCTAGGTATGGAATGTAAGTTGGAAGCATTTCTCCCCAGAACTGGGAAAGGCAAGAGTCCTTTAATTTCTATTAGTATCAATATTGAGAAGTCCAAAGCCATTCTGAAATTGGATTCTGTTGTGAGAGACCTATTCTCTCTCCTCCTGGAAGTTGTTAGACTCTTCTCTTTATCTTGATATTCAGAGAGATCCCTGAGAATGTTCTACGTTGGTGTGGATGTTTTCATTCATCATACTGGCATGTGAGGGACCCTTTCAATGTGAAAAGCCATCAATTTAAAATGGTTTGAAATTTTCCTCTCCTCCACTTTCTCAGTTCTCTTTGTAATTCCCATTGGTCAGATGATAAACTCTTTGGATTAATCTTTTTCAACTGTTTTTCATCTTTTTGCTTTCCTCTCTAGGACATTTCCATTGTTTTTCTTCTGTTTTACTGAATTTCATTACTGAAGTTTTTTATGTTGCAATTTTTTGTTTGTTTTCTTTGTACACAGTATTTCTAGAATACCTTTTCATTTCAATGAGAAAATTAATGGTTTTGAGGTTTTCCTCCAAATTCCAATACTATTGGTCTTTTTCTATCACATTCCAGATTTTTCTTAAATCATTTGCTGCTATTTTTTTAAAAATATTTTATTTATTTATTTGAGAGAGCTAGAGAGAGAGCAAGCGGGAGTGGGGGAAGGGGCAGGAGAGAGAGAATCCCAAGCTGACTCTGCGCGGAGCCCCCTTCCAGGACCGATCCCACAGCCCAAGATCATGACCTGAGCAGGTATCAAGAGTCAGGCGATTAACTGACTGAGCCACCCAGGCACCCCTGTTCATTTTTATCTACGGAGTAGGGTACTTCAAAGGTGACTGGGAATCTATGTGAAACACCAAATATGAGGTCTTTCCTCTTAGTTTACTAGTCTGCCTTGGGGCAAAGGATAAACCTGACTGCCAGCATTCCTGAAGCCATCTAGTGGCCTGGGTTTCACTGTTCACTATGCAAGCTTTCACTTATTTTCTCTTTTCAGTAAGATAACTCACCATCAACCAACACATTAAAAGGTCATTTATTTTTTAAGATTTTATTCATTTGAGAGGGAGAGAGAGAGTGAGAGCGCAAGGGAGGGGGGTGGGAGAGAAGCAGACTCCATGCTGAGCAGGGAGCCCAATGCAGGACTCGATCCCAGAACCCTGGGATCATGACCTGAGCCGAAGGCAGACGCTTAACCTACTGAGCCACCCAGGATCCCCAAAAGCCATTTATTTTTAACAAGGCATCCATTCACCAGTATTTAATGAATAACTACTGTGAACATTCACAGTGTTTAAGGTGAGACAAAGGTAAGTAAGACATCTTTTCTAAAGGGAAAATGCATTATTTAAGTTGTATGCTATGAAAGTATGACTCTATTGTCAAAAAGAATAAGCCACTAAACTTCCACTGGGGGGAATAAATCTCATCATGTTCTCAACTAGCCAGTGGTCTTGTATATGTCTGTATGTATGCATATATGTATAGATACTTTTGACACCTAATGGTATGTAGTATCTTCTCTTGGACCTAGTTTTTAAAATGATAGAAGACTTTTAAACCTTGTGTAGAAACTCTAATTTAGAGAAAAGTAACCAAAGAGAGGAACTGCAAATGCTTCAAGACTGAGAAACCATTAGCCAAACAGGGCTCTCAAGAACACCTTGGATTTTGATACTCATGTGAAAGCCACAGGGGAGTTTCCCAGACCAACCATCATGAACCAACAGGGAAATGGCTCTTGGGATTTCTAGTTAGTACAAACTCTTAACCTATAATGATCCATTTTTATGAGTAGTTGTAGCCTTCTCCTTAGCAGACACTTTTTGTGAACGTTGCCCCTAAGTCCAGAATTATTATATTCCATCTATCCAACAAGAATAAACTGTTGTGCATGTGTAAACAAAGACCTGTTCTTAATGACTGAAAAAATTTAATCCCTCCTCACGGTGGATTCTTTTTTTTTTTTTTTTTTAAGATTTTATTTATTTATTTGAGAGAGAGAATGAGAGGGAGGAGGGTCAGAGGGAGAAGCAGACTCCCTGCCGAGCAGGGAGCCCGATGTGGGACTCGATCCCGGGACTCCAGGATCATGACCTGAGCCGAAGGCAGTCGCTTAACCGACTGAGCCACCCAGGTGCCCACGGTGGATTCTTTTATTTGAAGCAAGTCAAATAGGTCTCCATCTCCCCTCCCTGTAGTCATCCCAGGCTTTAGATATGAGCTGGAAAGCTGGTCTACTCTTAGAGCAGAAAAAATTTGAGCTCTAATTTTTAAGTCATATTCAGAGACATGCTTGGGAAAACCTAATGGTCACTGGATCATGATGGAAGGCTATCAGAAAACTCATTAGTAGCAATTCTATTGACAAAACCAAAGAAAAACAATTCATAGAGAGTTCCTGAGACAAAAATTATACTCCAAAGCTCCAATGTCAGGCTGTCTTCTTTGCCCATTGATGTCAGGGATCCTTGTTCTGTTCTCTCATGTAAAGTACCTGACATATAATGATCGCTTGATATGGTTGATTGCATTGTTCACCAATCATTCAAAGCCCTTGCCATCATGGAATTTACATTACAGAGAAAGAGGATAGATAAATTAAATATGAATCCAGGTAATTACAGATGCTATAAAGGAAATAATGTCAGAGGAAGAGTGAGAATGAGATAGAATGTTCAGGGAAGGTCTTCTTTGTGGAGCGTAGACTGAGGAAGACAAGAGTGGAAGGAATGCTTCAGAAGGCCACCATAGTTGTCTGAGTGAAAGATAAGAGTTTGGACTAGTGTGGTAAGAGGAAAGAGAGCTTACAAACAGAAAAGTTTGATTTGGGATATGTATGGGAGGTAGCGTTAACAGCACTTGCTGATGGATTGAATATAGAATGGGAGCGAAACGACGAAATAAAGGAGTCAGTGAGGACTCCTGAGTAATTGGAAACAGAGCTTCATGAAGCTTATGTTAAGCATGGGAGGCCTAAGAGGTTGACACATTTGGGAACCTAGGGGTTCTGAGGGTGGGGAAGATATTCTTGATGAACATTCGCATGTCTTTTTCATCAGTTTTTGAAAAGCAGCTTTGGTCCTAAAGAGGTGACGCATGTCACACACCTCCTCCAGTTCCTCAAATTACTCGAGACCTGGGAAACGAGTCTCTCTGCCTTTCCCTCTAAAACCAGCCATCTAACTCCACGATGGTGAAAAGGATAGTATTTTCTCAGAGAAAATTCACACTTAAGGTTCCTCATCTCTGAAGTTCTGAATTTCAACATCATACATAGGAATAGCTTTTAGCTTCAGAAATTTCACAGGCCAAAGAACAAGAGTTAAGGAGATTACAAGTACCCTTTGACCCTCAGATCCACCCCTTCTTCAAAGGAAAATCCACTAGTATCTCTCAAGTATCTGGAATGACCACATAGTTAGATCTGAAATAAGAAACACAATGTGGAGCATCTTTAGTTGACTACAGAGTATTCATTAGAATAAACACAAAGCTCATTAAAATGCTCATTTAGAAAAAAAATATTCACCTAATTTGTAACCAATTTTTTAGTTAAAAATTTTACTATACAAATAATGTAGAATTATTTTCACAAAATGCATTTAACTCTCCATCAACTGCTTTTGAGAAATGTGAATTTCACCTTTACATTTTATCAGGCTTTGACTTCCCCTGCCTTCCCTCCCAGTCAATCCCATAGCAATCCCAGTTACCTGACTGAATACCTTTCCGGAAATACAATGTGTGTGGGTGGGACGATTAAACTGCCTGTTTATTTAAGAGTCTGTATTACTATTTGGTGATTTTTAGCGTATTTCTGACTCTGTAAATTAAAAGAGAGTTAAAAGAACGAGATGATACATATAAATTGTTTGGAACCTTACCTTGCAGACAGCATATTATAAATTAAATTATCTTAATATGTAGTATTTAAATTTACTATCCTTTTTGTCATCCTACTACATTCATCTATTGCTACAGAGAATTCCTTCTCCTGTGGGTATAAATTTCCAATCTGACACTAGGTTCTTTTCAGGGCAAATTTCCCATTCTCTCCTACACTTTCCAATCTGTAAAGACAACTAAAATGTAACCTTCTCCATCTTTTCACATTCCCTGTCTATGTGCTTTTTAACTTCCATTACCACTGATGGATGATATTTATCACACTGTAATCAGGAAACCAAGAAATCAGAACCTCAAATGGCTTCCCCGTGAATTCTTTATCTTCTCTTTATCCTTTTCTTGCTTTATACAAGATCAAGGAAATTAACTACAGTGAGGTCACTTACCTTTCCTTCTTTTAGCTTCAGATAGATTATTTCAAGCAGCCTGCCCTCTCAACTGAAGGTAGGAGTAGGTCTAGATTGGTAGCAGCTGTGAGCCTTCCCTTAATTCCTAACCCAGAAAGGTATCAGTAGTTCATCTATAAAGAGCCTCATAGCTTGACTTTGCTACACATTTGTAGAGAACTATTTCCAAGTAATAAGTACAGTATGAAATTGGATTTTTAACTTAAATGTATCCTAGGCAAAAAACTTACCATATGCAAAATGCTTTAAGGGTAGCAATATCTCCTCAGTGTGATGGGATGATCCTAGGCGTTTCAAACCACTGGTGGCTCCTGATGACCCAAGATATCCTTCATCTTACTTAGCCCAGATATCCAAGACGTATGGTTTCTTAAAGCAACTTCTATTACAACAATTTTCCTAAAACAGCAGTCTGATTGGCAGTCCCAGTCACATGAACCACTCACACCTGCTCATCACTAGAGGCCATGCAAAACTTACTCTCATCTGCAAACCAAAGAGTCTACCTCCCCAGTATTATCACCATGTCTTTACATTTTAAGACTCACAATTGCGAGCCACACAAAAGGCTACAGCCACTGACCAAACTAGCTGTTTTGTTTCTTGCCTCTACTAATTTTCTTCTTAATCTTGGCTGCATATTAACCACTCAGAGAGCTCTGGAAAAATGATGCCTGGGTTCCAACCCAAAATATGAATGTAAATGCTGTGTGTCAAGAGGGGTGGCTTAGATATTTGGATTTTTAAAAAAATCCTCAGGTGATTTTAGGATAAACCAACAGTATTACTTATATGTTTCAAAGCATTGAATTATCATGATTCTTTTAAGAAATCTACTTTTCCTTGTAAGAAAGTAGTAGAATACTTGAAAAAAATAATTTTAAAATATTCACATTTTCTGCACCACCACCTCCCCACCCAATAAAATACCCAGGGAAATTAAGTTCTCTGTTTGGAATGATGTTAGAAAGTCTTGACACTGTCAGCATAGGATCAGTCACAGGATGTCTTCATTTCATATGTCACTGTGATGATACTCTCAAATCTAAAGTCTTGATTATATCTAATTGTGTTTTCAGAAATCGCTAGAGTCCTTAACTTAGTCCTAGAGATTCCAGACTATATTACTTCTCTAAGTTCCTAATTTTATGCTGCATATGCATTTATTGTTCTAATTAGTGTAGGGTCCTTCCATCATTATCATTCATGACTCAGTTTCAATATAAGTTCTTTCTCGAAATAGGTGTTGAAAGCCACATGAATGCAAAAGCTCTGGGGTAATAAACTGGATTCCAACTCAATCAAGTGTTAGAAACTTTTATTGGATTACTTTATATAGATTCTTTTACAAAGTCAAGCTCTTTACTTTCTGGCCCCTTGTGGTCTTAGATTTCATGTCGAGGAAGACTGTAGGCTAACATTAACATCACAAGAAGAAACATGAGGAAAGCAAATGCTGAGCGAGTCTGAACTTGTGCCTCCACTTGGGATACAAAGAGAAAATATGGGCCTGACAGCTCCCCGGAAGGTGAGAGAAGAGAAATTATAAATGAGGGATCTGTTTGTCAAATCATAGAAGGCTATCTGCCCATACTCGCGGTCTAGGAAGACTCCAACTTTGTGCATCTGCTCTCCTCTCAAGAAGACCCTTTTCAGAGGGGGAAAGACCCAGAATGTATAATCAGTTCCCATCATGGAACCTGTGAGTAAGAATTTATCTCCGGAAGCAGCGGGCAGGTTACGAGCGCTGCTGGCAGCATCTTCGGAAATCCCCAACTGCCACTTGGTTGCCTTTTCCACATCTACCTCCCAGTAGTGCCTCCCTGAGGTGAAACCCTCCACACCCAACACGGTGGCACTGAAAACGAATCTCCCCGGGCTGCCAGGAACGTCCTGCTGGACATTTCTGAGACTCACGCTTCTCAGATCCTCAGATAAGACCAGACAGGGATGAGCTGTTTTAGGATCCAAAGTCACAGCTCCTGCGGGGAGAGAGAAATTCAGTTCGATTCGGTTAGAGTCAGCCATGCCACCACCAGAGACTGAGGATGTCTACCACGAAGAGACTTGCCAGTGAGTGCGTACAAGCTGCAGGCACAGATACGGAAGAGGCAATCTCAAAGTTCAGGAAAGGTGACCTCTGAGCTTTGTTTCAAGAACTGGACATCACAGAAGAAGAGGGCAGTGAGATAATGGAAGGAGATGCAATTTGAGGAGGAAGGAGAGTAATGGACTTCACAGAGGTTCTGTCAGAGCAGAAAGGAATTTTGGCAGGCTGTAAAAATGGTATTCAATCCTCGTCACGTATCAGCTGGGAGCCAACTACTCTCCTAAAGACCTCCAAGCCTCGAACTCCAGGCTTCATTCCCCTAAAGACTCATTAGAATCTCCTAACAGAGCAGGGTTTTCCCTGTGACTAAACTGCTCTCCCTTAAATATCACCAGAGTGTGACACAGATGCTTAGAAACTGTTGCCAGCAGGCTCTTGATATTGAGTAAATCAAAAGAACGTATTAGCAGAGGCTGGAAAACCTGTGGGAATCCTCCAGAAAAAAATCAAGCTGCAAACAAGAGAGCTCAATGTGATTTCTTATCCTTGAATGACAGTGACACTTGCCTTCGTATCTCAAACTGTTCCTTCTCTTATCTCTTTCTCCTCAACTGTTAAATATTGTGATTTCTCAGGGCTTAAGACTGGGTCTTCCTTTTTTACAGTTTGTACTCCTTTCTCCCTAGGTGACTTCACCTAGCCTTAGTTTTAAATATCTTCTATATGTTCATGGCTTACTTCATAATTTTTTTTTAACCCATTAGAATTCTTTTTTTTAAGATTTTATTTATTTATTCGGCAGAGAGAGAGCAGGAGAGCACAAGCAGTGGGAGCGGCAGAGGGAGAGGGAGAAGCAGGCTCCCTGTCAAGCAGGAAGCCCGATGCGGGGCTTGATCCCAGGACCCTGGGATCATGACCTGAGCTGAAGGCAGTCACTTAACCACCCAGGTGCCCCATGGCTTACTTCATAAAGAAGGTGCCAGATACCAGTTAGAAATAACAGAGGCATTTCACACATACTATGTCCAAAATGGAACTTCAAAACTACCCCTTTCCAGTTCTACTTCAGTTAAGAGCATAATTATTTCTTCACTTGCTAAACCATAAACCATAAAACCTGGCATAGTTCCTTATTTTTTACCTTAATATCTAATCCAGCAGAAAGTTTTGCTGCCAAATGAACTTACATTTCTGGACTTGAAGCCCAATTCATATCGTTATTAGGGTGGTCTTAAAAGCCATAAACCTTGAAATTTAAATTTAAGTTGTCCCAGGCTTTCAGTATTTCTAGAAGATGGGCAGAAACAAATGCAATTCTCTCTGGAATAATGCATTGATTCATTCTTGGACTCAATTTCTAAAAATAATATCCAAGGAAAAAAGCGAAGCTTACTGTTAAAAAATCAAACACACACTCACAAAGTAAGAAAGCACTATTAAGTGAGACTAGCAGAAATAAATCTGAAGAACTTTAGATATTGGAATTACTAGGCACAGAACTAAAATAGTTTTTGCTTACATATTCGAAGAAAAAAGAAAAGCTTAAAAATACCTACAGGATATAGGAAGCTAAAAAGTAAGACCAAGTGGATTTGACAAAGAACAGAATAGATTATCTAGAAATGAAAATAAAACTAAAGTATCTATAGATGATTACAAGAAAGCTACAGATCATCATGCCTCAATAACATAAATGCAAAAATTCCTTAAAGTATTAGCATATTGAATCCAGCAATAAATAAAACGGATAAAACATCATTACCAAGAGTTTACTCTGGGAAGCCAAGTCTGGGCCAACATATGAAAAAATATATTTCACCATATTAATACATGAAGAAAAAATACAAATATTTTGGTAGAGATAGAAAAAGCATCTAATAGTCAACATCTGTTCATGATAAAAAGTTTTAACAAATCAGGACTAGAGGGAGAACTTCTTAACTTTATGAAAGGCAACTATAAAAAAAAACCTACAGCTAACATCAAAGTTCAAGGTGAAAGACTTAATGCTTTCTTGTACCCTAAGATCAAGAAGGAGGCAAATGTTTCTCACTGCTCCTACTCAACATTATATTGGAGCTCCTAAAGCCAGTACCACAAGGTGAGAAAAATATAGAAAAGGCGTACATACTGGCAAGAAACAAAACCTGCTGTATTAATAGATTACCTGCCTATCTTTGTAGAAAATCACAAAGAATCTATTAAAAAAGCCACTAGCTCTAATAAGTAAGTTTAGCATAGTCATAAATTATAATGTCAATATATACAAATTTATTTTTATATACCAGCAATAAACTGGAAATGAATGAAATTTCAATTAGAAACGCTATTAACACTAAAAAAAATAAAATATTTAAGGATCCATCTAATATGTACAATATGTTTGCTGAAAACTTCAAAACACTGATGAGTGAAATCAAATAAGACCGAAATAGAAATATATCATCTTATCCCAAATTAATCTAAACATTCACTATAACACCAATCCAAGTCTCCATTTTTTTTTTTTTTGTAGAAACCAATAAGCTGATTTTAAATTTTTTGTGAAAAAGCAAAGGATCTAGAGTAGCCAAAATTATTTTGAAAAGAACAGATTTGGAGAACTCACATGTCAATTTTAAGACTTCCTATGGAGTAAAATTCAAGCCAGTGTGGTATTAGCAAAAGGATAAACACAATGATCAATGGACCTATTAGAGTCAACACAGACCGGCTTGTACATGCCAACTGATTTTCAACAAAGGTGCTAAGTAAATTTAATGAAGAATAGTGTTTTCACCAAATGATGCTGGAACAACTGGATATATACATGTACAAAAAAGGTGGGGGTGGGAGTTGTACCAGATCTTGAGTCATATACAAATATAACTCCAAAAGAATAACAGACCTAAATGTAAAAACTAAAACTTCTAGAAGAAAAACATCTTTGAGTAGTAAAAGATTTGTTAGGATGGGACACAAAAACACAAACCATAAAAGAAAAAACTGATAAACTGAATTTCAAAATTTAAAACTTCTGCTCTTCAAAAGGTACTATGAGGTAAATGAAAATATAAATCACAGATTAAAGAAATTGAAGATGACACAAAGAAATGGAAAGATATGCAATGCTCATGGACTGGATGAACAAATATTGTTAAAGTATCTATACTACTCGGGCGCCTGGGTGGCTCAGTTGGTTAAGCGACTGCCTTCGGCTCAGGTCATGATCCTGGAGTCCCGGGATCGAGTCCTGCATCGGGCTCCCTGCTCGGCAGGGAGTCTGCTTCTCCCTCTGACCCTCCTCCCTCTCATGCTCTCTGTATCTCATTCTCTCTGTCTCAAATAAATAAATAAAAAATCTTTAAAAAAAAAAAAAAGTATCTATACTACTCAAGCAATCTCTTTCAAAATACCAATAACATTTTTCAAAGAACTAGAACAAACAATCCTAAAATTTGTATGGAACCACAAAAGACCCTGAATGGCTAAAGCAATCTTGAGAAACAAAACTGGAGGGATCACAATTCCAGACTTCAAGTTATATTAAAAAGCTGTAGTAATCAAGAGAGTATGGTACTGGTACAAAAACAGATACACAGATCAATGGAACAGAATAGAAAACCCAGAAATAAACCCACAACTATATGGTCAATTAATCTTCAACAAAGCAGGAAAGAATATGCAATGGGAAAAAGAAAATGGGACAGCTACATGCAAAAGAATGGAACTGGACCATTTTCTTTCATTATATAAAAAAATAAACTCAAAATGGATCAAACACCTAAATGTGAGAACTCAAACCATAAAAATACTAGAAGAGAACATAGGTGGCAATTGCTCTGACACAGGTCATAGCAACATTTTCTAGATAGGTCTCCTGAGGCAAGGGCAATTCAAGCAAAAATAAATTATTGGGACTGTATCAAAATAAAAAGCTTCTGCACAGCGAAGGAAACAATCAACAAAACTAAAAGACAACCTACAGAATGGGAGAAGGTATTTACTAATGACATATATGATAAAGGGTTAGCATCCAAAATATCTAAAGAATTGATACAACTCAACACCCCAAAAAACAAACAAAAATCCAATTATAAAATGGGCAAAAGGGCGCCTGGGTGGCTCAGTTGGTTAAGCGACTGCCTTCGGCTCAGGTCATGATCCTGGAGTCCCAGGATCGAGTCCCGCATCGGGCTCCTTGCTCAGCAGCTCAGAAGCTCCTTGCTTCTCCCTCTGACGCTCCCTACTCTCATGCTCTCTCTGTCTCATTCTCTCTCGAATAAATAAATAAAATCTTAAAAAAAAAAAAAAACCTTTTAAAAAAAAAAAAATGGGCAAAAGACATGGACAGACATTCTCAAAATTAGACATACAGATGGTCAACAGACACATGAAAATGTGCTCAACGTCACTCATCATCGGGGAAATGCAAATCTAACTACAATGCGGTATCACCTCACAGCTGTCAGAATGGCTAAAATCAACAACACAAGAAACAACAGGTGTTGGTGAGGATGTGGAGAAAAAGGAACCCCCTTGCACTGTTGGTGGGAATGCGAACTGGTGCAGCCACTCTGGAATACAGTGTGGAGGTTCCTCAAAAAGTTAAAAATAGAACTACCCTACAATCTAATAATCACACTACTGGGCATTTACCCCCAAAATACAAAAACACTAATTCCAAGGGATACATGCACCCCAATGTTTACAGCAGCCAAGATATGGAAGCAGCCCCAGTGTCCATCAACTGATGGATGGATAAAGTGGTGTGCACACGTGTGCGTGCACACACACACACACACACTGGGATATTTCTCAGCCATACAAAAGGATGAAATCTTGCCATTTGCAACAACATAGTTGGAAAGAGAAAGCATAGTGCTAAATGAAATAAGTCAGTCAGAGAAAGACAAATACCGTATGATTTCACTCATATGTTTAAGAAACAAAACAAACAAAGAAAAAAAGAGACAAACCAAACAGACTCTTAACTGTAGAGAACAAACTGATGGCTACCAGAGGGGAGGTAGGTGCGGGGGGGGATGGGTGAAATAGGTGAAGGGGACTGAGTACACTTATCATAATAAGCACTGAGTAATGCATAGAATTGTTGAATCACTATATTGTATACCTGAAACTAATATAATATGGTATGGTGACAACATGAGGATTAAAATTTAAAAAATTAATAAAAAATATAAATCACAGAGTGAAAGAAATATTTACAAAACATGTCTGATAAAGGACTGGTAATTGGAATATATAAAGAAATCCCAACACTAAATTACATACAACACAATTTTAAAAATTCTGAAAACGTTTATAGATATACTTCAAAGAGATAAAGTGCAAATAAACACATGAAAATATGCTCAGTATCACTAGTTATTTCAGAAATGTAAATTAAAATTTAAAGTGATATATAACTACATACGTATTAAGTCTGCTTTACTTATTTTTAATAAGTTACTCTTTTAATATTTTTTTAAAGTTTTTTTTTTTTTTTTTTTTTTTTAAGAGAGAGAGAGAGAGAATGCAAGCAGGGGGAGAGGTAGAGGGAGAGGGAGAAGCAGACTTCCTGCTGAGCAGGGAGCCCAACATGGGGCTCAATCCCAGGACTCCGAGATTATGACCCGAGCCAAAGGCAGACACTTAACCAAATGAGCCACCCAGGCGCCCCTTGGTATTTAAAAAAAAAAAAAAAAAGATGACAATACGAAATGTTAGTGAGGAT
This sequence comes from Neomonachus schauinslandi, assembly GCF_002201575.2. Classification (NCBI taxonomy): domain Eukaryota; kingdom Metazoa; phylum Chordata; class Mammalia; order Carnivora; family Phocidae; genus Neomonachus; species Neomonachus schauinslandi. Next base: position 18,687,606 of record NC_058404.1, read on the forward strand.
GTGGAGTAACTGAATCTCATACATTACCAGTGAGAATGCAAAATGACACAGTTTGGAAAACAAATTTTACAACCCCTTTCCTAGATATGCAACCAAGACAAATGAAGTCATGTTCACATTAAACTCTGTAAGCAAATATTTATAGCACAGATTTGGAAACAACTCAATTGGCCTTGGAATTACAAGAGAATAAACTGTGGTATATTCACACAGTGGAGTACCCCACAAAAACAAAAAGGAATAAACTACTGATAGACACAACAAACTTGGATGTGCCTCAAATGCTTTATGCTAAGTGAAAAAAGCCAGACATAAAAGGCCACATACTGTATGGATCCACTGACAGGACATTCCAGAAAAGGTAGAACTATGGGGTAGGAGATATAAATCTTTCATTATATATGTTGACATTTTTTTTTTTTTTTTTTAAAGATTTATTTATTTATTTGAGACAGAGAGGGAGAGGGTGAGAATCCTCAAGCAGACTCCCTGCTGATTGTGGGGCCCAATGAGGTTCGATCCCAGGATCCTGAGATCATGACCTGAGCCAAAATCAAAAGTTGGACGCTTACCCGACTAAGCTACCCAGGCGCCCCAACATTTTTTCCCTAGAAGTTTAAATTTTTTTTTTTTTTTTTTCTCTCAAACTCTGCTTATGATCACGTTTCAGGCTTGGGAAAGTGGGAAAGGATATGCAAAAGAGAGCCTTTCAACATAAGATCATACAGTTATTTTCTTGATAGGTTCTCCAATATGTATAGCATATTAAACTCTCCAATCTTTTTAAATCCTTAAGCTCTCTGGAATCTTTTATCTAGGATGTTCACTTGACTCTCAGATACAAAATCAAGTGCCCTGTAATCGTGGATGTGTCAACTTACTTTGGAGAATGTTGAGCATTCTGCTCATTCCTGTTACTTGGCACAGACTCAGGTCTGTGATTTGGGCGGGCTCCAGACACTGAAGCAGTAGTGACTCGCTCCTATAAAAGAAAGGACAATCTCAGTTATCTGTGCAGACCCAAGGCCCCGACCAATCCAGAGGATGGATGTCAATACATGACCTCCTGATCCTTACTTACCCCAATATCTCTACTCCTGTGTGCTCCCGTTTCAGACCCTGAATCCCACCCCAATGTTTCCATTCCAAAATGAAAACTTACCTTTCCACAGAATATCTTGCATTCTACAGGGTGAAAAAGAGATAAGGTTACTATTTGAGCCACACCTCTGGTATTTGAGCCACGCCTCTTCTGAGCTGTGCCCCTGCAAATTATCTTCGAATGATGAAACTTGGTTTGTATGTAATTTCCCCAGCTTTGTGGTGCTAAATCTCAGATATCAGATTTTAACACTGAATAGTAAAAGTCAGAAAAATGCTTGAAATCATTGTTATATTCCCAAGGGAAATGTTTGTGTTTTTGTTTTCTTAGTTTTATTACAGGTGGGGATTGTATAGTCATTTTATATGGAATTTGGAACCTGCTGAATCAGATGATGTCTTGGCAAGATTTATATTTAATCTTGATGTCTTTTTTTCTTTTGTTGAATAAATTTGACATGTAACAGTAAGTTTAAGGTGTATAGTGTGTTTTGATACACTTGTATATTGTAATGATTGCCGATGTAGCAGTATTTATCACATCATACAATTATAATACTATATTGTTTTATATATTCATTATACCATGCATTACATCTCTATGGTTTATTACTATTCATTACAAGTTTGTACCCTGAAACACTATCACTCTTATCAATGCCCCCCACCCCTACCCCATTCCCCCAATAAGCACCATTTTACTGTTTTTTAAACAGGTTTAACTTTTTTAGATTCCACATATAAGTGACATCATGCAATAGTTGTCTTTCTGACTTATCTTGCTTAAAGCATCATGTGCTCAAGGTCTATCCATGTTGTCAAAGATGGGAGGATATTTTCCTTTCTCATGACTGAATAATATTCCATTAAATAGATGTACTAAATTTTTTTGTTCATTCATCTGTTAATGGGCATTTGCGTTGTTTCCAAACATGGGAGTGCGTGTATCCCTTTGAAATCCTGTTTTCGTTTCCTTTGAGTATATACCCAGGAGTGGAATTGCTGGATCATATAGTAAATCTATTCTTAATTTTTTGAGACAACTCCATATTGTTTTCCATAGGGGTTGGACCAATCTACATTCCCACCAACAATGTTGAAGTGCTCCCTTTTCGCCATATCTTCACCAGCACCCATCCTCTCTTACTGATAGCCATTCTAACAGCTGAGAGGGTGTATCTCACTGTGGTTTTGATTTGCATTTCCCAAGGGCCGTATTTCCCATACCTCGCCTCAGCCATCTTATCCAGAATGGTCATAATTCAAACTCTGCCCATTTACTTTTTTTTCTTACACTGGGTAACAAGAGTTGAGCAGGTGAAGCAGACTGCTAATAAACTGGGGACGGTGGATGGAGCTAGGTCAGAAGCTGAGCATAACTGAGTCATACCTACCTTACCTGTCTGGAACTAGGTTTGGCCCTAGAATAGAACCTAATTGTTTACGTGTAAGGGCTTCTCAAATAAGAGCACTCACTTTGCAGATATAAGCCTGGTGGCCGAAGGATATGGACAGAGTCTTAAGATAATAATTTACTTGTTGAAAGGTAATGCATGTTACAAGATTTAAAATATGCAATACTATATAAAAAAATCTCACCCTTGTTTTTCCAAGGTTACCGCTCAATGTTTGTGTTTATTTTGCCAAAGGCAGTCTGTGAACGTTAATGAGCATATGTCTATACATACATACATATTCACTAAAACCAAGCAAAAAGCAGTTCTGCATGTTTTCCCTTTAACTAAATATTCTGAAAATTACTTCTACCACTATAGAGTTGTTTCATTCTATTTTTCTGGTTGCAGAATATTCTACTGTATTGATGTATCATAATTTGACTAATCCATTATTTACTCTATCAAGGGACCTCTCAATTCAAACTAATTATTGATAGTCTCAAGGTAAGAATTCATATCATGAAGTATCTCTCCACTATATCAAGATTTTAGACAATTCATAATGCTTTTGGTGACTGGAAAATAGCCTACACAGCCTTCATGTATGTTTGAAAATCATCAAATATTCTCCAACTGACCCCTAATGAGTACTGTCCACTTCTCCTTTCTCAAATACTGTAATGAAGATCATTTCTGGAATCTTACCTGGAGCAACGCTAAGGTGTATTCCCCACACTTCTTCTCTAGCTCTGCAATGATCCTTTGGAGGCTGCAGATCTGTTCAGTAAGCCTGACTTCACTCTCCTTCAGTTTATTCATGTTCTCTTTCCCCAAATCCTTCAGTCTCTGCAGAAGCATCTCCTTATTACTATTTAACAAGTGGTAATTTCTTTTATTCACTAATTCAACCGTTTCTTAAACCCACTTTACTGCCTGCCACTCCAGAAATACATATAATTAGGTAAGGCCCAATACCCCTGTGTGGTAAGGAAGACACCTCAATTGAAATTTGATATTCTGACACAATATATTTATGCTGATGTGGAAGGTGTACACGTAGTCCACTTATTCAGATAACAACCCGACCCTAAAACAGATCACGTTATTTTGCTGTGCCATTTTGTTCAGAAAGTTTCCTATTTCCTTCATTAAATTAAGATTTGAATCTAATAATTTAATCAAAAAGAAATAATCAAGCCACTGACATTTTTTATCCTTGCAAAGATGTTCCACGTAGACACAAAAGCACATGCTGTTGTTTTTTTCTTAAAGAACACATATGATACATATTATATGCTATTGCTGATATCACACCTTGTTTTTTTCTTAATAAATAATATGTTCTTGGAGAGCATTCCTTATCCATACACATAAAGCTGTTATTTTTTCTAAATGCTGAAGAGCATTTCATTGTAAGTACATAGTACAATTTATTCTGAGAATCCTTTATTGATGAATATAGGTTGTATTTAATCTCTTGCTATCATAAACATTGCAGCATTAATAATAATGCCTAATAGTTACTGATGGCATAATACGTACAACACTGTTTAAAGAGCTTTATATAGATTATCACAATCCTCACAACAGTATTATAAACTAGGGGTATTATCCCCATTTTAATAGCTAAGGAAACTGAGTCACAGGTTAAACAACATGTACAGGTTAAACTAGTAAATAGCAGAGGCCAGATAGGAACCTCATCAATCTGGCTTCAAAGACTACCTCTAAACCATGGATTTATACTGGAATAATTTTATGGCATTCCCTTATCCTTATATCTTTTTGTAGGCATATAAGTATATTTATAAGATAAATGATCAGAAATAGAACTGCTGGGTGAATATACACATTCTTTTAATACATTCGTGGTTGTCACTGGATGTCCCATTTTAGAATTGGCATAATGTTCAGCTCTCATTTTCCAAACACTGTGAGCACGCAGTTTTCCACATCTCACCTGTAGCGTTTCCTGGGACTTCTCCTTCAGCTGTGTGCCAAATTCCATCAGCTGATTCAGACCATCTTCCTTCACGTTCAGGTTGAATACGCACCCTTGCAGGCTCTGGGAGTTCATCTCCTCTTCAACCATCAACTGGAACCTTATCCTATATTCAGACTCAATCATCTCTTTAAAATCCTGCTCTTCTCCCTTCATCATAGATATAAATGTGATAGACTTCAAGTTAAATGCCACGGATAAATATTTATGGTCACTTTCCAGCTCTAACTCTAATATAAAGACAAGGAAATATAAAGTACAGGGGAAGAAATAAAAGGCGTAAATACAAAGGACAAAAAAAGTTTTGAGACAAGATCAACTAACATCACCATAATCTTAGAACGTGAAATGCAGATGAAGAAATGTTAATTGACTTAGAAAACTGAGAAATCTAAGATCACCGTGACAAAGAGAAGGAGATGAAGAAAACTGGAAGGTGGGGCAAATGGCTTTTGCTGATGCTTTGGATAGGGAGTGTAAGGAAACAGGAATGAAAGGGTGACTCCAAGGTTTTTAGAGAAAGCAACTGGAACAGAAAAAGATAAACAAGAAAGGGATAGATCCCAGAGGTGGGGAGTGTATCAGCAGCTCAGTTTTGGATATCCTGATTTTGAGTTGTCACTTAAGACATCCAAGGAGAGATGCTGAGTAGGAAGATGGACACGAAAGTCTATCACTTGGAAGTCTGAGCTAGAGATGTACATTGGGAGTAGGCAGCTTAATGGTATTTCATCTCATGAGACCCCATGGAATTGAGATTTATCAAGAACCTGACCACTGCTCATGACCTCAACAGTCCCCTGGCAGGTTTCCCCACCTCTGCTCTCACCCTCCTACTGTCTAGTCTTAGCCTCAGAAGCCAGAGTGCTTCTGTGAAAATGGAAATTTGATCAAGCTACCCCTGTTCAAAACTTTCCACTGGTTTCCCTATTTCATTTAAAGTCAGCTGCCCTGTATGACTTGGCCCCTTTATCTTCTGACCTCACCTACCAGTTTCCACTGCCTTCCTAACCCCAAAGGAGTACATACCAGATTCTTTCCAAGACTGCATAACTCAGTTCCTCACCAGCTTGAGTTTTTTTCAAATGCCACATTCTAAACAAAGTCACTTTATTTCAAAGTACATCCCATTATGCTTTCCTTTTTTCAAGAATGTATAGCATTTACCATGTACCATTCATTTTACTTGTTTTGTTCACCTTCAGTTGCACAAGGGCAGACATTTTTTTTCCCTCTCTCCTGCTGCTAAATCCCCAGTACCTAATATAGTCCTTAGCTAACAGTGGGACCCCAATATCTGTTGAATATATGGTACTTAAGGCTGAAAAAATGGGGATCGGTTGAAAAATTCTTGGAGAACCAGTCAATTCTCTTCCTCTACCATCCTCAAGTGGCCATTTATTCTCTTTAAAAATTGAAAAGGAGAAGACCCAGAATCTGGGATACCTGGCACAGAATAGTTAAATATGAAGAGAAGGTGTGAAATCAGAAGTGGGCATAACAGATGACAAGCCCTCGTTTCGAACAGTAATTCTCAAACTGCCTTTTAAATGGTTTCAGGATTTATATGGTCACCAATGGTACACGAGATGCTCATTCTCCCATGGCATTGGTATAAATCCTGTTACCAATCTTTTTTTATCTGTCAATAAGGCTTGCAAATGACATTTCACAGATTTAAGAGTTAATTTGTATTTCTCTTACCATAAACAAAGTTCAGGATCTTTTTAAGTGTTTAAAGGATGGCTGCATTTTTTTTTTCTGTGAAATCTCTTTTCTTCGATCATTTTTCTATTGAATTCTAGCCTTTTGCTTATTGACTTTTAAGAACTCTTCATTCGTAAAGAAATTAACACTTTTCATACCTATGGATTTCAAAGATTTTTCCTGCTTTGTTATTTATCTTCTGACTTCATGTTATTTGCTATGCAACATTATAGGTAATTCCCTGCTCAGACTGGAGATCAGCACTGACCTGAATCATCACCATTCTTTCTTGCTCATCAGCCAATATGCTTTTAGCTACTTCAAGTTTCTCCTTCAATGTGCTCAATATCTCCTGGAATAACTTCTGCAGAGAAACAGATCACAGAATTCTAGGTAAAGTCATTGCTTTAGAACAGTTAGATGTTCAATCTCAGACAACTGAATGGCCCATAGCCCCACGCTGGCTTAGCCTTGAAGTTTGTCTAAATATGGTACTTATCTAGTATTCTTTGATAAACACTGCCTGAGGGAATGGTGTTGGCGGATCAGGAGATCTGTCCCCCAAATAAGTTAAGAAGAGGGGGCAGCCAGGTTCTGAGGGCCCTGGGAGCTGCAGGAGGCTCACCCTGTAATTGCCAGCAGCCTCCTGGACTCCGCACACCACGTGACTCTCGTGCTCCTCCGACTGGAAGCACTGGCCGCAAAGCAGGCTTTGGTCTTCATCACAGAATAGCTGCAGTGGTTCCTGGTGTTCCTCACAGCAGGCATCTTCTGGGATGTTTTGCTCTAACTGGGAGCTGAGCCTTTTGGACATCCCTGCAGGCGTCCCTCGGGGACGGTCCTGCCGTGGAATACTCCCCTGCACGCTGAGCCGAAGAGAGTCAGGGCGATTTGGGGCAGTCACACTTGCCGACCTCACTGTGCAACCCACAGCCGAGGATCAGAGCAGGTCGGCGCATTCGGGACTCCTCGAACCAGCAGGTCTTCCTCAGCCACGCGCTTGGGGGAGAAGACACAAGGAGTTACACCAAGGTCCTCAGATTGGAGGGGCTCTCAAGTTTTCTCAGAATTTAGAGCAATGGGCTGAGAATTAGTTATAAGTGAGAACACAGCACACCATTTTCCTGTAAGATATTAAGAAAAAAAAAGGCAGCAAAAGAGAAAAGAAAGAAAGAAAAGGTACTTACTGAAAGGTATGGCGCATTTAAAAGCATTGGAGGAACATCCGGGACTAGAGTGAGGCAAAGCCTCGCTTTAGGCATTTAAGGAAGCACTCCCTCTCCCGGGGATTGCACAAACCATAATGTGCGGCTGCTGCCAGTGCCTCCTTAAGAGGGAGCGGCACGTGGGTGCCAACTTTAAGGAGGAGCCCATTTTGAGGCCCTTCTTAAGTCCGCATGCGCCTAAGAGTGAGGCACCTCAAGTTTTGTGTGCAAAGCCCAACTCGTGTGTCGTCTGAGAGCTGGCCAATTAAGATACCGGTTAAAAATATATAAAGGCAACCCCCAAAATAACAACTTTCCAAAAATATTGAAGGGAAACTGGATTTTATTATTATTATTGTTATTAAGGAAACCGAACAAGGCACCTATAACCTCCTGCATCCCTACCCAGACAATTCTGATTACCTTCGAGCAACAATTCTACGTCTTCTCCAGAAACATTTTATTACCCTAAAAGGGGTTACCCACAGAATTTGGGAAACTTTTCCCCTATGAAAAATTGTCTTGCCTTGGTTCTTTTCTAACCCCATCTCCAGCCATGGGGACACACCACACATGTGGTGGTCACACCATGGTACAAAGTATTGATTTTTTTTTTTTTTTTAAGATTTTATTTATTTATTTGTTTGAGAGAGAGAGCGAGAAACAGCATGAGAGGGGATAGGGTCAGAGGGAGAAGCAGGCTCCCCGCCAAGCCGGGAGCCTGATGCGGGACTCGATCCCAGGACTCCGGGATCATGACCTGAGCCGAAGGCAGCCGCTTAACCAACTGAGCCACCCAGGCGCCCCCAAAGTATTGATTTCTTAAAAAAAAAAATCCTCTGTCCTATTTACAGTTGTCCCCACTGCGTCTCATTAAACAGCTCTTCAGACAATGTCTCTTGAAACAAATCAACCTGACAAACCCCAGAATCCCTAAACTTCTACCTGTGGATTTACTAGCTTCTCTCCCCACCCCCACCATGCTCTCACTACCACTGAAACCTGGCGATCAACTAGACCTCCTGTCCTTCCATTAGTTCTTATTTTTAAGATATGCAAAATATTTTTATAATTCTGAAGTTGATTAATTGTGTATACATATAACTTTGTTATTTGTTAGGGTAAGTATTAAAGCAGCAGTTTTCAAACTGTGCTTCCCAAGACTCGATTTACCTTTTTTACTGTGTTGACATTTGCACCGATAGCAAACTGTTGGCATCTTAAAATTAATCAAGGAAGTAGTACCAACTGTTGTCGTAATTGTATTTTTTTCTTTTTAAAGTTTTTTTTTTTGTTTGTTTGTTTGTTTTTTATTTCAGCCAGAGAGAGAGAGCCCACAAGCCTGGGGGGAGGGGCAGATGGAGAAGCAGACTCCCTGCTGAGCAGGGAGCCTGATGCAGGATTGATCCCACAACCCAGGATCATGACCTGAGCCAAAGCCAGAGGCTTAACTGACTGAGCCACCCAGGCGCCCCTGTATTATATTTTTCCATTTCTACATACTTGCATACTCCCAGTTAATTTTTTTTTTTTTACCTGACTATTCTTAATTTCTTGATGAAGCAAAATATAATTCAACTTTTGAGTACAGGATTTAATTACTATTCTGGGTGACAAAATGGAAATTATGCATAAAGCACTTATACTACATATGGGAATACAGTGGTTGTCTCAAGAAGAAACACTTTCTATAACTGAGTTACAAGCCATACTAGCCACATTTTTTTCATTGAAAGAAGAAATGAGACAAATGTGGTTATTCAGATGTAGCATTTTGCAAGATATTTTCTCAAACACTAACAGAGTGACTTTGTCATTTCAAGGAAACCAACTGAGTGTCTTAGTTGTCAATGATAAAATTCTAGCTTTGGAAAACTTGTATCCGCTATTGTAAGCTTGACAGCTTCCCAAGACTTCTGACAAAATTGGTGGTGATATTAACAAATGTGACTTGGATATTGTATATTGAAATACATCAACATTTGGAGAGTCTGAAAACTCAGTGAACCAATAATTTCTGAAAGACCAATGCATGATGTTATAAGATTATGCAAGGGTAAAATGTGGATGCAAAGTATAAGACAGACCAATGGATTTTAACATAACAGAAAACATTACTGGTGATTTCAGGAAGAAAAGTCACAATTATCTGAAAAAGGCTATTAGAATGTGCTCTCCTTTTCCAACAATGTACTTGTGTGAGGACAGATGCTTTTCATACATTTCAAGTAAAATAGCATTGCAACAGATGGAATGCTGGAGCAGATATGATAGGTAATAGCTGTCTGATGAACCAGAAATTAAAGAGATTTGCAAAATTGTAAAACCATGCCACTCTTTGCAGTAACTGCCAGAGAGGATTCCTCATAAAAATGTTATGTTTACTTTTAATAAGTTAACATATTTTTTAAAACTCAGTTTTAATTTCTAATGCAGTGACTACAGATAGGATACACAAAATGCTTTTTGGGGCTTCATCAATAATTTGGGTGCAAAGTAGTCCTGAGACCAAAGTTCAGAACCCTGATCTCAGAAGGCATATTCCTTAGAAATGGGATTCCTGATAAAAATACACCTATAATTTTGGTACATTTTGCTGGATTCCCAACCACAAGGTTGCACAATTTTGCATTCCAAGCAACATATGAGAAAGGGTGTCAAACTTTCTGCCCACTTGGTGAGAAATGGTATCTTTATATATTTTCAGTTTACATTTTTTAAAAGATTTATTTTAGAGAGAAAGTGTGCATTGAGTTCGAGCAGCAGGGGGAAAGGGGCAGAAGGAGAGGGAGAGAGGATCTCAAGCAGACTCCGCGCTTTCTGCTGCGTGGGGCTCGACCTAACTACCCCTGAGATAAGGACCAGAGCCAAAATCAAGTTTTGACTGCTTAACTGCCCATGCCACCCAGGCACCCCTACATTTTATTTTCATATGCCAAAGAGCCATTTTCATTTCTTTTTTTGTGAACCATATGTTTTAGCCTTTTACCTGTTTTCTTTTACTAGGTTTTTGTGGTCTTTTTCCTTAATTTTAAGAGATATTTATACATTGAAAAGATAGTTCCCTTGTTAATACACAAATTGCAAATATTTTCTCTCTACTTGCCATCCACTTTGAATTTGTTCTAATTTGTTTTACTGCTTGGGTTCCTCAACTTCCTTGTAGTTTCCCTTGTTTTGCTCTCCTGAACAAGGCCTAGACCACTCGACTGAAAAGATCAGTCACCAAGTGAACACGTTTACAATCCAGCAGCCACTCCCAGCTTTATTTTACTTGACTTCTCGGCAGCATTAACAAGTTGACCAAGACCCTCCCCTTGGAATGTTTCCTTCTCTTTGCTATCAAGATCATGGATCTGATATCTCTCCTACTTTACTGGTCTACTTCTCAGCATCCTTCTTTTGAGCTCACATCCTCTTGAGCCTCTAAGTTTTGGGGTGCTCTAGTTCCAGTGTCTCCCCAAATAATCACATATCCAAAAACTTAAGTACCATTTTCCAATTTAATCTTCTACCTCGATACAATACTTCAAACTCATTTGTAATTAAATGTCTAGTAAGCACCCCAAATTAGCATATCTAAAACACTATCGAGGATTTCAACCAATACCTTCCTTTTCCCAGCTCACTTTAAAATTCATTCATTTAGAACATCTCAACTAGTTTATGTTCAGCCCTGTCCCCACTCACACCTCCATCTCCTCAGCTCAACAAGAGTACTATTTTAAACTTAAATCAAGGTTTCTAACAACTTTCCATTGCACTTAGGATATAATCCACATGATAAACCAAGTTCTCTATGGTCTTCCTGCCTACAGATAATCTCACTTCTAGCTTCCCCCAACCATTGTCCATTCCAGTTATGATAAATTCATCCGTGCTGTTTAACTTGGCAATGCTTTTCTCTCATATTTTTGCATTTCTAGTTCCTTTTATCTTCCCTTCAGTTCTCAGCTCAAATGTCACTTCAGAGAGGCCCTTTTAGAAATACCTAATTGGAGGGCGCCTGGGTGGCTCAGTCGTTAAGTGTCTGCCTTCGGCTCAGGTCATGATCCCAGGGTCCCGGGATCGAGCCCCGCGTCGGGCTCCCTGCTTGGCAGGAAGCTTGCTTCTCCCTCTCCCTCTCCCCCTGCTTGTGTTCCCTCTCACGCTGTCTCTCTCTGTCAAATAAATAAATAAAATCTTTAAAAAAAAAAAAAAGAAATACCTAATTGGAAATACCCTCCCACCATTCATATCCTCTCATTTTCTTTGTATCTAATTTTAAGTATGAACGAATGTTGTTTGTTGGCCACTCTGCATCCACACTATAGAGTTCCTTAGATGCATCTGTACCTGACATACTAGATGCTCAATAAATATTTTTAAGAAATGTTTTAAATCAAATCAGCACAAAGTTAAAGGGAAATCAGAGGACAGTGAGAAGAGAGATTAGATATTTTTACAGAAAACAAGAAAAAGGAAAGTTGAATAATTTGTCTTCCTAGAATGTTGACTATGTGCTAAACTGTTACCAACACTTATCTCATTTTTCTTAATTTCATTTTTTTCTCTGACCTGGCTTTCTCATTTATTTTTTTATATGGTTACATTCCATATATACATTAAAGCTTCCATAAACATTAAGATCAAGTCTAGATACTTAAAGAAAACCATGACTAAGGAAATGGTCTTCAGAGAAAGCTCACCCTTCTTTGAAATCCTGAGTATTTCCCTTCAGGGAAAAAGCCTGAATAGTGGTAACTGAAGCACCTTTATCTGTTAGCTGCTCCTTGGTCCTCCACTCCGTCACCAGGTAGGAAACCTGTGACATTTCAAATTCTATTCATTTAACAAATCTAGGATACTGGTTATCAAACTTCAGTGAGCATTAGCATCATTTGAGTTTATGGAATCAGATTTCTGGGCTCCACCCCCAGTCTGATTTGATAGATCTGGGTGGAGTCTTAATTTATATTTTAATGAACTTCTAGAAAGTGCGGAATAGCCAGTGACCTTAGTTTAATGTCTTTGGGTGGGTCAATATTTTGTTCTATCTCCAAGGTCTTAAATAGTGCCTATTACATAGTAGCCCGTTATTTTTTTTTTAATTAACTCTAAAGTTTTTAAAATTATATATATATTTATATAATTATATAAGAAATCCTTCTACAAGCCATTACCCCAGAATCTCATTGTGTTTTCTCCTTAGCCATACCATTTTTTTTAAAAAGATTGTTTTAATTCCTGTACTGATAAAAATATTCCATGAATTCTATAAACCATTGCATAATTGCTGTAGTGTAAAAATATCTAAACAAGTGTTAACTTGAAACAATTCACTACAAGGAAATGATTATGCATTATAAATCCTACCTTCTGGGTTAAGAAAGTTCCATTCCAGTAACATTCTCGTCTAAATACTCAGAACACACATAGATCGAGGCTTCCACAGATTAATCCACATGAAGCATCCATACTGAGCAGAGTTCTCCTGGAACCCCAGTTACACAGACCGGGGCCGGTGGACTGAACCGAGCGCCCCCACCCCCACCCCCAGCGCTGCGGTCGCCCACCTGCGTGCGGGACAGAGAAACCCCCGAGACGACCTGTGAGGCCCGTGGGTGGGAAAGGCTCCCTCAGAACTTAGTCATACCATTTAATCTTAAATCATTAAACATTTTCATTAGAGTATAATACCTGAATTCATTGTTAGTTTTCAACATTTACTGAAGGAAGTGATCATGGCATTAGTTGTGGATAGAAAAGTCAAGAGTAAAAATAACAGCTTGAGGGATGTGTCACAGATGGGAGGTTGGGGGACAATCCTATTCATAGTTCATTGTTGGCCTCAGTGGAGAGGAAATCTGCACAACTTCCGAAGTTTCACAAATTTGCCTCTGCAAGATTTTCACTACATCAGTCAATTCCCTGCTAATCAAACTACAGTGATTTTTTTTTTTAACTGCTGACAAGACAATGAGAAATTCCACACTTGCTATCTGATTTTCCAAAACCTGGCTCCACCCTATGGAATTTTAAGTACATCTTTTTCCTTTATCTCAACACTCCTACTCACTCTCTCTTCTAAATCCAGATTCCCCAGGCTCCTTCAGAGAGACCACACTCATTTTTGCGTGCCCCTCCGCTCCTCAGCCAGAACTCCCTTTTCTATTCAATCCTCCTTTCTAAGCCTTGATGCAGCCAACTTCTGTGAAGCTTTTATCAGTTACTCTGTCATTTATTCTCATGTTCCCAAGTTTCATACTTCATAAGATTTCATTTTGACAGGAACCCTTCACAATTTTTGCATCAAAAGGTAAAAATATCAAGCAAAAATACTCTACTACAGTAGTCTCTAGCCTTAGATTTTAAGCAATTAGTAAATTATTAATTGTAGATGATTAAATATTTTAACTTAAAATAATTCTAGTAATTGTGCTATGTAGTGTGGTAAACAATTTTTATATGTTTATATATCAGTCCTGTGAGACAGGTGGTAGCAGAATACATTTTACAGCTGATAAAGCTGATGATTTAGAGGTTAAGTACTCAGTAACAGAAAATTACAGATCTAGGGTTTGAGTCACAGACTGTGTGATGCCAAATTTCATGATACTTCATTACCTTTATAAAGCATTAATACAGTACTTCTCCAGTTTAAAAGAGACAATGCCTCAAGTTTGCATTACAGTTTATCACAAGATTCTTTTATAGGCCTAGAGTAACATTATAGAGAGCACAGATCATTTAAAGTGTTAACTTTTTACATAGGCATGCTCTTGATTAAAAACTTTTTTTTCTCCTTTGTCAGAGAACAAAATGAGTCATCGTCCTTGTAGCTTATTTTATGAGCAATCCTATCACATTTGTTAGCCACTGGTCCCCTCCCCGCAGGTATCATTTGCTCAGCTTCTGGGGAGGACAAATATGGCTGGTGCCAAACAAGATATTATTTGTTACTTCTGGGCTTGTTCTGCTGCAATAGACCCACCTCATCCCATTTCAGAAAGGAGTGGGGATATGGCTCATGATCAGCCACCCTGTTGTTATTCAGGAAGGACTAACTATTCTCTGGCTTCTTTTCCAAGGCATTTTTATCAATAGCAAGGGCTTAGCACTCATTGGCCCGCTCCCCACAACTCCCAAGAGGTCCAGAATTTTATGCTCAACTAATTCCTTAAAGCATATTCATGGCTGACTGCTGTGATGGTACAGTTGCCTTTCTGTGGTAGATCAATGCTTACCTAAACCCAACCTATCAGTTTTTTACTCTTTGGAAAGGAAGCTAATCCTCCTAGGTAAGATGAAGAGGTCACCTTTACCTCATCTAGTCCAACACAGGGACCAGCCCTCTCTGTTTTAACCACAGAATATCTTCAACAAAACACATGGGCTCCCTGTAGCTGGGGTCAGTTAGGACCCTGAGCAAAGGAAGGTCAGATTTTTGCCAAAGGCCACACATTAGGAAGAGTGTCATGTCTAACTGATGAAGTTAGACTAAAGTGGATTTTGGTTCCAGCTCTGCCACTTATTTGCCATCCTTCAGCAAGCCACTGAATATCGAACATCATCTGCAAAACGAGAACCATTATGACCATCTTTTGTTTACATGGGAGCATTATGAGAAGTTGTATGAAACACAGGAGCCAGGTGGTAACAGGAGATTTCTCTCTGCAGGAATATCCTTTCCATCCTTGAGACAAGACTATCACCTTCCTAAAAAGGGACTGTGCAACTGAGGTGGGAGAGGAGGTACAGAGGAGTTACAGGGAAATGAGAAATAGAGCATTTTTATGCCCCTTTAATCTCTTTTAATACACATAAGAGTAGTAACTAATTTATATTGAGGCACATATTGTTTTTATTAATGAGATGTTTATCCTAGAACTTCAAAACCACCGGTCTGTATCATGTCCCTACTCAGGAAGGAAATACTTTTTTCAGTCATATCTCCATCATCAAGATGTTAAGCTGTGCTTGCACACTGTCACTACGAGTTATGCATCCTTATGCCTTCTTATGCCTTCACAGAAAACAAGGACTCAAAAAGCCTGTTCCACACCTTAAAGTCATCTGACAACTAGGACATCTTTCAGGACCTGGAATTATACTTGCTGACATCCAATGCTATAAAGGATTGCTCAAACTATTGGCTTTGAGCAAAAGGCAACCTTATAAATAGACTTGACCAGAGCCTGGTTCCAATGTGAACATAACAACAGGAGTTCTAGCAGCGATCTTGGGTCAAATATTCCATAGGGAAAAGCTATACATGTCAGAGAAATAAGAAATAGAGGAGTCTAGGTCCTTGAATCCATAGTGCCTTTCCAGATAGTAGATGAGGAAAAGAACTTCTCGTCTAGCTTATTTAACCTGCCATTAGTTCTTTACTGGTACTCAAGTGTTACAGGATTTCTTCTCCTTTAGTGCCCACAGTTCTTGGTCATGCAGCTTCGAAGAATGAAGAGGTAGACCAGACGAAGGATGGTGGGAAACAAAAGTTTATTGAGTGATACAAAGTTTTTTGAGCCATCGAACAAACCTCCTGAAGAGGGAGGAGACCAGAGATGGTAGTTGCAGAGTTTCTAAGTCTAGGGGTTTTTTATGGGTGTGTCGGTGTGCTGTTTTAATCTGATTAACCCTCCATGAGCCTGTCATCCAATCAGGTTTTTATCATCTATCCATCACGTGGGAAAGGGTGGAGGGCTCCTTCCAGGGTGGTGTAAAATCCTTTTAAGGGTGGTTTCCTCTTAGGGTGGGGGGGGGCACCCTTGTCCCTCCCTGCCTGCCTTCCAACTATCCTTCATCAATACCTGAGGGTTCCTCTAATACATTGATTGTCCCAGAGTTAAGGTCTGGAAGACCCAACACAAATGGCTTGATATGGGACATACAGTAATCATTCTGGTTATCTTTATTTTTGTTTTCTTTTAGGGGAAGTGCTGGGGGATAGGAGATGAAGCTAGGGAGAAAAGACCTTTATATAAGAACTACAAGAAATTATATGTGAAAACTGCCATTTATGCCCAGCATTTCAGAGGCTAGTATGAAGAATTATTTTCCTCTGGTATGAAAGACCATATCTTACAGTCAGCTCCAGGGGCAAGATACAGGACTTTAGTATTTGTCCTTGCCAGGGAGGGATGCTAGGAAGGAGCTTAAGGCAGGAAAAGTGGTGAAGAACTCATACTATCTGTGCTTTCTAAACCACTTGGCTTTAAGAACAACAACAACAACAAAGACTAGAATATATTGGTAAGCAGCAAATCCAAAAAATTCTCTGAAACACTGGCAGTTCCTAAAAAGAGAGGGTAGGAAAAGAAAACAGTATTTTATATCAAGGCTCTATGTGTCAGGAACAGTTCCATTTGATCTTAGTTCTATGTGGATAAGCCTTGGTCTTTATTGATTGCTCCAAACTTGGAGATGTAGTAAAATGATAGAACTACCTATGTTCTTGTTAAGATAGCTCAATTTCACCATTGCTGAACCTCACCTGAAAATCCTCATCCATTCTAACTATCTTTGTGGTCAAGTCAAGACTCAAAACCACCTTGGGAAAGTTAATAATCTTAAAATGGTGTCTGTGAACAAAGATGAACTTACTGTGTTTCCTTATTCCCTCACTGGACTCCCTCAATAAATCCTGCCTGAAACAAAATACAAAATGGGCACTGTGGTAGGCAGAACTCTGAATAGGCCCCTAACATTCTCACTCACTCCCCCCACACCTTCTTCCAGTTTTTCAAACACTAATCTGGGTGCTGGCATGAAGGGATTTTTACACACGTAATTGAGGTCCCAAATCAGTAGACCTTGAAAAGGAGCTTACCCTAAATGGGACAGAATTAATCAAGTGAGCCGCTAAAGAGGACTGAGCTCTTGGTGGAGAGAAAGATTCTACATGAGGGATGGGTGGCTTAGGGGATGGATGGGGCACATGTGGCATTGATCTGGGAATTGCCTCTAGGAACTGAGAGCCATTCTCACCTGATAAGAAAATGGGTCCTCAGTCCTACAACAGCAAGGAACTGAATTCTGCCTATAATCTAAATGTGCTTGGACAGGATCTTGAACTTCAGGTGAGAGAACATCCCTGCCAGCACCTTAATTCTAGCCTGGTGAGATCCTGGGAGAGAACCCAGACATGACATGCCGCATCTCTGACCTACAGAATAAAGAGCTTATAATTGGGGGTTTCCAAACTGCTTAATTTGTGGTAATTTGTTACACAGCAGTGTAAGACTAATATAGACACCAGTGAACTGCCACTTGGTGCCCAAGAGGAGAAATAGGGTTAGAAATGGATTTTTCAAGCAACTTCTACAGCTTATGTTGGATACAGAGAACATATTAAGGATTCTGTTTTAACAGGGTTTTGTTAGATCGCAATGAGAGCCTCAAAAACAAACCTGGAATAGCTTTGACACAGACTTTTACCACCTGGAAAAAGAATTCTCAGTTGGGATTTTTTTTTTTTCCATGATCAATAAAATTTATACTTCCCCTAGAGGGGAAGCAACCTCCCTCCCCCTGAACCAAAAGGTCGGAGGACATAATTTCTTATTTTCTAAGGATTTGCCCTACTTTGTTCACCTGAGAGTTACCTGAATGTCTTAACATGTTCAGTAAAAGGAGTGAATTGCTATTGGTTTCAGCAGCTTCTTCCTCTGACCAGATTCTGCAGAACTATCTCTTATAGAGAAGTCTCCTACAGATATTAAGATTCTTATAACTTTTTTTTTTTGTAACAACTTTAACTTCTCACCCATTTATAAAAAGGTTTGTTGTTAGACTGTTAGTGAACTGTGAAATTCCATGCTGGTTGAAGTTAGTGGCATGTTTCAGTCTTCCGTAACAAGTACATATTCTTGGCAATGGTTGTCTAGTTTAAGAAGTGAAATCCTTCAAAGGGAGTCTCACAAAGAACAGTAACATACATATGAAAGTTGAACTTCTCATTCAGCCATTTTTTTTTAAATCCAACTATTTAATTATCTGCTTCCATACACACGGAACTGTTACAGTACAATGGTATAAGAAAACATTTTCTTACTGTCATAGGTTAATTTGTCTAGCCTGTACATTGCTATTAGTTTATTGAATCATTACCACAATTAAAAAATAATGACTCTGAGTACCTTCTCCTAGCAAAGTTAGGTTGGGACACACAGCTCATGAAGCACCCATAGCAAAAGCCTTTCTTCCAGTGCATCATGGACAAGACTTTGAAAAAACACTGACATAAGGAAATTACAGTCTAATGCAAGAGATAGACAATTAAAAAAAAAATAAACTGCAACACAAAGGCCATAAAGGAG
Organism: Neomonachus schauinslandi; assembly: GCF_002201575.2. NCBI lineage: Eukaryota > Metazoa > Chordata > Mammalia > Carnivora > Phocidae > Neomonachus > Neomonachus schauinslandi. The sequence goes on from NC_058404.1 coordinate 18,706,321, forward strand.
AGGTACAAAGGACTAGGAGGCTTCTATTGGAGAGGAGGAATGTGGTTATCCAAGGAAGTCTGGAAATGCTGCCCCAAGGAAGCTGAAGCTAAGAAGGTAGGAAATAGGGGAGGTGAAGGATAGCCAGGATTCCCTGTAGCCCGAGGTAGCTTTCGTTCATCTCTTGGACTCATTTTTAAGGTATGGTTGTTGGGCAAACAGTTCAGTAAAAGCTTGATATCTTCTTTAAAATGATTGGTGGTTTGAAGGGAAAGCTATCATCAAGTACAAAACCAAACACATTCTTTGTGTTTTTTCCCCCTATCATCTAAATGTGCTTGGTCTCCACCTCCCAAAACCTTTTATTAGACTTTCACATGGTGTTGCCTAAGGGTTTTCCACATGGGCTTTTCTATAGAACACAGGCTGCGGGTAAAGCGTGCCTCCAAGGAATTTAGACTGTTCGGTTTTAAAAATACCAAACTTGCAAACTCAAGAATGTCTACTTTTTAGTTTAGTCTCGTTATAAAATTCTAGCAAACTTTACCACACAAAAGGCCTTGGGTTTGGTCCCATTTGTAGGGCTAAACCATTTCATGTAGTCAGGCTATAGTTACAGTTGAATCTAGTCAGTATCTTTGACTACTTCAATGGTTTGACTTAAAACCTCCCTAGGCATGACATTCTTGTGGTAAGTTAAGCTTATAAAAATAGTGAACCTGAAGTTGGCAAGTATTACAGTTCTTTGCATATATTTAGATCTCTACTTAGAATCCAAATCTAGTGACTCAGTTGTAGGTTGTAATTGGAATTACGTGGCTACTACGCCAAGCCACATTCTCCTATATATTATAAAGAACACAGAGTAGATTTCACATGCTCAATACAGAAGTCTTAAGAGTCTGGTTACAGTTCTTTCTTCAGTTAAGAAGGTGCTAATCCACTAAGGAATACTTAGTTTCTTGAATAAATGAAGTTACACTGGGCTGGGAACTTCAGTTGGGTATGAGTGCACAGGAACCCACAGGGTTCCATTAGGGTCACCTAGGAACCAGAGATCACACCATAACTGATAAATCCCATCCTAGGTACATTTTTATTTATTTCTAGCAGTTCCTTTGCAGCCTGCTTCAAGTGGCAAAATAGATAATCACACCAGGATACTTAGTGGGATCGGATCTTGTTAGAGACCCTGGCAGCACTCTCAAGTTTACTACTTAGTGACCCGATAGCCCCTCCAGCTTTCTATTCCTAAGCCTAAGACACACCTTTCCCTCTTTCTTCCTTGACTCTTTAAGTGTCCTTTTCATTTAAATCTAGCTTGATCTTGATGGAATGCTGTATTTTCTATATACAGGCATTTGTTATGTGACATATTTTCCTAAAAAAAAAAAACAAACAAACAAAACACAACCCCTCACTCTGCCAAATCATACACTAATAGTGCTTTTTTAAGTGTTGGAGCAGGAGGCTCAATCCCTGTGCAACTTGAACCAGATGCTTATAAAAATATTAACAATCTTAAAAAAAAAAGTCATGGAGTAGATTAAAATACATGATGAACAACAACAAAAATATCTCAACAGCTTTTTCAAGGAGTAAAATTATTTGACAGGCTTTGGGAAGGCTTGAGGTTGAAGGAGGTAGGAAGGCAAGGACGAAATGCACACAGGAACAACCCAATAAGCATCTCTAAGATAGTATCTGGTTAAAACTGAGCCAGGGAGAGTATAAGGTGAATGGCCATCATGGCAGTGGACAGGTTACCACACTGGTGGTTGCTGCATTTGCCTGTGTCCGTGTGCTGGGCCTTCAGTGGATTTTATTTGGAGCCAAACTTCAATATGCTGGCAGAACCCTGTTTGAACCAAGGTGGTTTTCTTGTTACAACGCTCTTATTTTGCATTGTAGAACATGTAATTTCTAGCCCGTAGCCTGACAGTCAATTGCTAAATCTACTGTAATTCCAAGGATGTCTGATAGCTAGTTTAACTTTGAATTTCACCTGTCTTCAATGATCATTCCATCGAGGCCAGCCTTTAGTACCGTTCAGGTCCTCACATTTGAGCAAACTGGTCTTTGATGCTCTAAGTAAAGGTGGACCTACGGCTTAAAGATGGAGCTGCAGACTTGTTCACTGAAGACTCCTCCTTGATTGTGTGTCCAGTCTGATTCGGCAGAGTCTAGGTACACTTACCTGCTCATTTCTCTTTTCCAAGGGACATGCTCTCTTGTCAGGATTTCTTGGACCTCATTCTGAAAGAAAATTTCACTCTTCACTCCTCTTAGAGGTTGCTACGCTAGAACTATACAAATATAAGTTATAGCAAACTTAGGCAGGAGTTAAAGGGTGAAAATGACTCCTAGTCAAAAAGCATCCTTTGGGGCTCCCAAACCTCCATGACTGACAGCTCAGGGAGAGGAGAAGAATTTAAATGCATATCACATTAAAAACCCAGAGTAAAGATTGAGACTGAACCTCTCGAATTTTGAAAGGCAAGACAATCTTACCTTGAAGATTCCTGTTGCCCTCTCAATGGTAAACACCGTGAGACTCATGTTCCCAAGAGAGGAAACAAATCTCACGAAGGAGCATCAGATCTACCACACAGACCTGCTTCAGTTTCTCTTGATTAGGATCACATATGAGTCTTTGTGAGTCTTTAAGTCTACTTCACGAGGACTTTGTTATCTCAGCCATCATCCCTAGCTGCAGGTTACACCTCCAATCTCTCACCTTGTACATATCCTTGACCTTGAGGCAAGTACAATGGGGGCTTTTCTTCCAGTTTCTTAAGAGACACCCATAGCAAGACTTGTGTCCACATTCGATTGCAAGTGGTTCAAATAGCGTAAGCAGATAAACAAGTCAGCTCTTTCAGGAGATCTGGTCGATTGGAGGCAGCCACTGTCCTTTTCAACGGGGCAGAGAAAGATTAAGAAGGGGAAACAAAAATCACTCATTCCAATCAACTCTTTGGCAGGAGCACAGATTTGTCTTCCGCATCCGCTCACGATCACATTCTTTCATCTTCTCAGTCACTCACGGCTGTTTTTTAATTGCTACTCTTATCCCACTGAGAAGTTGTCTAGGACTTTAAATGTCCTGCTTTAGACTTCTCTCAGATGCTCTTCACCATCTACATTCATCCTGGGGACTCACCTGCAGCTGCCCTGGGACCTCATCTATGCAGCATAGTTTTGTTAAAGTTATGGTTCTCACACTTCGTTGCATAGAATTACCTGGAGAGCTGTAACCACTGTGACACCTTCGTCTGTGGCTTCCAAACTTGAGAATCCAAACATCAGAATCACCTGGACATCTTAAGGCACAGCAGTGTTGCCTGCCTCCCCACCCACCCCAGAGTCACAGCTCCTTAGAGGAGCTCTTAGTTCTTACACATGCAGTAATTTTCCCCAATGACACTTACACAGAGTCTTGTAAGTGGCATGAGTTCCTATAGTTCATGAGCTCCGATGTCTAGGACCCACATTCTTCAAAGTTCTTTCCAACTATATTGGCACTCTAGCCCCATATTTTTTGGTTGGGGCCTCAAAGGCCAAGAAAGGGCTAGGAGAGTGAAGGCGGCACCAGTTTTGTTCCTTCTCAAGAGATCCCATTAGCTCTTTTAAAAAGCTATGTCTCCGTCCATCATAAGGGATATAGTCAATACTGTAATAACTTCGTATGGTGACAGATTAAGTAAGAAGCTGTGTCATCATAAACTTACATACCTCCAAGTAAGCGCCAACTTCTGGGATTGCAAACAACACATCAACTTGTGAGGAGCGCCACCTGGCAGGCTCTGGAGCCAATTACTATTAGATAGATGGGGGAGGCTAGGAGACTCTCAGGCTAGCCACCTTTAGTGCCGGGCTGGACTGGATCCTTGCGCAATCAGCAAACCTGTTTTTGGTCACAGTTGTAAACACTTGGAGTTTAATATTTGTGGCTCATTCAATCCTGTGGAAATGGCAGCCTTGCTCCGTGGGTACTAGCGTGGACTCTGAAGTCAGGCCACCTCTGTGGATCTAGGGCAAAGTTCATAAACAGTTTGTTTTCTCATCTGTAAATGGTGCTAGAATACCAACGTCATAGGGCTGCAGGAGGATTAAAGAAGTAAATATATTAAAGGATTGAGAATAGTGCCTTGTATTTGTCAGTCTCATGGGTTTTTTTCCCCCCATAAAAACACTGGTTTATGATGAGAGATGAGTCTTACAAACAAACGTTAAGATTTTCTTAAGAGAAAAGTAGACTTCCTGCTAAAAGGATGGGGATCCCCATATATAGGCATAAGCATCAGTTTCCTACCTATAAAATACTAGTTTAATACGGGATGGTTGTTTGTATTTATGTAATCTGCCGGGTATATAGTACATCACCAGGTACGTGAAGATGTTTCATAATTCCTGCAGAATTAAGTGACAGACATCTCATAAAGGGTGTCCTCTGATAGGAGTAGGACAAAAACAAGCGACTTTTGTACTCTTAAGTTTATTTTTAATTAATTTTATTTTTTAAGATTTTATTTATTCATGAGAGGCAGAGGGAGAAGCAGGCTCCTCACAGAGCAGGAAGCCTGAGGGGGGACTCGATCTCAGGACCCTGGACTCAAAACCGGAGCAGAAGGCAGACCCTTAATGGAATGAGCCACCCAGCCGTCCCTTAAATTTTTTTTTAAAGAAAAATCTAGTCTTATCCTTTATGGATAGTAATCCTGTTCACATGGTAGCTCAAAGTATCTGTAATAATATCAAGCCCCATAATCCTTATTAAAAAGGAGAAAGAAGTTAGACTCTCTTAGTAGTCCATCTTCACTTTAGACTGTCTTTTTATTCTTATTTGTCAATATGTGCTTCAACAGCTTCTAAAAAATTTTCTGTTCCTGTCCAAACTCCTACAATTTCTCTTTGGCTTCACTTATCTCTTTAAGAGACAAAGGACATAAACCACCCAGCATGAAGCCCGGAGCAAGTACCTTTCCAACAGTTCACTTTTCATAAAGCGAAGGGATGAACAAGAAAGGGTCTGCTCTTGAGAAAAACAAACAAAAAACACCTCACCTTAAAATCTTGTCTGTTTGTGGTCAAAACTCTGGAAGCAAACTCCCGACCTGCATGAGTCAGCAGGCCTGATGGCTGGGTTTTCACCAAATCACGAAGCTTACAGCACAAGGAAGCCTTCCCCCATGGAGGGGGCCTCCAGGTGTTGCTGGTAAGACCAACCTGCTACCTATAAAGAATCAGAAAGGTGACCATTGCCAAGCTGAATTATTTTTTAAAAAATATTCCTGAGACAAAAAGAATGTTACAGTCTAGGCTTTCTGTTATTGTAATATTTTGACCCACTGTTAGAGTGTATTTTATTCTTCAAATTTACCAAGAGTTTTCTCACTTCTAAATAGTAGCTCTCCCTTCGTTTGAAAGGTACTGAAGCCTTTAAATCAAATGCTGTTTCTCCCAAGTTTTCCCTGATTGTTCCAGCAAAAATGAAATATTCTCTCCACTAAAATGCCAAAATTTTAATAAATTTAAATACTACCATGTGTTTCAAGCACACCTTTTAATGCTTTGCAAGTTTTCTTTTTTGCACACGTATCTCCTGTTCCCAAAGAGAAATAATTTTTAGTCATATTTATATCACTTCCTGAGCCCTGAGCTCATTGTCTATATATAATAGAGGTTCAATACCTATTAGTTACATAAAACTATGTTGAAATCATAAAGCCACTACATTTTATTATATCACAGCTGAAACCAATCCTCTGAGATATTTTTATCCCTCAACCTGAAGAAAATCACCTCATTAATTGGTTTACTGCAAGTCACACCTCACATTTCTTTGCTCCTACCCTATTCCCCAAAATTTCTTTACTGCCAAAATGTTGAAAACACATTAAGAAGTAAAAAAAAAAAAGAGAGAAACTATACTTTCATAAAAAAATTTCTAAAATAAAGAAGTAAAAGTAATGCCTTCCAATTCTCCCAATTCCACTGCAGCAGTATCTTTCCATGTTTTCTTTCCTTTTAAGTTTTATTTTATTGTCTAAGAACTCTTAACATGAAATCTACCTTCTTTACAAAAATTTAAGCGTACCATATAATATTGTTAACTATAGGCACAGTGTTGTTCAAGAGATCTCTGGAACTTCTTTACTTTGCATAACTGAGACTTTATGTCCCTTGATTAACATCTCCCCATTTCTGCCTTCTCCTGGCCCCTGACAACCACCATTTTCATTTCTGATTCTGAGGCTATTTCTTCTATTTTTATTTTTTTAAGATTTTTAATTTTCTTTAAGTAATCTCCACACCCAATGTGGTGCTAGAACCCTGTGGTCAAGAGTCGCACGCTCCACTGACTGAGCCAGCCAGGCGCCCCTGAGTCTATTTTAGATTAAGATACTGCGCCTAAGTGAAACATCCAGAGTTTGTCCTTTCGCGACTGGCTTATTTCATGTAGTGTGATGTCCTTACGGTTCGTCCAATGTTGTCACTTATGACAGGATTTTCTTCTTTCCAAAGGCTGAATAATATTCCCAGTGTCTATACGCCACAGTTTTCGTTATCCTTTCATATATAAACGGACATTTAGGTTGTTTCCACATCTTAGCTTTTGTGAATAAGGCTGCAGTGAACACTGGAGTGCCAATACCCTTCAGTTTTAATTCCTTTGGATGAATACCCAGACACAGGATGGCTGGATCCATGGTAGTTAATTTTTGAGACCTCTCCATCTTATTTTCCACGGCAGCCTCACCATTTTGTGTTCCCACCAACAGTGTACAATGGTACCAATTTTTCCACATCCTCACAACGCCTGTCTTTTTTTTTCTTTCTTTTTTTTTGTATAATGGCCATCCTGACAAGTGTGAGGTGATAACTCATTGTGGTTTTGATTTATGCTTCCCTGATGATTAGTGATATTGAACATATACCTATTGGTCTTTTGTGTATCTTTTTCAGGGAAATGTTTATTCAAGTCTTTAGCCCTTATTTTTTATGGGGTAATTAGTTTTTTGTTGTTGTTCTGTTCTGTTTTGCTGTTGATTTATAGGACTTCCTTATGTATTTTGGAACTTAACCTTTTCTGATATATGGTTTGTAGATATGTTCCCCTATTCCAGTGGTTGCCTTTTCACTCTGTTGTTTCCCATGTAGTGCAGAAGCTTTTTAGTTTGATGTAGTCCCATTTGTCTATTATTGCTCTTATTGCCTCTGCTTTTGGTGTCATATCCATGAAATCCATACCTTTTTTTTTTTTTTTTTAGAGAGAGAGAGTGTGTGTTCAGGTGCAAGCAGTGGGGGAGGGGAAGAGGAAGAGAGAGGATCTTAAGCAGGCTTCAAGCCCAGGGTGGAGCCCAATGTGGGGCTTGATCTCACAACCCTGAGATCATGACCTGAGCTGAAATCAAGCTGGATGCTTAACTGACTGAGCCACCCAGGAACCCCAAGATCCATACTCTTTCTTTGCCTTCATGTACACAGGTACATCTTCAATATCTATAGCATGACCTCATTTTTATAGGAAAAAAATACATATATAACCTATTTTTTAAGTATTTATGCTTAAACTATTTGTGGGAGCAAAAACGTATTTTCCCATTAATATCATGTAATGGATATCATATCATGTCAGTGTATATATATATTGATCTGTTATTTCTAAAATGGCTATATAGTAATAAGAAAAGCTATATTTTTTAAAGAAGAACCATTATTTTTAAGTATATATTCATGTAAGTCCTCTTTGTAATTTATGATTAGGTATTTTATGCATGTGTTCCAAATTTTCTTTCCCAGATTGTAATTAAAAAATAAAGTTATTTTATTTACTTTGCTGTATAAAAGTGTTTAATTTCTATTTAAATTTATTAATCTTTCGTGGTGTCTAAGCTCTGAAGTGTGCTTTAAAAAGCCTTTTCTAAGCAGCCTATTTTAAATTTCTATGTTACCAATTATCTCCTCTTATGATGTGCTTTATTTTTTGGACACAATAATTGACCACATATTTAACAAATATGCTCCTTACTTGCTAAATAGATGTGGGGTACTCTAGAACAAAAACACATTCAAAAATAAAATAATATAAATAAATAAGGTAAAAAAGCAATCAAAGGGAAATAATAGGAGTATAAATTCATGACTGGAGTGGGGAAAATACACACATACACACACACGCACACACATCTGGAATACACATTGGTATAAGTTGTTAGGTAGAGATCCAACTTTGTCTATTTTTTTTTTTCCAGATGGCTACCCCACTTGTCCCAAACCAGTTGTTGGATAATCTATCTTTGCCACACTGATATGACATGACAGACACATTTTTAAAACCAGGCTTTCAAGCAATATGTTTTTCAAATAAGTCCGCATCTAGTCCACTGCCTTCACTGATAAAGATACTCTCACTATATCTTTAAGATTCATCTTTTCTGTGTGCTCCAACCCTAATAGCATGTGGACGACAATTGTGACTTTGGAGGCCTTAGGGATTCCTACTGTCACCTCTCTCAGCAGGAGACAGGTCAGAGAAGAAACTCTTTGAGCTGTTGATCTCAGAAATCATGTCTGGCCATGCAGTGCCCTGAGGATTGGTGTAATGTATTTTGGGATGGCTGGCCCACTCTTTATCTAGGAGTTATGGATGAATTTCTTCATCTATGAATTAAGCTCAGTCAATGTGTTGTGAGAGATGGTAAAGAAATCTGCATCCCCAATAATGAGTGTGGCCAGTGATTTGAGATAGCAGTCACAACATCACACATTTCCTTCTGAAACATTTGAGCAATATTCATTTTATTGAGATATCTGGAAAATTTCAACTATTCACAAGTCAACAGGTGGGATGCAACGTAGTATGTGGACAGAAGAGAATGACTGGGAGGTAGGAGGAGGCCCGGTTTCCTAGTCCTGACCTGACTCATGTAATAAGCAAGTAATCAGGGGACCAACTCAACGTATCTCAATTTTCTTCACCATCTATAGAAAGTATTTGGACTATATAATTTCTTGGTTTCCAGCTAGATAAAAACTGTGGTTCCCTTAAGCATATGGTTCCTCTATTGTTTCATTTACAACTTATTTACAAAGTCGAGCCCTTGCTATGTGCAAAGAATTCTTCTAGTCACTGATAAATAAGATATGGTTATTGTATTAAGGAGTTTATGAAAGGAGTTTCCTTGGAAGAGGGGCATGGGATGGAACAGATCATTATGACCTGAACTTAGAACATGCCAGTTTCCCCATTCCAAAATGGAATACCAGATCTGTGATGCACCATATCCCTATTGTAAGGCTTATTCTAATGATCCTGGTCAGTGTTAAAATCTCCTTCTAGGTTTGTGTGGGAATAACACACTGAATGTAGGTGGTAGTTCATAAGTCCTTTTTCCAGTGGAGGCTGTTAGTGTTATTACCGATTTTTTTTTTTTTTGCAAGTACCCTTACTTAAGACTAATTCCTAAACAATATTGTGAAGCTGTACCTCAGTCACTAGGCTAGAAATAATCCAAGCAGTAGAGGTTTCATGACCCCAAACTGGTGCTACTTCTGTTTCTATCTAAATTAGTATAACTCTACTGTGTTTTGTTGTTATTGTTTGTTTTTTGTAAATTCTCATCTCAGTAATTCACAAATGCTACACAAAGGACATAGGATTAAAACATTTGGATCAATAACTTCAGAAAGATGAGTTTTGACTAGGAGGAAGGAACATGGAAAAAAACCATTTCAGTCCAGAAAACCTCTTTTTACAATACAAAAGTTCAAGATAAGAAAACACCCAACACCCTGTTGGAGATAAGTGGGAAAGAAGAATCAGTGGGAACCACGAAAGTCAGAAAGGAATCAACGAAATAGTGCGGGTAATGGAGACCCAAGGATGGTTGTCAATGCTGGAGTGTAATAGGCTACAAACAGAAATAAGGTATGAGGAACTTAATGGGAGGGTGAAACGAGCTCGACTCCCAGGAAGAGCTTTTCAGTTTGTACTTTCTGGTAGACAGTCAGCAGGTGGTGGACCATGACAAGTACTGCTTCATGAGCACATGGCAATACAAACTCACAGGTTAAGGCACTCATAATCTCAGTGGTCGTTGTACACAGTCTCTATACTATACATTTATTTTTTCATAGGTCTAAAAATGTCTGCACATTGGATTTCTGTTCAGTAAGAACTGACAGGGGTTTTAAGAAGGCCTAGTTTCAAAGAGTGAAAATAACTGAACAAAATTATATTTTTACAAAAGTACAATTTTTTTTCCCATCCAGTCCATAGTGTTGTGGACTCTTGAGGAAACTTCCAACAAGAATGATGTTTTATGTGCTTTCTACGGTAGCAGAGAGGTGAGTATCATGGTCTGTAGGGCAGAGCAATAAATATAACTCTGGTAATCCTTTGTATGTTTAAAGTCAGGGAATATTTCAAGGGACTCATTCTCATTTTGTTGGGATGAATAAAATTAAATAAAAGCACAAAGTACCTGATTAAGGAGCAAAAAGATTTTAGGATTTGGTCAAGCACATAAAAGGGCCTAATGAGAGAAGGAATATATGTTACAATTTTCTGCCCTCAGTTGCTCAGCTAGATTCAATTAGTGGAGTTTTCTAAAAGATTTGGACCATATTTCCAATTCAGATATTATTAGAGATCATCATAACTTAAATCTCTGTACTGGCTTACATCAAATTACCTAAACTTCCAACCTAAAATCAATGTACTTAAATGTTTTCCTGGTGCTATGTATTTACACACACACACACACACACACACACACACACACACACACTAGCCCGCTCTTGAAAGGAGAACTGTGTTAGGAGCAAGTACCCTCAGTATCCAGCATGTGGCTTGCACAGTGAGAGATTCCTTAAAAGTTTGGGGTTGATGATGAACCCAGTGTACAAAGGTTCCACATTAAGTCATAATTGGCTTTGTGTTGGGAGAGTATGTGTCAATTGGTGAAATCAGGCACAGAGGAGAGTAAGAGTTTCTCGTATCAACAGCATAGCAACTGATCACCCACGTGTTACTCAAAACAATAGAACGTCAGGGAGGACTTTTCTAATCCCAGAAAAGAGGCGTGATCTTGCCTTGATGTCCTTCTTGGAGAAAACGTCTACAGCAGATCTGATGGAGAATCTGAGGGAAGAACTGACCTGTTTCATCTGCTTGGACTATTTCACCAGCCCCGTGACCACTGAGTGTGGGCACAGCTTTTGTCTAGTGTGTCTCCTGAGGAGCTGGGAGGAACACAACACTCCTTTATCTTGTCCTGAATGCTGGAGGACCTTGGAGAGCCCACACTTCCAGCCCAATGAGCGTTTGGGGAGGCTGGCTGGCATCGGCAAGCAGCTCCGATCCCAGGTGCTGCAGAGTGAGGGCGAACAAGACAGCTATGGGAGAATGCTGGCAGGCACTAAGGTGTTCTCTGAGGATAAGCAGGGTATAAACATTTTCTCAACTCAATGTCATGGAATAAGCAGATCGTATCCCTCGAGTGAGGCTGAGGAGCGTCACAAAGTAAGATTGGCTGCTCAATATAAATCTCAGAATACAAATCCTGTTCCATCACTTATTCCCATAATACTCTCTACTGGTGACAATCATGGGTACTGGTCTCCAGGCACCAGACCACAAACTTGGTGTGGATACTGCTTCACCCTTTGTGTTAGATCCCATTCATCTTGTTTTTATTGGTCCTTGAGGCTTCTTCACAAACTGGTGCTCTGCTCATTTGCCACGAGAATTTGTTTCTATTGCAGGAGAAACTCCAGGAAATCCTAAGTCTTTTGCATAAAAAGAGAAAGGAAACCCAGGTTATATTAACCCATGAGAAGGAGAGAGTAATACTGTGCAAGGTCAGTATCTGTCTTACTTCTTGTAGATGATTCTATGAGAGGGACTAAAGGGATACTTAGTGAAATACCAGGGGAAAAAGACACAAATTTTCTAATCACAGCCCTACAACATACAATGTCCTTATTTTGGACTGCTTCCTTCTGCTTGTCCACCTGGGAATCCCAAGACTCAGTTAAAACAATTCCCCCATCCCCAGGCCTGCTTATTTATTTATTTTTTTCCTTCTTGGTCCACCCGTACAACTTGATGGCTACCTCCATTATGGCTCTGATTATAATTTTGTAAAGTTACAAATTATAGACAACATAGGATGAAAATCCATAGAAAAGGAATATCTCAAATGCTTTGGGGAAAAAAAGAGAGTGCAAATAAAAAAAATAAAGTCAAAGGGGAATTAAGGCCAAATAATAGTCTGGGTTAGTACACCTGAACAAATACTTGAGTTAGTCACAGATTTGAAGTCGAGGTGTCTAACAAAGAGCTAACTGTTTAGTTAGACATTTAAAAAATATGTGTGTGTATCTCCCCATACACTGAGTTCTTAAATGGGAGTATTTGTGATGTGCATCTTTATTTCTGGATGTGATCCAATGTCTACTTTCATCAGACATTTATTAAATAAATGAACACATGCTTTTTTCATATTTTTGTCCTTTATTTATTTATTTATTTTTTATCGTGGAATGGATCACCACCTGTCATAGTTTATTTATTTATTTATTTTTTCCCCACTAGAATGACACCTTCTGGGAGTAGAAATTTTGGTTTTGTTTACTACTGTATACATACATACCTTCTAAAATACCACACTATCCACCCAATTGCTTAATACAATATATGTTGTGTGTCACAGCAGAACTCTAGGAGTTTGTAAGGATTAAGAATCCACATAGGCATTTCTGCTGCTAACTGTATTATGTCATTCCTGTTTGTGTATGTGTGCACGAATGCACGTGTGTGTGCGCGTGTGTGCGTGTGTTGGTGGCAGGAAGAGACAAAGGCCTGTAAACAGGTTGTTGTGTCAGAATATGGAAAAATGCACCAGTTTTTGAAGGAGGAGGAACAGCTACAGCTCCAGTTACTGGAAAAGGAGGAAAGAGAGAACATGAAGAAACTAAGGGACAATGAGATCAAGCTGACCCAACAAATAAGAAGCCTGAGCAAAATGATTGAACAGATAGAGTCCACGTGTCAGAGCTCCATTATAGAATCGTTTGAGGTAAGAATATTGGGAAAAATCAACGGAATAACAACAACAACAACATGTAGTAACCCATACTTTTTCAAGCCACGCAAAGTGAGTTTTTCTTTATTTCCCTGAGAAACTAAGTTCCGGTCCCCAAATAGTCTTCCTTAAGAATTAACGTTCTATAGTATAAATAAAGTCTTGAAGAGACAGAGAAAAACAAAATCCAGTGGAATACCTAGCCAAACCAAGCCTGATGATGACTCTAATTTCTGCTCTGTCTGCAACTTCAGCTTCTTCAGTTATTTTCAGTCGAAGGAGCATGTCCTAGGTGTTGCTGCCACCTTACATTTCATCTTCACAAAGACCCGATGAAGTTAATTGCTGTTACATGCACTACAGGTTTGCTGTCTACGATCCGGGTTTATAGTGGCACTCGTTTAATAATTCAGACCCACGGCAGTTAGGAAATTTGCCTGTCAAACAGCTAATGGGTGATCGTATTCTGTACGGAGCCAATACTCGTCACCGTCTTTGCTCTGTCGCCTTCCCGGGCTACTGCTTTCTCTGGGGCCTTTGTCAACACGCGCTGTGGGAGCTGGATGCAACCGCAGTTCTTCCTCCTCCTCGACGGGCTCCACAGAATGCTACTCTTTGGCTTGGTGATTTTCCAACAACCCACTTCCCCTGCGCACAGCCTTAGCCTAGTCATTGTGAGAACCCTCTCCTATTCATAGGAGGGCCCCCCCCCACCCCCGCCTCGCCCCCGGAGGATGCTAGGGATGTTTTTCCAGCACATGCTCGCCCACGCAAGGCGTTCTAGAGCCACAGAAAGTGGATTCTGTGAGATTTCCAAGGATTAGATTCTGTCTCTGGATTCTGGCTTTGCTAGAGATTGAAGTGCACTGATACTAAACTAACCCTCTTTCCTTTATACCCTCAGGATGTGAACGGCACACTGGAAAGGTAGGTGTGCATTCTGTGTCCGGCTGATATAGGGGTGTAAGTTACAGGGCTGCACTACGGTGGAGATCAGGTTGTGAGAGTGGGGATGAGGGTGTCCAGCTGTTGGGGCCAAACGAGCATGTTGGGGCAGGTCAGGCGGTCTGTGCAGGGGACACAGAGTGATGGTCTCTGCCCTCTTGCAGGACTGAGCCACTCTTGCTTCAGTGTCCAGAGGCCACCACCACGGAACTGACTCTCTGCCGCATCACTGGAATGAGGGAGATGCTAAAAAAATTCAGCAGTAAGTCAGCCTGATGTGTCAAACCTCCAGGGATCTGTGGAGTTAACTTTGGGGTATACTATAAGGAATGCAAAACTGAGTTCTTGGGCAGTTTCCTCTGACAGAGACTATTCACTATCTGGGTGCCAGGCTCTCAGCAAAGGCACCCTGAGTCAGCACGAAACATCAGGGAAGGCTGGAGCCACAGACCCTCTCTACTCTGGAGCAGACAGAAGCAGACTCGATTGATGGCTCATCTGCCTTTGTTTTCTGTCTAAGGAGTCCTGGCACTTCCCTTGTTTGTTTTTATGGTTCTGTTTTGTCCATTTCTTCCCCTTGCTTATACACACACACCTCCTCAGGGGTTTCTGCATTTCTACCTCTGTTCTTGTTAGCATAAAGCTACTTAAACTTTTTAGTCCTAATGAGGCAAAATTCAAACTATCCTTTTATTTTTAAAAAAAATTTTAAAGATTGTGGCACCTGGGTGGCTCAGTCGTTAAGAGTCTGCCTTCGGCTCAGGTCATGATGCCAGGGTCCTGGGATTGAGCCCCACATCGGGCTCCCTGCTCAGCGGGAAGCCTGCTTCTCCCTCTCCCACTCCCCCTGCTTGTGTTCCCTCTCTCGCTGTCTCTCTCTGTCAAATAAATGAATAAAATCTTAAAAACAAAATCTTTAAAAAAATTTTTTAAAGATTTATTTATTTATTTGAGAGAGAGAGAGACAGAGAAGTGGAGGGGGGAGGGGTAGAGGGAGAGGGAGAGAATCTCAAGCTGGCTCCATGCCCAGTGCAAAGCCAGATGAGGGGTTTGATCTCAAGACCCTGAGATCATGACCTGAGCCTAAACCAAGAATCAGATGCTTAACTGACTCTGCCACCCAGGTGCCCCTCAAACTATCCTTTTAGAATGCTCTAGGTCTTTAGGCTGGCTGAGACCAAGACAGGTTAGCCTTAGTTTTCAACCTTTACCTTGTTGACAATTTGACAGGAAGGTCTAATGAGCTTTGGATTCAGTAGATATTTGATAAGTGCCTACTATGTGCCCCGCACCATGTTTTTTCAGTTCTAGGCTTTCTTACAGTGATGAATAACACAGGCTTGCCTTTGCTTTTATAGAACTTTCAGTGGAATTGAAGAGACAGACATTCATCTCAAATAATGAGTGATGATTAGGATTTGATCTATAAATAAAAGTATGAAATTGTGTGGTAGGGGCACTTAGTCTTATCTTGGGGGTCAGTGACGGTTGGAGGCCTCCTCTGTGACCTCCACCAGAAGAACTCCAGCTGAGGAACTACAACCCACCTTGGCTCAAGTGAATACAAATGACAGAGTGTGCCCTGTGTGGATAAATAGCTCTGAGTTTTAAACTTATGCTATAAACAGAACAACTTACATTCCATTGTATCACAGATTCCTCTCCCCCCTCTCAGGCAGGCTAAATGTCACCATCCCCGTGACTCACACCTACGTCTTTTTAGAAATTTACTCCTGGTGTTTGTGAAATAGTGCAAGAAGGGCTCAGAGATTCTGTTCTGAGCAAAACAAAAATCCTCACCACACTCACCTCAATTATATTTTTAAAAATAGGATTGGAAACTAAGAATTTAATTTAAATTCCACATATATAAGAGGGTTTTCAAGAATGTAAGGGAGGTTTCATTCTTTTCTCCTCTTGCAGCAGACATAACTCTGGATCCAGCTACAGCCAATGCTTATCTTGTCTTGTCTGAGGATCTGAAGAGCGTGAGACATGGAGGAATCCGACAGCACTTACCTGACAACCCAGAGCGATTTGACCAGTCTGCAACTGTGCTCGGCGCTCAGATCTTCACCTGTGGGAGACATTACTGGGAGGTGGAGGTGGGCAACAAGACTGAGTGGGAGGTGGGCATTTGCAAGGACTCAGTGAGCAGAAAAGGCAATCTCCCAAAGCCACCGGGGGACCTCTTCTCACTCATAGGCTTAAAAATTGGAGATGATTATAGCCTTTGGGTCTCATCACCTTTGAAAGGTCAACATGTCAGAGAGCCCGTGCATAAGGTTGGTGTTTTCTTAGACTATGAGTCTGGACATATAGCATTCTACAACGTGACAGATGAGTCCCTCATCTACAGCTTCCCTCCAGCCTCTTTCCAAGAGGCTCTCAGGCCTATCTTCTCCCCTTGCCTCCCAAATGAAGGGACAAACACAGGCCCACTT
Organism: Neomonachus schauinslandi; assembly: GCF_002201575.2. NCBI lineage: Eukaryota > Metazoa > Chordata > Mammalia > Carnivora > Phocidae > Neomonachus > Neomonachus schauinslandi. The sequence continues at coordinate 18,722,783 of NC_058404.1, forward strand.
ACCATCTGCTCACTGAACAGTTTTGTCTGAGGAAGATGCCCCCGAGCCTTCACTAAGGATGAGGTCTAAGACCAACAAAAGATTATGATTAATGCATTGACACAATTAACATCGGGTGATCTGAAAGGAAAGCCACTCCCCCCCCCACCAAAGAGTTTCCATTAACTTGAGCCACAATCAACAGCCAAATTGGACAACCAACTTTCAACACCACAGAAGGCTGATCACATCCTGTCTTTAATCAAATTCATTATTTAGACTGCCCCACATATGTACTGGTCACTAAAACTGTAGAGATAGAATGCACCCTTATTATCCCCGACCCCACTGTCATAGGCCAGTTTTATAAATATATGTCTTTTTTTTGAGTGTATTTATTTATTTGACTCTAAAGAAGAACTCTGCTATTTGAATGTGTCTTTGTTCTATGTGCAGAGCTTTGCATACTGGGGCAATCCTAACTCCTTTGGGGCTGGGGCTAGGGCTAGTTTGGGGGCGGGGAGATGCATGGGTCTCCTTTTCGGGGTTGGTGAGGACTCATGACTCAGCCTCCACTGAAAAGTTGCTTTTCTTCCCATCCCATGGGGTCTGGAGTATCTGTACTCAGGAAGGCTTACGTGTTCAGAATGCTGCAAATATAGGTGTGGATATCATATCATTCATGTTACCATACACACAAGAGGCTGGGACCTTCTGTGAATATGTTCAAAGATCACAGAGCAAAGTCTCTTTTCAATAAATGTATCAAGGCTGTGGGTGCCAAATGACTTCACTGAATTTTTTATAGGTTATTTTCTGTGCTTTTGCTACTTGCTAAGAGCGGAAGGCTTTTAATCACTGGAAGGTGAAATCAAGTCTACTCTCCATCCCAAGGTGCTAGGGTTTGTGAAGAAGTTTTGTAGGCCGACCTTCTTTTGGCTGGTCTCAGATAACCTTCTGCTGGAGGTCTGCGCTTATGCTCCCCATTCTTAGTGCTCCGTGCCTGCAGGGTTTTGTTTTTGTTTTTGTTTTGTTTTGTTTTTTTCCTCCGCAGGTTTGTTTGTTTGGTTTAATTCTTCCTTCTTGCTCACATTGTAGAAGGGCACCCATCAGAGAGGGTACCCCTTACTGTCTCTTCCCACTCACAGAAGTCACTGTCCATGTTTTCAGTCTCAGACAAGAAAACTGATAGGAGTCACAACTCCAAGATTATTAAGAAAAATGTTTATCACAGATTTAGGTCTTTAAATGAGAGACTAAGCTGGGGGAAGATTGATAATTGAATCTGTTACTAAGCATAGAAAATCACAGGGAGGGAGGTAAATAAACGAGGGAGGATAGCTAACTGGCTTTATTTTAGGGTTGGTGTTCACCCTTCTCATTAACCTAGATCTGCTTTCTCTTTCAGACTTATGCATCTTCATCTTGTGTTCTCATAGGCAGGGGAGCAGATCTGAACTAGACTTTGGGTCCCAAATCATGGCCTCTTCTGTTCTCTGTATTCACTGTTTGCATTTTCACCCTGAAATCACATATACTTAGAATCAGAGAACTGCAGAGGGGAACCAATCACACTCTCTTGGAACAATTTGTAGCTGTTCCCCATTTTTTTAAATTTATTAAATTTGATTCTTGATTTATCACCTCAAAAAGCTAAGAAACAAATCATGAACAGCAAACACCAAATATATTTGGACTGTGTCTTTCTCAATTGCAAAAACACCCACATTGATTTTTTAAAATTTTAATAAATGAATAGACAGGTCATACATTTTAACTTAATGTGCATTATATTAAATTGTGGTGTAACTGAGGTGATAGCTTCTTTTTTTCCCCTTTGTCCTAAAGGGGTTGGTATTATTGAGGAAACCAGCCAATTTTTTTCCTCTGGCAAAGTCATCCCATGCGGATCATTGTCTGTATGGGCCTGCCTCCGATCAGGTGTGTGGAGAAGATTGAATCTATACTATTTTTACCCTGCTGAGTTTGCGTAGACCACCATGAAAAAGTTGCAAGAAAATTTTCACCCAAGGCTCCCCGACATAAACTCTAAGTCAAGCAGATGTGGTGGTGGGAATGGGAGGGAGAGTAGCTGGAATCAGCAATGGAGAGGTGCACTCCCTTGCTTGGCAAACTCACCCCTTGCATTGTTCCAGGGCCTGGTCTCTCTGCCTCTGCCTTTGAACACTTGACAAAGACATTTTCTCAAATACGAATGGTGTCCCACATGGGACCTGCCACCATTACTCAAGCTATCCCCTTTCCCTCCTATTAATGCCTTGTCTCCTTCCCAAATCTGTCTTCTACCCCGTCCTTAGTGGAAGATTTCCCCAGGACATAGCAAGTCACAAGTAGCCTCTTGTAGTACACATTACAACATGGAATCCAGAATCCTGGCCATTCCCCTCTCTACCTATTGGCTAGAGGAGAGGGGGTATGTTGACTCCTGAGGGCAGAGGACGTCAAGAGTGATCTCCCACACAGGATTGCAATTTCATTTTTAAAAAAAATTATCTTTGCTTGTCCTAGAGTACTTTAAAATAAAATATTATGGGGTACATGGGTGGCTTAGTCAGTTGAGCGACGGACTCTTGATCTCAGGGTCCTGAGTTCAATCCCCACGTTGGGATCCACACTGGGTATGGAGCCTAGTTAAAAATAGTAATAAAAATAAAATAACAAAAATAAAGTAAAATATTATACCTCTTTTGCCCTGAAATCTAATTAACCAATAAAACTCCATTAACTCTTCAAATGAGGACTTTATCTACCCTCCTGCCCTAATTAACTCTTCCCCAACAATGTAACTTTGACCTGTTATGCTTCCAGTACTTACTTCGGCACCTCATATTACTTTGGATTACTTTACAAGGCCCTCTTAGTGATATAACTGAGCAATGTGCCCAATCAACCTTTCTCTATTCTTGAATTTTCCTACTGGGACCTACTATTAATCTGTTCCCACACCTTTAAGTTATATGCACAGGGAGAAATTCAAGAATGATAAGATGTACAGGGATAAAATTTTAAAAATTGCATACGATCTCACTACACAGAGATTACCAATGCTTATATTATGGTGTGTGTCTTTCTAGTCTTTTTCTATGCATATATATTTTAAGCAACATGAAAATTAATATCTTAATTTTATATTTTGAGCTTCTTATACTTCTTCAAAATATGACTTTTTATCCCTAAATATATAAGCATGTATTTTCTAAGAATTAACCCATTTTGTTAAATTACGTTTATTTTTACGTTCAACATTCAACAAATGATATTATTTGGTAAATTATCCATATTAAAAATTTCCCAATTAGCCGTATAATGTTCTTTATGGCTTTTTTTTTAAGTCTTCCAGTATCCAGGAATAATATAGGATTGTGCATTAAATGTAAATGTCTTGGAAAATATGATTTTTAATGGCAGTAATATTTCATTATATAAATGTCCCTAATTTATTTAATCATTCCCCTACTGCAGGACATTTAGATTGTTCTCCATTGGTAGCTATTATAAATGACACTGTGATGAATGCGCATGTACATAAACCTCTGGGTGTATCTCTAATTACTCACCAATATGTCTCCTGCAGTCATGTTTGCAGGTTATATGTTCCCCTACAAAAGTTTTATGTGCACTGCAGGTAGTCCGAAAGCTTTTACTCACTGGCATTTCCACACTGAAGATGCAGACACACAGTTTTGAGAAAAGTGAGAGAACGTGTTTCCCCTTGCCCTATGGTTTTGCCAGAAGCACTGCATTTATTTCAAAAAAAAAAAAAACCATCCTGGGAGGAATTGGGCAGTCGTGCTAGGGTTTTGAAATAAATAGCCCTTAGCTGGAACACTTAACTTCACCTCAAGGTAACTGTTTCCACTTTGACAGATTCTTTTAACTCTCTGAGCCTTTGTTTTCTCTTCTCAAAAACGTGGAAAATAGGTATGTGTTGTGATGATTAGGGGAAAACACAGAAAAGCAATTAATCCACGGTGCATGATGAATTTTTTTTAGTCCTCCCCCTTCCTGACCCTTACCATTTTGCAATTTATTAGAAAGAGGAGAGAAGAGCCACAGAAACCTTGTGTGGAATATGGAAAACGTTGGCACCAAAATCATCAAAATATTTCCAAACAGGTGTCCTATTTTAGGGGGGAAAGTGTTAACATAAAATTCAATTGAAGGAAAAGAAAACATCTATGCATTGTTTTCTTATCTTTTATGAAAGTCCTTTTGACCTTCACACTTGTGAGCATATATTACCCAATTTTGAAGTAAATTAATATTAAAATTATAAAAATAAAACTAATCTACCATCCAGCAATCACACTACTAGGTATTTGCCCAAAGAATACAAGAACACTAATTCAAAGGGATACATCACCCCGATGTTTATAGCAGTATTATCTACAATAGCCGAATTACGGAAGCAGCCCAAATGCCCACCGGTTAATGATGGATAAAGAAGAAGTGGTATATATATGTATATATGTATACATGTATATATATATATATGTGTATATATATATATATACACACACACACACACACACACACAATGAAATATTATTCAGCCATAAAAAAGAGTGAGATCTTACCATTTGCAACAACATGAATGGAGCTGGAGAGTATAATGCTAAGCAAAATGAGTCAGTCAGAGGAAGACAAATACCATATGATTTCAAAAACTCGTATGTGGAATTTAAGAAAAATGAGCAAAGAGGAAAAAAGAGAGAGGCAAATCAAGGAACAGTCTCTTAACTACAGGGAACAAGCCAATGTTGACCAGAGGGGAGGTGGGTGGGGGCATGGGTGAAATAGGTGATGGGGATTAAGGAGTGCACTTGTCATGATGAGCACCGGGTGTTGTATGGAAGTGGTGAATCCCTATATTGTACACCTGAAACTAATATCATACTGTATGTTAACTAACTGTGGACTTAAAAACCTAAAAGCAAATTAATACAATAAATGGGAAATAAATAAAAATAAAAACTACTTTACGGTAGTAATCTCATTTTCATTCCTTGGCAATCTCACACCCTTTGCTCTGGGCTCTGAGGACCTGGTAAGAACTTTGCTAATCATTAGTTCTGCTAGCCCTTAAAGCACTGTACTCAGAGGAACGGGGGATGCAGCAGCCTTCCTCACTTACCTCACTCAGTGGTGCTCCAGGAGATTAGAGGTGTCCTGAGACACTGAGACCATCAGCCTTTGGGTGGGCTTGGAATGGTCACCACCAGCTGCGAATGTCTTCCTCCTTTTAAAACATGTTAGATGTGTTTAAAAAAAAACTTATAAAAACAGTTATAAACATATAAAAACATGTTAGATGTGTGATACAACATGGAGAAGTTTGGAAAGCATTGCCCCTCCCCCACCGCAGGACTCTATAAAGAACGGGAACATGATTTACGACTCACCTGGGATGTCCTATTAACAGCTTTCTTATTGATACCTGGCAGGAAGGAACCAACTTTTGCAAGGCTTGAAGCTTATACAAATGAGGGGAGTCATTTTTAAGATAAAATGATTAAAAGTTACCAAGTCTAACATTAGGTCTAGGGTCTTAAAGGGTCTCAGACAATAAAGGGCCTGAGGCTACAGTTTACCTATTTTCATGGTGTGTCTGTCTCTGGGTTGGCTGGATCGGAGTCAATGGGCAAAGGCAGTAAAGCCAGACCTAGGTTCACCACTTCCTACCTGTACAGTCCTGGGCGAGGTGCATACTCTCCCTGTGCCTCGCTGCCTTCATCAGCAACCTGGGGTCGACAGCCTATCTGCCTCATGGGACTGTTGCAGCAAATGGCATAACACTTATATTCAGAACACTGCCTAATTTAATGTATAACTATGAAATAGATGTAAATCGTTAATAGGTCCTTTCTGAGCTTTGGCATCTACATTAGCCGGACTCGTTTGCATTTTTGAATACTGCTTTCCGTGGCTCTATTTCCTACTGTTCTGACCATGAACTTACTATATCTGAGTTCCAAATATTGCCTTCTCCTACTTGCATTCCTGCCCTTGAGGTCTTGGTTTCTGTTCTTGATGGAAGCTCTACCTCAAAGCATATTGCTGGTCCTTTGGAATTCCTAATTTTAGTTCTTACTCCTCATCCCTTAGGAAGTTTTCCTAAAAATTCTTGAGCATTTCAAATATTGCCTTCTATTTAACTCATTGATTCCTCCAGTTCATGAAATAGTAAACTCTTCTGAATTATAAGTGGCAATATTCAGAGCTGTTATTTTCTTTCTGGGTTGTGTTTTTCATAGTGATGGTGGATCCACAAGTTCTTGGTTCAAAGGGAAATTCTTCCTCCACCACTGTTTGATTTCATTTTGGTGAGGGAGAGCCTCTCTTCACAGAGCGTCTGGGTCATCTGCTCACCATCCAGATGAGAAACAAATGTCCAGGGTGCTTAGGAGAGGCAGATTGCCCACTGGGTGCGGAATGTGAGCAGATTGTGTTATGTGGTGTGTGTGTGTGTGTGTGTATGTGTGTGTGTATGGTATGTGATATGTGGTGTGTGTGTGTGTGTATGTGTGTGTGTATGGTATGTGATATGTGGTGTGTATGTGTTGCGTGTGTGTGGTGTGTATGTCTGTGATATTTGGTGTGTGTGGTGTTATGTGTTGTGTGACGTGTCTGTGGTATGTGGTATGTGTGTATGGTGTGTGTGATGTGTGCATAGTGTGCTATGTTTGTGTCTGTGGTGTGTGGTGTGTATGGTATGTAGTTCTGTGGGGTGTGTGTGTGTGTGTGTGTGTGTGTGTGTGTGTGTGATATGTGGTGAGGGGAGTGTGGTAAAGGGAGAGTCCTAGAGGGAGCTTAGTTTCTCTTCAGAGTCTCTTCTCTGCACCCCTTCTTGATGCCTCAAATCATACCCTCCCCTTCAAGTTGCCACTCTGCCTTCCCTGGATTCTCCTTGTCTTCCAAGTCTCCAGTTTCTGGGAAATGAAGAAGGGGCTCTGTAAACCTGCTTTGAGAAGAGAATCTCCCCAGGGCTTTCTTGGACTCTGTTTCTGCAGCTGGAGAGGTGAAAGATGAGCAAGAAGAGCTGCAGAAGGCACAGAGCGGGGCCAGATGGCTGCTTAGTGATACCGCCCCACCACATACCTGCTTCCCCGAGGAAGTCAGAGACACGCTCGAGGCTCATCGGGAGGGACTCATGCTGCTTTTACATACATCCTATTTATTTTATAACTAGCCCTTTTCTATCAATGAGCATTACTCACCGGTCAGTTTTAAGCCACATAAATATTGAGAACAATATTATACTACATATAATACTCTAAGCTTTGCATTTAAAGTCTAAATCTCTTTTTCGTTCGTTTGAGCTCTGGACACTATCTTAGGAAATCATGTAAGGTTTGTCCTTTCTTTCTTTCTTTCTTCTCTTTGCATCCATCTAAAAAACTGTTACATGCAGTTAAAATTTTATTAGACATTTTAAAGAGTAACTGTGACATGCGTTGTCTCTTTTGAGGTGCTGGAAACGTTCTCTGCTTATCTGATTACATCTTGTGTTCAGTTTGTGAAAATATATTGAGCTGGAAATTTATATGTCCAATTTCTGTATGTAAACTGTACTTCAGTAAAAGCTTTCCAAAAAGTGGCTGCTTCTTACTGCAGGTTGGGTCCCAGTCTGCAGGAGCAGATGTTGAGTAGGAGTTTAGCGTGCATGTTCTTCATTTTTTTAAGGGAATGCTCTGGAGTTCAAGATTCTTCCTTCTTCCTTCCCTCTCTCCCTCCCTCCCTCCTTCCCTCCTTCCTTCCTTCCTTCCTTCCTTCCTTCCTTCCTTCTTTCCTTGAAACCTGATTTATATTTTCCAAGTGGTTAAATTACATGTTTTCATGAAGTATCTTGTAAAATAGCCCCATTTCCCTGTTCTTTTCTTTCTTTCCTCTTTTCCTTTTATTTTTATTATGGTAAGAACACAACACGAGATCCGTGTCTTACACACATTTAAGTGTACAATACAGGGTTGTTAAGCATAGCCATGATGTTGCACAGCAGACCTCTAGAACTTAACCATCTTGTATAACTGAAGCTTTATACTTGCTGATGAGCAGCTCCCCATTTCTCTTTCTCCCAGCTCATGCAACTGGCATTCTGCTCTCTGCTTCTCTGAGTTTGACCAAGGCCTTCTCAGTGGAGGGGAAGGAAGCAGGAATATGCAGAGGGAGAAGTCTAGCTGAGATGCAAGCTCAGTGACAGACTGCCATGGACAAACACTGGAGGAGCACTGGAGCTAAAATGGCCTTTTAGACTAGAGTCGTCAAGAACTGGATCGAGTTGGCCCAGGCTTTATTGACGCACCGTCGATGTGATGTGTCACTGCATATGAGTGCCCTTGAGCAAGGTGGCTCTCTGCCACTGAGGCATTTCTTGAAGGGGCAACAAGGACAGCAAGGCCTTCTTTGCTGGGGGATCCAGGAGAAACATCAAAATGTCCAACGCAGCAACACTGGAGACCAGGACCAGAATAGGAGAGGGGAGGAACAGGGTTCTGTTGGACTTCCATTTTAAAGCTCTCTATTATCTAGTAAAAAAAAAAAAAAAAAAAAAATCCGTGTGGGTGCATTCCTTTAACTAAATGAAAGTAGTATTTGACATGTCCACATAGTAGAATCATTATTTTAAAATCGTATCTAGCACATGATTTTTTTTGCTCATAGAAATTTAAATGAGGGCTTGTTATTCTAAAGTGCTCATGTGTGTGTTGCTTTATTTCAATGTGAGTCTTCCACAAAATGTTCTTTCCCTGGATGTTATATTTGTCTTATTTTATTCAGCATTTAGCTTACTTACCACTTTTTACTTTGATTGACTTCCATTTATGAAGTTTCATCTTATTTTGGACATCAACTTTAAAAAAAAAATTTTTTTTTTTAAGATTTTATTTATTTATTTGACAGAGAGAGACACAGCGAGAGAAGGGAACATAAGCAGAGGGAGTGGGAGAGGGGGAAGCAGGCTTCCCGCCGAGCAGGGAGCCTGATGCGGGGCTTGATCCCAGGACCCTGAGATCAGGACTGAGCCCAAGGCAGACGCTTAACGGCTGAGCCACCCAGGCACCCCAGTTTTTTTTAAATTGATGGATTGACTTGTTCTTCCTTACATGCTTTTGGTCAACTTTATCAAATTCATTGTTCCCATGGTTAGCCTTTATGAGGTAAGAACATTCAAATGGAAACATGTTTCAGTGGGAGAAAGAAAGGTGTGGCAGAACTCTAATTACAGGGAGTTTAATTGACCAGGGTCCCAGCTGCTGAGTTTTGAAATCCATCATATCTGTGCACGAGCCATGCTTCCTGCAGTCTTCTCTTGAGTATGGCCCAGAGCAGAAGGGATACTAATGCAGACCCATTTCTGGGACATACAGAATTTCTCTGATGGCCGACTGGCTGGCCAAAGCAATCATCCAAACTCCCATCCAACCTTTTTTCCTACCCTCCTTCACTTCGGGGTGCAGTCTTAGCATGGTCTCTCCCTGTTTCACTTACAAAAGGATGTGCTGGATCCCACTGGGCTGGGACCAGTTCAAGAGGATTGTGGGCATCTCTTCTCAACTTGAGGCTCAGGGACACCATGTTGATAGCTTGAAATGGGCTACAGTGGGAGTAATTACAGCAAGCAAGGTACACATATTACAAATCAGGTCTTCTCCCTGTAGAGACCTAGTTGTTGAACAATTATCTGCACACTATTGACCTCATCAGCATTTGCCTTCATAAAATCCCTTCACATTTAATACCCTTTGGTGTCTGTTTCTTGGAGTACCCATATTAACACAAAAGAGTTGAGGAGAAAAAGTCAGTTTTGGACATGTTGCTACAGCAGATACAAATCTTGAGACCCACCAAGACCATCAAAGTAAGATTGTTTTCTTCAGTAGGAAAATTATCATCAGTCAAGTCTAAGTTGTTGCCCTTAGGAACTAAAGCTTAGGATATTGGCTTTTAACAAAAGTATCTCCAAAGATTGAGGTAGTACACCTTTTCTGGCCTTTTGGCCTCTAAAATCTTCCAAAGCTGACCTGGCTCCCAGGCTTCTCATCTACAAATTCTTCAGTGGGATGGGAATTATTTTTTCCTTAAATGCATTTTTGACTTTCCTCAAGTCATTTATCATCATAGACCAATCTTTTCTCAATTGTCCCTCTATTTCCAAATTCTTGCTACCTCTCTTTGCTGCTCTTGAAAATCTCTGGAATCTTTTTTTAAACACTAATCCATTACAAGGCAATTCATGAAATTTGCCTTCTTTTTTCTCAGGTGGTCTAGCTCCAAGTCTGCAATTTTTAACCATTATTTTAGTTGCAGGAAAAAAAAAAAAAAACCCTTCACATACTGAATGTACAAAGCTATACTTATTAACTCTTCAGGAGTCAGACAAATAATTTGATTATTTTTTCTCATCTTCTACAGGGAAGAGGCTAAGAGTAAGTCTTTAAAAAGAGCAAGCTGGGGCAACCCCCTCAGGTCCCCTCCCTCCTTGGGAGCTTTGTATTATGACTTTGGTATCACTCTAAACCTCGCTTCGTTGCCCACCAAAAAATAAATAAATAAATAAAAATAAAAATAAATTAAAAATAAGATAAAAAGGGTAAGCTGTGGAAGACACATGATCTGCTTAGTAGGGCCTTAGCATTATGCTATTGGAAATCAGATTCCATTTTATATATTTCTTCTCATCTTTACCTTTCACCTTATGGACAATATCTTGGTTTTGTGTTTGGGTTCAGATCCTTATCCTTTCCCTGGAAGCTTGGCCCTCTGGGTACTGTACCCTGGCTTTCTATCCCCATGGTTAATCATCACAGCTTAGGGGGCGCCTGGGTGGCTCAGTTGGTTAAGCGACTGCCTTCGGCTCAGGTCATGATCCTGGAGTCCCGGGATCGAGTCCCGCATCGGGCGCCCTGCTCGGCAGGGGGTCTGCTTCTCCCTCTGACCCTCCTCCCTCTCATGCTCTCTGTCTCTCATTCTCTCTCTCTCAAATAAATAAATAAAATCTTAAAAAAAAATCATCACAGCTTAGGGCTGAGGTAAACAATCTCACTCAGATACCCGGAGCCATTGCTTTGAAACTTTTTTAGTGTATTTATGACGTCAAGACAAAAAGAACAGCTGGAGATAATTTCTGTGCATATGTATTTTATCTCTAATAAGATATTCTCTTGGCTAATGTATCCCAGGTGAAAATAATTTCTCACATTTATTAAACACCTATTACAGGCCAACTACCATGCATAGTATCTCCACCTTCCTTTAAGAGGTTAAAGAAGTTGCCAATGCCACTCATCTGTCAAGTGGAAGAACTAGATATCGAACCAGGTCTACTAACTCCAAGCCCATTTTTTAACCACTGGATTGTATTATTCTTCAGTAGAAATTAGCTAGGTAAAGGAGGCTTTTTTTTTTAAGATTTTATTTTATTTGAGAGAGAGAGAGCATGAGTGTGTATGTGGGGAGGTGAGGGGCAGAGGGAGAAGCAGACTCCCCACTGAGCAGGGAGCCCAACGTGGGGCTCGATCCCAGAATCCTGAGATCATGACCTGAGCCAAAGCAGACACTTAACTGACTGAGCCATGCAGGTGCCCCAAGGAGCCAATTTGTTTAACTGAGCATTGGATTTCAGAGGAGCATGTGATACATGAGTATGAAAAGAACAGTGAATCCTTTGATTTTTAGGGATAAAAATCAGTTTTGCTGCTAGGTTGAGGTTTGAGGAAGGATTTTTACAGTGATCGTCATATATGTAATAACTATTGTCATATACCTAATTTACACCTGAAATTGTAAGACAGCATCACTTAATGCTGGTAAAGACCGAGAATCAAGGACATAGGGTCAAGTGTTGAGCTTTAGAAGAAATTCTGCCCTTAGCTTAAAGAAGCAGCAGACCAGGAAGGTGGAAGAATGTCAAATAAGGATCTGTTGAAACAGCATTGGAATCAAGGCAGTGGTCACTGGAATACTGGACGACAGTACTATTTTAAGGTATATAATTCATTTGTAAATAATTTCTAAGAGAAAAAAATTGCAAGTGGGAACAACTAACATGTTATAATTGACTCATTTTTTTTTTTCCTTCCCAAGTTCGAATTTCCTTCCTCTCCTTCTCCATTCTCTATTTTGTTAACCAACACAGGTGATTTTTTTTTTTTTTTTACTTTTTTGGGGCACAAAATGTAAGATCTTTATTTATTTATTTATTTTTAAAATTTTTTAAAGATTTTATTTATTTATTTGACAGAGAGACACAGCGAGAGAGGGAACACAAGCAGGGGGAGTGGGAGAGGGAGAAGCAGGCTTCCCGCCGAGCAGGGAGCCCGAGGCGGGGCTCGATCCCAGGACCCTGGGATCATGACCTGAGCCGAAGGCAGACGCTTAACCGACTGAGCCACCCAGGCGCCCCAGATCTTTATTTTTTTAATTGTTAAAGATTTTATTTATTTATTTGACAAAGAGAGCACAAGCAGGGGGAGCAGCAAGCAGAGGGAGAGGAAGAAGTGGACTCTCCACTGAGCAGGGAGCCCGATGTGGGGCTCGATCCCAGGACCCCAGGATCATGACCTGAGCTGAAAGCAGACGCTTAACTGACTGAGCCACTCAGGCATCCCAAAATGTAAGATCTTTAAATGACAACAAAATTTAGTCATAAAACTGAGGATCATTCTAGTAAAATCTTACGTTTTTGGTAAACATAAGTAACCAGAAGGTACCAACAATATTTCAAACCAAGTATCAGTACTCTGGATCCTGAAACAACTAATAGTTTTCTCACTAGAACTGAGGATTTGCTGATTGGCAGATGGGGATGTCCATCAGTGTGTTCCTGACAATCTTGTATAATTGGATAGAGGGTCAACATCTTGGGTAGCATGTTTGCCTTTAGAATATTAGTAACAGGTGGTGGATCAAGACCAACCTGATTAGGAACTGATAGGGAATCACAAGAAGTCAGTCAAGAGACAGAACAATCCCCAGGATTTATAAGAATGGATTTTGTACATGTTCATTATTTTATTATCCTTTAAAAAGTTCTTTTAAGAAAGAGATTCAAGATTATTTTTGCCTTTTCCTTCTATCGAGATCTACACAGCGACAGCTTTGAGGACTGGGAACTCTGTACTTTACCTGAGAGGAAAAAAACAAGCAAAACCCCCAAATAACAAAAACTGTTTGCGAAAAGTTGGTAGTTAAGAAACTTACTATTAAATGGGTGGAATCAAAGGAAAGGAAAACAATTTTGTCTATTTGGGTCAAGGCTGACCAGCTAATTGTTTTGCATGCTAATTAAGATTCAATGAGAGAAAGGGAAAAAAAAATCGATGAGCTGAAAGGCCATCTTATTTAAATTAAGAAACCTACTCAAAAGTTTGTGGACAAATTTTCTATTTAAAGTAATGAAAAGCCTCGTTAAGTCAACACATGCTAATTTCGAGTTGGTGATCTGAGCATAAGCTCTTGTAGCAGTTCCAAGAAAAGGCCAAGTACTGTAACAAAGACACCCTCAAAATAGGTTAAATAGCAGAGAATTTTACCTTTCTCTCATGCAACACTTAGTAAGCAAGTGGCCTCTGCCCTAGAGAGTCACGCAGGGATTGAGGCTAGCTGAGTGGTCTCTGCCACCCCCCAGCCCATGGCTTCCGGCCACTTCAAGTGAATGGGAGCCTGGGTGTATGGAAAAGTTGAAGTCCAGAGCAAGAGATGTACTTTGAATCATGAGACACAGCAGCTTCATGTATCCTTCATCTCTGAATCCCCTAGGCGTGTGGTCACGTGTGTCTGCAAGGGATGGTGTAAGTTCTGCGTAGCCAGGTGCTCAGAGAGAACACGTCTGAGACAACCAGCAGTTTCTTCAGTGGCTACACTGAAACTTGACTTTATGCTTCCTGGTTACAGGAATATTTTGAAAATCATACAGATTTTCAATTCCTTATCACCTTTGGGCTAAATATGTCTTGGAAGTCAAGATTTTTGCTTTATAGAAAAGTAATGGTGTGCCTGGGTGGCTCCGTCGTTAAGCATCTGCCTTCGGCTCAGGTCATGATCCCGGGGTCCTGGGATCGAGCCCCGCATCAGGCTCCCTGCTCCACAGGAAGCCTGCTTCTCCCTCTCCCACTCCCCCTGCTTGTGTTCCTTCTCTTGCTGTGTCTCTCTCTATCAAATAAATAAATAAAATCTTAAAAAAAAAAGAAAGAAAAGTAATAACTTACACATACTCTGTGTTGTGGAACACACCAGTGAAGTCTGAGACAGTACTCCCTAAGCAAATCAATTAATATTTCTGTCGTGTAATATAAGATTATTCATACTAAGTGAGATAAGTGAAGACTAAAAATATCTTCCTGGCAGTGTGGGGCAGATACGGCCTCCATGTAAGTTTGCACCAAACTTAGGAAAACACTTTTAGCTTTGAATTTTGAAATTGTGGTAAGGAATTGTGGAGCTGAATTAATAGTAAGATCATGAAGTTTAAGCAGGATTTAAGAAACTTGAAAGTAAAATTTTATTTTTTTCTTTTTCTTTTTTAAAGATTTTATTTATTTATTTGATAGAGAGAGAGGCAGCGAGAGAGGGAACACAAGCAGGGGGAGTGGAAGAGGGAGAAACAGCCTTCCTGTGGAACAGGGAGCCCGATGCGGGGCTCGATCCCAGGACCCTGGGATCATGACCTGAGCCGAAGGCAGACGCTTAATGACTGAGCCACCCAGGTGCCCGAAAGCAAAATTTTAAAAGCAACAATAATGGTAAGAGTTCAAAGAATTCTTATTTTTAAGTTCTATCCTTTAAAATTATGGTTCCTTTATATGCGTCCATTTTTGTGACAACTACACCTAAAATAATGACATGGTGGCTTGGAAGTTTAGAAAAAAATAGCTAAAACAGGTTCCAGGGCACCTGGGTGGTTCAGTCAGTTAAGCGTCTGCCTTCGACTCAGGTCACGATCTCAAGGTCCTGGGATAGGGCCCCAGGTCAGGCTCCCTGCTCAGCGGGGAGTCTGCTTCTTCCTCTCCCTCTGCCTCACCCCTGCTTGTGCTCTCTCTCTCGCAAATGAATAAATAAAATCTTTAAAAACAAAACAAAACAAAACCCCCCAAAACCACGTTCCATGCCCAGAGCAACAAGGCCAGGGATGTTGGATATGATGACAGGGAAGGGAACAGGGTGGGAGACCAGAAGGGGGAGTCCCTGTGCTCTCTAGGAAAAATTTCTAAAGTGGCTCCTTTAAAAAGTAAGGGAATATGTTGGCATTGTGGTTGTTAAGATGATGAGCAAAACACGGAGAAAGCAGCATGTGTGCCAGAGAAGGTAGTCAATGAACGGCACTAAAAATACCATTTCTCTCTCCTCCAAGATGGACTCTCTCGTCAGCTTGACTCCAGTATCTCTCCCTATTGGGTTAGAACCAGATTAGACCTCTGCCTTGAAGCGCTGCCCTGCATATTTCCTTCTCCCACCCTGCCCTTTTTTTGGCAAAAGAAACACACACCGGATGCACTTTCACTTGGGCTTGCTAACTGTCCCTTAGTGCACTCACACTGGGGTGCTATTTGCTTCTCTGCAGGGTACAGAAACCACCACTTCTTCTTTATTCTCAAGAAGAAATTGATTCAGGCGCAGGAGTCTCCCGTAACTGATGCTTGTGCCTGATCAATGTAAGAAATACAAATTTGGTGGGAAGGCAACCTGGTGCAGCCACTCTGGAAAACAGTATGGAGGTTCCTCAAAAGGTTGAAAATAGAGCTACGACCCAGCAATTGCATTACTGGGTATTTACCCCAAAGACACAAATGTAGAAATCGTGCACCCCAATGTTTAGAGCAGCAATGTCCACAATAGTCAAACTATGGAAAGAGCCTGGATATCCATCTACAGATGAATGGATAAAGAAGATGTGGTATATATACATGATGGAATATTATGCAGCCATCAAAAAAATGAAATCTTGCCATTTGCAATGACGTGGATGGAACTAGAGGGTATTATGCTAAGCAAGATAAGTCAATCAGAGAAAGACAATTATCATATGATCTCACTGATATGTGGAATTTGAGAAACAAGGCAAAGGATCATAGGGGAAGAGAGGAAAAAATGAAACAAGACGAAACCAGAGAGGGAGACAAACTCTAAGAGACTCTAAATCTCAGGAAACAAACTGAGGGTTGTCGGAGGGGAGGGGGGTGGGAGGGGTGGGGTGGTTGGTTAATAGACATTGGGGAGGGTAGGTACTATGGTGAGTGCTGTGAATTGTGTTAAGACTGATGTACCCCTGAAACAAATAATACATTACATGTTAATTAAAAAAATAAATGGAGGAAAAAAATACAAATTTTGTACTTCTCCTCTGGATGCTCTCAACTTTTCTCAGGGCACCATGACTGAGTGGTGAGGGTTGGAAAAACTCTATGCAAGGAACAACATCACTCGAGGAAGTCTTAAGGATTTTTTATTTTATTTATTTATTTATTTATTTATTTATTTATTTTTAAATATTTATTTATTTGTTTGAGAGAGAGAGAGCGAGAGTAAGCACAAGCGGGGTGAGAGGCAGAGGGAGAAGCAGACTTCCCGCTGAGCAGGGAGCCCGATGTGGGACTCGATCTCGGGACTCCGGGATTATGACCTGAGCCAAAGGCAGACACTTATCTGACTGAGCCACCCAGGTGCCCCGTCTTAAGGACTTTTAAATGAAAACTAGTTGAGCTTGTCCTGCACACATATCTGTAATGTCTGTGTTAAAGTTCTTATCAAAGAAGGGGGTTAAAAACATAGACTTTAGGCTCACAGCAAAATTGAGTGGGAAGTACAGAGATATCCCATATATTCCTTGCTGTCCACACATGCACAACTTGCCCCATTATCAACACCTCCCACCAGAGTGGTACATTTCCTACAATTGATGGAACTACATTGACACATTATCATCACCCAAAGTTCATGGTTTACATTAGGGTTCACTCTTGGTGTTATACAATCTTTGGGTTTGAATGAAGAAATAATGACATGTATCCACTAATGTAGCATCATACAGAATGGTTTCACTGCCTTAAAAATCCTCTGTGCTCTGCTTATTCACCCCTCCCTCCCTAAACACTGGCAACCATGATCTTTTTGCTGGGTCCATAGTTTTGCCATTGCCAGAATGTTGATTAATTGGAATTATATACTATGCAGCTGGAAGTTTTTGGACCAAGAATTCAGTGGAACTTTCCTTTACCTACATTTTCTCCTGTGTCTCTGTGAGACATCTTTACAATCTCTTCTTGATTTTGCCTATAATATCAGGGAATGAATCCTTGTTCTCACCATCTGTTTAGTAATACCCCAAGATGCCAGACAACTGAAAACAACTTATGTTTAATAGCTTGATAAGCTACTATCCTTTGGCATATCTCCCCCAGGAGGATCTGATCAGAACACTCATATAAAAATGCAGTCAGTTTTGCTATAATGCTTGTTTTGAAAATGTAAATTTGTTCCAGCATAATTGATGTATAATTTGAGCATGACAGGAATCTCATGTTTGCTTACACATGATTTCATCCATGAGAAACACGAGGTGAGCACAGAAAACGGCATTTAGCTGAATCTAGCCACCCAGGAATGCACGCACGCACACACACACACCCTCCTCAAACATCTGCCAGCTACCTCGATTCACGGCATGTGTTAGGAGCCACACCCATTCACATTTGGCATGACAACCTCCCACCTGACTTCTCTCCTTTCCTATCCCTTCCAATTACCCTCCCTTCTTTTGCCCCTTCATGGTAACTCACAATTGCTGTCCTTCTGATGCCTATGTCCCCAAGCAGACTGCAGGTCTTTTTCAGGGTAAAGTGTCATATTTATTGTGGCTTTTATGTCTTTCTTAACCATTTAACAAGTGTGAAACTGTGCTGCAATATTTTTTAGGTGTATGTATATATGTATATATATATATATATATATATATATATATATATATATATAATGTTTTTTGTAATGTGTCACTGGGAAAGTTTTTAAGTGTTATGCCCACAAACCCATAACCCCTGTGGTTTTTATTGCATTATTTTGCATAACGTGGTGATTTGGGAACACATGTGTAGCATTCTAGCCAAACTGACTCTATAGGACAGGATGTGAAAATGGAACTCCTTTTCTTTATGGTTCCACTGAGGATCAAGATCATCTATCTGCCAACCTCCTCATTTTTTCCTATGTTAAACTTGCAAAAGCATTGGGGGAAAAAGCCACTTTTTCCATGTACTCTGGCTTTAGGTGGGCCAATGTTAAAGTTGAGGCAGCTGGACATTTCTTTGGAACTTGGAAGCTTTCTTTGGAGACAGTGACCATGCACTCAGGACCTTAGATCCACCGTCTATGGGAGGATAGAGCTAACTCCCCTCCCCCCCCCCACCCCATGCCTGGTAAGAGAGACTTTAAGCCACCGAGACGACTTCCTGTCACTACACAGAGCTTGTGATTACACAGTGGGTTGGCATTGGCCTTAGGCCTGAAAAAAACCTACAGCCTGGCCGATGTGGTCTGAAATATACTGATCATCACTCAGTTTTGCATATCCTGCTACGACTGCTTGAAATAACCATTCAGTCAGGTGTCACTGGGCAGGAGAAGAAATGGAAGTGATGGCCCAGGAGAGGTGTGGACAAGGTGGAAGGATGTAAGCAGAGGTCAGAGGAAGAAAAGATACTAACTAGTTCCACTGAGGATGGAGGAGGGGACTATGAGCCAAGGAATGTAGGTGGCCTCTCAGGGCTGAAGAAGTCAAAAAATCAGATTTCCCCCTAGATCTTCCAGAAGGAACACAGGCCAGCCCATACCTGGATTCTAACCTAGGGGAGAAACAATTTTAGGCTCTTTCTCCAGAACTATAAGATAAGAAATTTGTTTTGTTCTACATCGCTAAATTTGAGATAATATGAGAGGAATGATTTTGGCCAATAATTTGGCTCAAAATGTAAAACAAATACATATTGAGGGTAGAGGCAGAGGGGAAGAGGGAGGAGAGGGAAAGACCTTCGGTTCCTACTGGAAATTATGGATTACAATCACATGTGTCCACTGAGTGCAAACTTAGCTCCAAGGGCTGAGGCAGACCTTTCCTGGGATAGGATGAAGACACTTCCAAGTGCTGAGACCATCTGGTAATGCCACAGCCAATGGCACAGAGGACTATCCAGGCGGACACAACCCACTGACTCTATTGATGATGTATTTGGTTTGTTATTGGCAAAATCTTTTATCCATGAGTAAAATGATGTTGTGTACAAGCAAAGTTAAAAGCGTAAGGTATTTTTTTTTTAAGATTTATTTACTTATTTGAGAGAGAGAGAGAGAGAGAGTGGGGGCAGGGGCAGAGGGAGAGGGAGAAGCAGACTCCCTGCTGAGTGTGGAGCCTTATGCAGGGCTCTATCCCAGGACCCTGAGAGCATGACCTGAGTTGAAATCAAGAGTCAGACGCTCAACCAACTGAGCCACCCAGGCGCTCCAAAAGCATAAAAGATTTCAATAAGCTCTGCGGGGCCCGTTAGAATAGGGATCCATATTAAGCCCTCTGGTTTGAGTAGCATCCTTCTGTGATGAGTGAGAGGATCCTGAGCAGCCCACTGTGCGAGGAACAGGGAGCGCTGCTGGGAGTATTTGTGTGTGGAAAGATTTTGGAATTGTCCCAGCTGAGTCGAAGCCTGGGCTGAAGGAGCTCAGTGGGTTAGTGCTTCTTCATGTGCGGAAGGAGTCAGGAAGTGAAAAGTTAGAAAAGTTTTCTCCTCCATCGTCTCACTCTTCTTCTCTCCCTGTTTCCCACCTGACTCTGCACTTCGATTCATTGATTCAGACAGAAGTAAGGCTCATCTTCAGTTATCGGCTGATCTTTTTACTCTCTACCTCTTCACCTTCGTTTTGCTTTTCAAACCTTCACAAGACATGGGATGGAAGTCAGGCCAAGTGGGGCTAGATTCCAGGTCCTTCACCTTCTAGATGAGTGACCAGGCCCAGGGCCTGCTGGCACATACAGACTATAAACCAGACGTTGCTTCTTGTCTGGTCCCCCTATGGTAATACCTGCCACAGGGGTGGGCACACATCAGAAGTCCAGAATCCAGCCTCAGAAAATTGTGCTGTAGGTTCAAGCCATGAAGACATGCGGACGACAGTTAGTCCTACAGTGTGAAATCTCAGGAACGTCTGTGACCTGAGTGATCCAAGAGAGCCCTGGTTCCAGAAAAACCTCACGTTAGAGCTATTCAGTTAGGAAAAGGGAATGAGAGAACTGCATGCCTACAGTGCTCTGGGTACTGATCAAAGTGCAAGGTGCTTATAAACATTTCACTTCCTTACCATGTTTATATATATATATATATTTTTTTTTAATTTTATTTATTTATTCAACAGAGAGAGAGAGACACTGAGCAGGGAGCCCGATGCGGGGCTCGATCCCAGGGCCCTGGGACCATGACCTGAGCTGAAGGCAGACGCTTAACGACTGAGCCACCCAGGCGCCCCCCATGTTTATATTTATACCGCGGTGTAGATTCCCTGGTCAGACGGCACAATCTCAGCGCCTCGTATCGTTTAGGTGCTTAATATACGTTAGGAATTTGGAATCAGAATGGGGTTTGAGTCTTCACTTTGCTTCTTTGAAAGTTTTTGACCTCAAAGGGTTTTCTTAACCTTTTCAAGGCTCATTTATTCAACTGACCTTTTATCGAGTACCTACACTGGGTTCACCACTGAGCTGTCCTACAGGTGTTACAGATAAAAGACAGAGTCCCTGCCCTGCAGAGAAAACCATTAGCCTTTAGTTTCCTCAAGTGTCAAAATTTGGATAATAATACCCATCTTGTAGCATGTTGTGAGGATTAAATGAGATAAATTTTTATGAGAGTGCTTCGCATTTAGAAGGAACTGGATAAATGTTAATTTCTTTCTTACCCTGGTGGCAGCCTAGTGGGAAGGAAATGTTTCAGCTGGGAAATCTTTATTTGTGCTTCTCAAGTAATACTAACAGTGCCTTGGGGATGACTAGCTTAGAATAACAACTATGAAAACAATATTAGAATGAAGGTAACTCCCTAGATTGGTGAAAATTATATTGAGCTTTTGGTCAGCCTTCAACATTTGAAAATAATCCTGTATAAGAATGACTTGAGTATATACACGTGCTATGTGGTCAGATGTCCTGAAGATAACCCCTTCTCCACCACCAGGGACAAGTGGAAAATAGGTGAGATTTTTAAAATCAAATTAGCAAAAGTACATATTAATGCTCTTGGGTTTCTGGGAGAGTCTGTCACCTCCAATGTGGTGGCTACCGTAATGTCAGACATGCCAAAAAAAGTTAAATATCTCTTAATACGGTGATACCGTGATTGTTGATCCACAGAGGGGAAGATCAAAGTTCTACTACCAGGACGAATATTATTTTCTCACATGCAACTAGTCTGTCTTCAAGAAAATGTAAGCTCACCTTCAAGGCACACTTGCTCTTTGGGTGACTCGTAAGGAGGCTTCCACAGCCCTCAGAGCAGCGGAGAGCCAAAATGGCAATCAGTGGTTCCAACCAAAGGCCACCCGGGACAACTTTCCTCAACTAGGCTGGTTACTGGTACTGGTGGCAAGGAGACCACACTGTGGGGTGCCAAGGCATCCCAGGAAGAGAGTAGTAGAGGGGCTTGTTGTGGATTTTGGGCTTCTGTTTGGCGTTTTGGGGTGAGGAATCCATGACACATGGCTTTGCTCTGGTGCTATCAGAAAATGGTGAAGATCCAATGACAAAACATCTTAATTTTTTTTTTTAAAGATTTTATTTATTTATTTGAGAGAGAGAGAATGAGAGAGAGAGAACACCTGAGAGGGGATAGGGTCAGAGGACGAAGCAGACTCCCTGCTGAGCAGGAAGCCGGATGCGGGACTCCATCCAGGGACTCCAGGATCATGACCTGAGCTGAAGGCAGTCGCTTAACCAACTGAGCCACCCAGGTGCCCACATCTTAATTTTTATCGAGGAGGCAGGAGGAACGGAGCAGACCTTTGGAGCTGGAATCATTCCTGTTAGCTGGATGAAGGAGATGTTTAAACATTTTGTGGTTTGCCCAGTGTTCTTGTTTTTTATCTGTGCTCAGACATGTTTATGAAGTGGTCTTGTTTTGTCTCCCTTCATCACAGTCACCGAGTGACCTTGTCTGATGTTCGTGTTGTGTGAAATCGTTTATGTTCCACGGAACACCAGGCCTCGCCGTGAGCTCTGGGCTAACAGCTGTCAGGAGCAGCTTTTTCCTTTCTCGCCTGCCTACCCTCACTGCATGAGCCGATCCCTCCCAGCGCAACAGCAACGGGCAGTGACAGACCCAGCAGAAGGAGCCATTAGCTGCTGGCATCTGGAGCAGGCCCAAGATTTGTACGTTTGCAAGAGAGGAGGAGGTAGCCTGTTAATGGGGGAAGAGAGCGTGGGGAGGTAGGGATGGAAACAGGGAGATCACAGAAAGAGAGGAGCTGGAGAGACAGAGGAGGGAGAAAGGGAGGTCCCATGGAGACACTTTCCCTTCCTAGTCTATAGGATTCCTTCCCTTGTTTGATACAAGAATATGTAGGTTACATAGGATTTATGCATAGAATGCTCTTTTGAAACTCACCAAATCTAGTAGCAAATGGCTTTGTACACCTCCCTTGGATTTTGGTTTATGTTTTGCCTTGGCAAAGCAGGAGGGACTGGGAGAAGGGGCGGAAAGCTCCCTTTCAATCTTTCATGAATTACATTTGAGTCAGCCCTGTATGGACACCAGTCCCTCATCCCTACGGCCCTAAAGCTTCCACTGATTTCCATGCAGTTACCACATAGGTAGCTGCAGACTTAAAGAAAGAAATGGGGGTACAGGTGAGCATTATTCCAGGACCAGGAGAAAATACTCCCTATGGGTTAGAAAGGAAAACAAAACTCCAACACAAACAAATGAAGGAAGGGCAGTCAAGACTGCAAAGTCAGCATTTTCATGATGGGCTCTATCCTGATGTCCCGTATTATTTCTTTAGAGTGAGATAATGAAGTTTTTTGATCGAGGGCTTTGAAATATAAAAATTGTTTCTTTTTAAATTAGTTTTTTAAAGATTTTATGTACTTATTTTTGCACGTGCAAGAGAGTGTGTGCACGAGAGAGAGAGTGAGAGAGAAGGAGAGAAAGAGAGAGAGCATGAGCTGGGGGAGGGGGTGGCAGAGGAAGAAGCAAACTCCACGCTGAGCAGGGAGCCCGATGCAGGACTTGATCCCAGGACCGCAGGGTCGTGACCTGAGCGGAAGGCAGACGCCCAATCGATTGAGCCACCCAGGTGCCCCTAAAAATTGTTTCTTGAATAAAAATATGTTTATGAATGATGAATTATCTAATTAACATATTTGAACTTTAAATATTTTTTGCCTCTTAATTTGGTCCAAAAGTGGGGTTTAGAGCGATCTGGGTAGAGATACGGCTGTCGTGGAGGGCGCAGGAAACACGTTTGTGGAGCTGAAGCTGCAGTTCCACACGGGAAATAATTTTCAGCCGAAGGACCTCAGGTGTCCCCTCTCCAAGCCCTGTGGCTTCTACAAATCTACAAGGAGGGCTGATAACACAGAGAGAAAAGAAGAACGAGTGACCTTGCAGACTAGAGAGTTCAGAAGAGAAAAGCAAGGGAAGCAGCTTTGCCAGGGGCTCACAGAACAGGGGAAGGAAACACGGCCTTCCCAGAAATGATTGGATGGTAATGATGGACAGCCCAGGGTTTGAACAAGTGGATGAGCAAACATTACAATTCACAGGGATTAGGAATTGCTCTGAAGGAAGAAGTGGAAGGCGAGGTGGGAGAACAGTGGGGTGGCACCTAGCCAGCTGCAAGCCAGCCAGCACGGAGATTCTCCCTGTCATCACATATTTGGAGACAAATAGATATTGAAATTTACTATATTCCTATGTATGTAAAAAAAAAAAAATTCTTTTTGTAAATAAGTTTGCAAGATGAATAGTATATCCTTTTCACTATAGAGTAATAATGACTTTAGTTATTCTCTAGAAATCCTTTGTCAGCATCAAAAACCCTCTAGGTTCTGCTTTCTACTGCAGTAGAATGAGGTTAGGGGCCTTACCCCCTACCTCTTTATGAAATGCAATCTTGAAGAGTTATTCTGTTCGGGTAAATTAGATATAAAACTTTTTTTTTTTTGAAGTTGATAGGACTTTTTTTTTTTTTTTTGCATTTAAACTGTAAGACCAAGCTGAAGACAAAGACAATATAACCAAATACACCTTAAAATTATTATTAAATCTACAACAAAATTTTGGTCAAATTATAACCCAATTGCTCATGACCTTAAGAATATTTTTTTAAGGGTACCTGCATGCCTCAGTTGGTTAAGCATCCGACTCTTGATTTCAGCTCAGGTCATGATCTCGGGGTTGTGAGATCGAGCCCCATGTCAGGACTTTGTGCTCAGCAGGGAGTCTGCTTCTCTCCCTCTCTCTCTGCCCTTCCCCCAGCTTGCATGCATGTGCTCTCTCTCTCTAAAATAAATAATTAAATTTAAAAAAGTTTATTTTAAATTTTATTTAAATATTATTTATTTGTACTATATAATGCAGATGAATGGTTAAACTTCACATATAAGAAGACATATGACAAGTAAATATTTCAGACTCCTTTTTTTTGGTACTGTGATGAGCCAACGATCCTGACATTTTCTGGCTACAAAACAGGGAAATCAAATGAGGTCAGGAACAAAGACAGTTTGAGTCCAGGGAGTGCCTGAAGCACCAGGAATATTGAGACAGATCTTTGCCTTCCAGAAGGGAAAGGCAGTGGAGTACAAAATATCTGCTCCTTTTCAGGGAGGGAGCTGAGCTGGAAATCCCTGTCATGCAGCCAGAGGAAAACAGAAATGAACATTTTCTATTTCGACCCTGGTTTGGGTGGAGCTTAAAAAAAAGAAGGTCCTCTTGCCAACTCTTACCTGGGTGTGCAGAATCTGAATTTCTATTGCTTAGATGGCCTGAACATTTTAATCGTCAGCAAATGGATAATTTTAAAGTGCACAGTCTAGAGTACTCCCAGGTAATTAAGAGGCAAATGTCAAAACTCCTTGGAGGAATAAAGTCTCAATCCAGGCCTCAGAACTGCCTCATAGAGAGAATGGCAGCAACTCTGAACTAATAAAAAGAAGTCATAAAACAACATCAGAAGGCATCGTCATGAGCAATTGCCAAAAGAACCAGACCTGTGAAGACATTGGATATTGGCATTGCTGAATATGAATATAAAATGGGCTTGTTTAATAGGTTTAAATGAATAAAAGCTGAAATGAGAAATATGAGTAAGGATGAAGAAATTTCCAAAGATTACCAGATGGTTTTGGGGAAAAAAAATAGAAATAAAACCTAAAATAACTGAAGTAAAAAAACCAAATCAATGGAAAGATTACAACAGCATGTCTGGTAAATGAGGAAATGTTAAGAGCAATGGAGCTAGTCTGTAATGGTGGATACAGGTTATTATGCATTCATCAAACTCCAGAGAATGTGCAACACAAAAAAGATGAGCCCTAATGTAAACTAGGGGCCATAGCTCGTAATAATGTTGCATTGTTTGCTCCTTGATTATAACAAAGGTATACCACACTCATGAAAGATATTAATAATAAAGAAAACTGTGGTTGCTGGTGGTGATGGTGAGGAGTATGTGGATATTCTCTGTATTTTCAGTTTTTCTATAAACCTGAAACAGCTCTAAAAAATAAAGTCTAGGGGCACCTGAGTGGCTCAGTTGCTTAATTATCTGACTCTTGGTTTCCACTCAGGTCATGTGGTGAGATTGAGCTGGGAGTAGGCCTCCACCCTCAGCAGGGAATCTGCTTGAGATTCTCTCCCTTTGCCCCTCCCCCCAGTTGTGCACGCTTGTGCTCTCTCTCTCTCAAATAAATGAACCTTAAAAAAAGTAAAATCTAATAGTTATAATAATAGTAATAATAAATCATGAAAGCAGTCAGTTAAAAAGACAGATTGCCAGCTAAGAACAAGAATCAGACTCTTGGGCGCGTGGGTGGCTCAGTCGTTAAGCGTCTGCCTTTGGCTCAGGTCATGATCCCAGGGTCCTGGGATCGAGCCCCACATTGGGCTCCCTCCTCGGCAGGAAGCCTGCTCTCCCTCTCCCACTCCCGCTGCTTGTGTTCCTGCTCTCGCTATCTCTGTCTCTGTCAAATAAATAAATAAAATCTTAAAAAAAAAGAATGAGGCTCTTAGCTGGTATTAATAATGACGATTGGAGATGGTCAACAGTATAATTATATTTTCAAAGTGTTTAGAGAATACAACTGTAAATTTAAAATTGTGTACATTGTGAAAGTCTCAAGAACAAGCATAAAAAAAGGCATTTTTCAAACATACAAAAGATGTGTTTACTACAGAAAATAAAACCCTTCATTAAAGTATAGTCTGAAGGACTCATTTAAAAAAAAAAAAGATTTATTTATTTATTTTAGAGAGAGAGAGAGTGAGAGCACAGTGGAGGGGCAGAGGGAGAGGGAGAGAGAGAATCTTAAGCGGGCTCCATGCCCAGCACAGAGCCAGATGTGGGGCTTGATCTCACAACACATAAGATCATGACCTCAGCCTAAACCAAGAGTCAGACTTTTAACCAACTGAGATACCCAGACACTCCAGGACACATTTAAGGATGAAAAAAAAAGAGAATCCTGAAATGAAGTTCTGAGATTCAAGAAAAGATAAAATGTAAACATAATTAGAAACGTGGATAAATTATAATAAATATTGATTGGGTAAAACAATAATAAAAATATCTAAAACATAGAGGAAGCTAAAATATAGGGCAAAAGTAGCTTGTCAACCAGGAGGGGGCTGGGAGGATTAAATCATTTTAAGATTCTTTTACGGTTAAGGGTTAGGGTGTGGGCTGGGCTGCTATTGACCATAGTTCCTGGAGTTGTGCAACACGTGGTTCTGAGGTGGAGGGAGGCATACAGTTTTTATATTAAAAATTGCAGGAGTAACCATGAAAAGGTTAAAGTGCATGTCATCTAAAGCAGTAGAAGGAAACTAATAGAATGAGAAAAATATTAATTATTTCAAAAAGAAGAAAAGAAGGGAGAAAGAAAACTTACAGAAAAGTAAGTTAAATAGAAAATGAAAATATGGTGGTATAAAAGGATAAAAATATAGCAATGCTAATAATTAATGTTGCTCAATTGAACTCTTTCAATAAAGAATCAAGTTGTCCCAGGAGGTGATAAAACAATTGCAATTCTGTAGAAGACACACTTGAAACATAAGGACAATAAGAGGATGAAAGCAAAGGAACAGAAGAGATACATGGCACAGATACCAAACAAGAGAGATATGTAGTTATAATAATAACAACAAAATGTATTTTATGAACAAAGTATTGTAGGGGGGAAAGGAGAGTCACTCATTTAAGAGTGAGTCATTTCAATTAAACAGGAAGCTATAGTAATTCTAAATGTTTATGTAATTAAAAGAATATCTTGAAAATATATAAAACAAAAACTGATGTAACTATAAGTAGATATTGACAAATCCATCCTCCCAGTGAGAGACTGTAGCATCCTTAGTAACTGAGAGATTAAGCAAGAAAAAAAATATCAGTAAGAATATAGGAACTTTGAGGGAAAAAAATCCCAATATTTATGTAAAGGGTACACAGAGATCCCTATAATAATAATTGAAGTATACTGACTTTTTTCTCCCAAATACACATAATTTGTATATATTGACATATATTTGGCCATAAACCGAGTATCAGTACGTTAAAAAAATGTCAGTATCACAGACTCCACATTTCTTCCTAGAGTGCAATACAGTTAGAAGTTAGTAACAAAGCATTATACAAATTTTCCATAAAGCACACTTCTAAGTAATTAACGCATCTATTTACAATTATATTGCAAATTAGAAAATGTGGCACAGCATTAAGATCTGAAAGTTTTAGCTAAAATGATTTTTAGAGGAAAATTTATAATTTTAAACCCATGTGTTAGAAGAGAAGGCGATTTGAAAACTGACGAGATCAGAATCCAGAGTCAAGCCTCCATGGCATTGCCAGGCGTGGGATGAGACTTCCTGCACATGCAGACATCTGCCTAGACTTCCTGGCTTGCCCTTGGGGAGTGTACCCCCTCAGAAACAGCAAGGAAGTGCTCAGCAAACACGGTCCTCTCCTTCCAGTCCTTCATAATTCTCCTTCAGTTCTTGTTTTCTCATATGGTATGTGATAATTTATTTTCTGCCTGCTGCCCTGCTCCCTCTCCATCTTGTGTTCATTTGTTTTCAATGGAAAGTTCTAAGAAGGAAGACTTGATGACTTCGTGGGGACATTATTTGCTGGTTCTCTTTGCTTCTCTTCTATCCTTTGGATTTCGTATTTGTACATGCAACAGAAATTGCTGCATTTCATTACAAAGCAAATAAATTTTATGGTGTAACTGTGATGTTGCCATTGCCGGGGATTCCTTGCTTGAATAAAGCCACTCACGAACAAATGACTTGGGCAATGTGAACAGCACATTCTTGCCAGATTTAAATAACTGAAATGGCCCAAGACTTCAGTGCCATTGGGAAGGCTACATCTTGCATTTAGAGGTCTCTTCAACATTGATCCAAGTCGAGGCATCAAGCATTTGACTGTGGGTGAAGTATAGAGGACACACTCCATCTAATAGAACTCTTCCAGTACAGGCAGCCTCAAAGAGCCATCTTTCCAAAACTGAACACCAGTTTCCTACCCAATTAAGACAAATCTGAAGGCTGGGGTGCCTGGGTGGCTCAGTCAGTTAAGCATCAGACTTTTAATTTCAGCTGGGGTCATGATCTCAGGATTGTGAGATCAAGCCCCGAGTTGGGCTCTGTGCTGAGCGTGGAGCCTGCTTGGGATTCTCTCTCCCCCTCCCTTTGCTCCTCCCCTCTTCCTCTCTTAAAAAAAAAAAGAAGAAGACAAATCTGAAGACTTCTAAAAAAAGCTTAGGGAAGGAAAATCAATAAATTAACCTCTGAACACTTGCAGCTTCTCATACCAAAGTAGGAGTCGCAAGCTGGAATTCATTCTTAGCATTCCAGAGAATTATTTGAAATAAAAAAATGAACAAACCAGTGGAAACATTGATTAGAAAAAACATTACAAATAAATACAGATTGAACAGAGATTTAAAAAGAGAAAAGGGTAAGATAAATAATTCACTGCAAATAAAACTTGAAAGACTAAATGAACTAAAAAATATACGTACTTTTTAAAGCTAACTTAAAAGGAAGCGGACTTAAAAGGAAATAAGAAACTTGAGTTGTCTTATAATCATTAAAGATATTTATCAGGAATGAAAATTAACTCCACAAAGGAAGCATGAGGACCAGAATCCCAATTTCTGTCTGACACAAAATCATCCAGAGACTAGAAAGAGAAAATGTTTCTCAATAAATTCTAAATACCAAAATCAAAGAAAGAAAGGTAATCTTGTTCACGAACAAATATGTAAATATTCTAAACATAATATTAGAAAACCCAGCAGACTATAACAAAAGTTCATTTATCATCACCCTGTTGGGGTTTATTGCAATAATGCAATGCTGTTTTAATAATAGAAAATTGATTAATACAATCAATCACATTAAGAAATTAAAGAAGAAAAACCATATAATCATCTCAATAGAAACAGAAACAAGCATTTGGTAAAATTCATAATAATTCATGCTAAAACTTTTAGCAAATTAGGAAACTTCTCTAACCTGATAAATATTTGTCTATTTAAAACCTAAAGCAAATGTCATTCTCCATAGTTAAAGTCTATAGAACCATTCTCTTTAGATCACTGTGAGACAAGATTTCTTGCTAGTATGGTTTCCAGTTCACATCGTAAAAGCCAGCATAGGAATAAAGATTTAATGGAAAAAACTAAACTTGTCAGTATTTACAGATGATGCAGTTGCCAACATAGAGACTCCCTCCCCACACACATACATATACATGCACAAAAGTACCTATAAAGTACTGTAGCTGGATAGTTCAGGAGAGATACTGAATGTTGATATTAAAATCTATTGCCTTTCTATAATTAGCAATAAAGATTTAGAAAATGTAATTTGAAAAGTGATATTTATAAGAGCTACAACAAATGCATATGTGTGTGAATAATTACATATTTTATATAATAATATAATTATGTAAGATAGATAATATTATATTATAATTATATAGGTATTACTATATAAATACATATATACATGCACATACATGGTATCAAGGAATTAATCTTAAAAAATTTGTGTAAGATCTCTATGGATTGGAGACAATTAAAAATTTTCTTAAAGTACTTTAGAGGGAACTTAATGAGGAAGACATCATGATCCTGGTTAGGTGGACTTTATATCATAAATATATCAATTCTCCAACTGGTCTATAGCATCAAAACAACTCCAATAAAAATCCAACAGAATTTATAATGGAATAGGAAAATATTAATTTAAAAATTTGTACGGAAGTACAAAGAGCTAAGAATAGATGAAAGAAATTTTCAACTAGAATGAGGTGGGAAAGTAAGCTCTATCAGGTATCAAGGTGTATTATAATCTACAGTAAATCAGTGGTATTTACACAGGGATACAACAATAGATGTGAGGAATCTGATAGTCTAGAAAGAGCATAATACAAGTATGGAAACATAATAACTGATGGGGTGGGACTCTACATCAGTGGGGAAAATGTGCCCTGTCCCATGAATACTTCTCTTCTACCTATATCTATCCATCTATTCATCTATATAAAATCTGTGTATGCACCAATGATTTAAATGTGAAAGTAGCACTTTAAAACTTGGAAGAAAATATAGAATAATTTCTTTATTGCTTTGATAGAGAAGG
This sequence comes from Neomonachus schauinslandi, assembly GCF_002201575.2. NCBI lineage: Eukaryota > Metazoa > Chordata > Mammalia > Carnivora > Phocidae > Neomonachus > Neomonachus schauinslandi. The sequence continues at coordinate 18,753,685 of NC_058404.1, forward strand.
ATTTCTTAAATAACATATATAAAGTGCAAACCACGAAAAAAAAGCTTGATAAATTTATCTCATTAAAAGTAGGAAGTTTTTTTTTCATCAAAGGGTACTATAAAGAAAACAAACAAAAACCCACATACTGGGAGAATTTTTTTTTTTTTTGCCATAGGTAAAATTGAAAAAGGAGTACTATCCAAAATAAATGAATCATTTTCATAAATCAGTAAACTAATAAAAATAAGCAAAAGATGTAAAAATGTGAAAAAAATTCACAGTAGAGGGAATAACTCAGAGAAAAAGGACAAAAGTTACAAACAAGTATTTTACAGAAGAGGAAATATAAATAATCTAATATATAAAAAGATGCTCAACTTCATAATCAGTGAAAGGCAAATTAATATCCAATGAAGTATCATGATATACTTAATACATTGATCAATATTCGAACTGTGACAATAGCAAATTTCAACAAGATATAGAGTAATGGGGAGAGGAAATCGATTGTTAAGAGTGTAGATTTGTGCAACAATTTGGCATTATTGTGTAAATTGAACATGAGTATGTTCAATCCTAGCATATACATTAGAGAAATGACCGCCCATTTGTACAAGGAATCAGATGGTAGTGTTGCTAATAATAGTAAAAAACCCTGCAAAGAACCAAAATGTCTATTGATGGGAAAATATATTTAAACAACGTGGTATAGTCATGAATTGGACATTACATAGCAGTGGGAAGATAAATGAATTTGAACTTTGTATGTCAAATGGTTGAGTCCTAGAAAGCTAATACATTAAGGAAGAAAGCCAAAAAGATACGAAAATGTGTGTTCGGGACTCCTGGGTGACTCAGTTGGTTAAGCGTCTGCCTTCGGCTCAGGTCATGATCTCAGGGTCCTGGGATGGAGCCCCGGATCCGGCTCCCTGCTCAGTGGAGAGCCTGCTTCTCCTTCTCCCTCTGCCTCTCCCCCGACTCAGTGCTCTATCTCAAATAAATAAATAAAATCTTTAAAAAAAAGTGGGTTCTCCAATACAAAACTCAAAACCCAGAAAAATAAGGGGTTCAACAGCATATACACTATACATGTTAATGGAAGTATAAAGAAAAACAGGGGCAGGGGGACAAGACTGACAGAAGCAGACACAGAGCTTCAATTCAAGGGTGATGTTTTATTTATTTTTATTTATTTGAGTGATGAGATTATAGGTATTTGTTTCCTTATTTTGTTTCATGAAAATCTATCTACATAGTAATCTGTATCTGTCACAAATATTTTTTTGTGTATAAATATTTCCTAATAAAAATAAATATGATTTCCAACCCTTCCTAGTCCTGCTGTCCCATAATTTCCCTCTTTGTCTTGCTTTTTAAACATAATATGTAGATATTGTTCCCTCACAGTATATATAGAGTTGTCTCCTTATTTGTAATTTCTGCGTAGATGTCTGTTACTTGGGTATGGTGTAATTTAACCAGTTTCCCTGATGGACACTTGTATTTTTCCTGTTACAATGAATCATTTCATACATTGATAGTTTTTCCTCTTTATTTGGTGTAGTTCAGTTTACACATCCATATAATCCTCATTTTTATAAAGAACACATCTGTAATTTCAGAAATTTCCCTTAAAAAGAAACAAAACAAAACAAAACAAAACGGAGGCACGTGGCTGGCTCAGTTGGTACAGCTTGTAACTCTTGATCTCAGGGTCATGAGTTTGAGCCCCACTTTGGGCATAGAGATTATTTAATTTCAAAATAAAATAAATAAATAAAATAAGGTCTCAAAGCCTTTGAAAAACAAAACAAAACAAAACACAAACAACCTCCCCCCAAAAAACCAAAACACCCCAACAACAGCATCAACAAAAAGAAAGTTCCCTTGTGCCACTTCCCAGTCAGTCCACATCCACTGACCCCAACCTCTACCTCAGGCATAGCAGATCTGATTCCTTTCAGCACAGATTAGTTTCACCTGTTCTAGAATGTCATCTAAATGGAACCACATCACATATGCCCTAGTTTATAGCTTCTTTGAGCATGTTTTGATATTGATCTGTAATGTGTATATGAGAAGATTTTATTTTGTTTTATTTTGTACCTCTGAGTAGTATTCCACTGTACAGATATACCACAATTTTGAGCGCCTGGGTGTCCAACTCTTTTTTTTTTTTTTCAAGATTTTATTTATTTGACAGAGAGAGACACAGCGAGAGAGGGAACACAAGCAGGGGGCAGTGGGAGAGGGAGAAGCAGTCTCCCCACTGAGCAGGGAGCCCGAAGCGGGGCTCGATCCCAGGACCCTGGGATCATGACCTGAGCCGAAGGCAGACGCCCAACGACTGAGCCACCCAGGAGCCATCTGGGTGTCCAACTCTTGATCTCAGCTCCAGTCTTGATCTCAGGGTTGTGAGTTCAAGCCCTGTGTTGGGCTTTACGCTGGGCGTGGAGCCTACTTCAAACAAAACAAAACAAAACAAAACAAAACAAAACAAAACAAAACAAAACACACACAAATATACCACAATTTGTTTATCCTGCTTTCTATTTATGAACATTTGGCGGCTCTGTTCTAGTTTTCAGCTATTATGACTAAAGTTCCCTGAATTTTTTTGTGTAGGCTTTTTTTGTGAATGTGTATTTTTTTTCTTTTTTTCAAATGTAATAGCTCTGTGGGAAATTGCTGAATCACAGGGTAGAAAAAGGTTTAACTTTATATGATCCACCAAACCACTTTCTAATGTTGTGCCTTTTGACATTTCCTCCAGATTCGTTCTCATCAATCTTTGGCATGGCCCATCTATTTAATATCAGCCCTCTTACGTGTTTGTACTGGTGTCTCATTGTGTTAACGTGTACTTCTCCAATGTCTCTGATTTTTAGAACTTTTTCATGTTTTATTGGCCATCTGTATATCTTCCTTTGAAAATGTTTTTCTAAATGTTTAGCTCATTTGATTGTTGTTTTTACTAAATTGGAGGAGTTTATTTTATATTCTGGATGGAAGTCTTTTGTCAGATAAATGCATTACAAATATTTCCTCTTAAATCTATGGCTTACGTATTATTCATTTTTTTAATGTTCTTGTTAGGTGAGCAGAAGTTTTAATTTTTATTTACACATAAAAAATTCTAAGGAATCCTTAAAAATTAAAATTTTTAAGTGTATTTAGCAAAATCACATATAAAAATAAAAAAATCAGGGATACATTTAAGAAATGATTATCAAAATCTCTACACTTAAAAATATAAAACATTATTGAGAGAAATATCATTTTTATTAGATCTTCCTTAATTAATCCAAGGTGTATCATAAACTTAAATGTAAATACTAACACTACAAAGCTTCTAGAAGAAAACATAGGAAAATATCTTTGTTACTTTGTGATAGGCAAAGATTGCTTACACAGGACTCGTGGAGTACTAATTATAAAAGGGGGGACTAAATAAAATAACCTTCTTTGGTCTTTAAACAAATTATTTGTTTTGGAAAATAGTACCTTTGCATAATTCAAAATTAAAATATATTGTTTCTGGAGTACCAAGTTCCCTTTTCCTTAAGCAGCCAAGTCTATTAGTGTGTTCTATATTTTACCAGAGATATTTTTAAGCCTTTATGTTTGCCTATGCCTGCCTACCTCTAGCCCATCTTTTTCTTTGCATCTATTTTTTTCACTTAATATATCTGTATCAACACATAAAATCTAGGGGCACCTGGGTGGCTCAGTCGGTTAAGCGGCCAGCTGTTGATTTTGGTTCAGGTCATGATCTCAGGGTCCTGGAATCGAGCCCTGAGTCGGGTTTTCTGCTCAGTGAGAGGTCGTCTTGAGGATTCTCTCTCTCCCTCTCCTTCTGGCCCTCCCCCTGCTCACATGTACTCTATCGCTCTCTAAAATAAATAAATAAATCTTAAAAAAAATACATACATCTAATTATTTTTTATTTGCAAATGTGCATATCCCAAAGACTCAAATAGTTTTCTACAAGTCTTAGTATACAAAGCCTTGTAGTAGGTATATCCTTTCTGGTTTTCTTTCTTCAGAGATAATTGTTAAAGTTTTGGTACTCTCCTTTGGTATTTAATTCCATCTTCCTAATAGCTATACGACTTATTCTTGATTCTTTTTGTCTTAGACTTCACTACTGGCTTCCCACTAGATGAGATTCATTTCTCTTTCATCATAGTTTCCATACACATTTTCATACACCATTCTATCAATTTACTTATGTCATGACATTTATAAGTATTCAGCATTTTGATTATGACTATATAAATATTATTCACACTAGAGACACGGAAAATACTATAAATGTCTCAGAAGAGATCTGCCAACAATTTCTTCCATCCTTGTATGTGCACTTTGTGCTTCCAATCAACAGACCCAGTCTATTTCCCCCTTCCTTGAATCTGGACCAAACTTGGGTCTAACTTTTGTCCAAAAGAATGTGTCAGTGCTGAGGCTGTACGAGTTCTGAACTTTGCCTCTCACAGGTAAGGCAATTCCCATGTTCACTCACTTGGAGCCCTGAGTCATCATGTAAGAGGTTGGGATTATTCTGCTGAAGAGAGAAGTCCAGCCAGCCCCAGCCATTTAGCTGCCTCTCCAGCAGGAGCACCAGATATGTAAATAAAATGACCTTGTGCATCCCCAGCCAAGCTCCCAGCTCCATGCAGCCACAAGAGAGACCTGACCTGACAATGTGGCTTTGGGGGACACAACTAACCTATGGAAAAATAAGAAATAATAAGTTGTTTAACTATTAAGTTTTATGGTGGGTTTATTAAACAGCATAGATTACTGCTACATATGCATTATGATCATTTTTTTTTCTTTTTTATCCTTTTTTGGGTACCTTCTAGAATTTTCTTTTATTGTTTGCTTACTTTCTATTCAGTGAATTATTAATTTGTGCCCAAATCCTGCTCATTAACTAATTGTCTAAATTTCTTACTATAACATTAAAAATAATCAGGTATTCTTCTACTTTCATTGTCTTAGATGTAAGTTCTTGTAGAACTTTCTGGTTTGCTCCTGTCCTCACTACAGGACTGATTTGTGGGGGTGTAACTTATGTCATGTCTAAATGTCCTATCTTGGGTACGTCAGATTTCTCAGAGACATAGTTTTTTGGGTTTTTTTTAAAGATTTTATTTATTTATTTGAGAGAGAAAGAGAATGAGAGCGAGGGAGCACATGAGAGGGGGGCGGGTCAGAGGGAGAAGCAGACTCCCTACTGAGCAGGGAGCCCGATGCGGGACTCGATCCAGGGACTCCAGGATCATGACCTGAGCCGAAGGCAGTCGCGTAACCAACTGAGCCACCCAGGCGCCCTCAGAGACATAGTTTTTGATGGGCTTGGAGGACAAAATCCTGGATATCAGCTCAGTATTCTGCATACTTGTTCTTATCAGGTTTTATCTTTTAAAAAATTCTTTTATATCCCATCAGTGACATCCTTAGAAGTACTAGGTATTTAGATTATTATTATAAAATGAAGTCTTTTATGGCTTCATGAAACGTTACACTGTAAATATATGAGAATTTATTTGCCGATGATATATTTTGTTTTTATGTATGTTGGTAAACATTTAAAATTTGCCCAACTGAGAGTTAAAAGATAGTATTTCCATGTAGCTTAAATTTGCATTTGTTTTTCTACAAGGAATGTTTTCATTAGTTTAAAGACAATGTTTGTTTTTCTTATACTGTGAAATATCTTTCATGTTTTTTGCTCATTTTTCTATTGAAATTTTCCTGAATTTTTATATTATGTGTTACTAGTGGCAAACATTTTTATTCCAATATGTTATTGGTTTTTGACTTTGCTTGTATGTTTGTGTGCAATTTGTATGTTTCCCAAGTGGAACTTCTAAAAGTTTACCTTTAACTATAAAAAAAAAAATTAACACTTATTCAATAGAAAATAGTAATGTTTTAAAAATTTGTAATATTTTGTTTCATTTTGAAACTGTATTAATAGTTTTTAAAATAAAGACTCATGAGTCTATTTTTGAATTTGCTTTACAACAAGAACATTGAACAGGTAATAGATTGTTGTTATGACTAATAATAATGTGATATGCCATCCCACTCCCTGTCTTCTGCTCGTCTCCCCATGTTGCTTTTCCATCTCTCCCCAATACCTTTCAATGTTTCCCCTCTCTCCACCTAGAAGTTCCCATTGGCTTTCCCAAATATCAGGAGTCATATGAGAAATGGAAACTTAGGTGAGGTAGTCATAATGTAAAGTGTTTTATTTGAAGCTAAACCTGGGTAGGTGGGGAGAGAAGGCCAAGAACACATTCCTGGAGATAACCAGTACTCTGAAGTCAGGTGGAACAAGGGATCCCAGGTGAGAGACTGAAAATAAATAATCAGAGAAGTCAGAAAAAAAATCTGGCAACACGGTGTCATAGAAATTAAAAGGAAGAGTGTTTTTAGGAGAGTAGTCAAAATAATGAAAAATTTTTGAGATACTAAATAATAATAGTATCGACAATAATATTGGAATAAACTCTGTTGGCCTTTTTCAGAGTGATTTTTATGAGATGGTTCAGGAAACTAGCTTTTTAATGGGATGAGTAGAGAATGGAAGGAGAAATGAATACAATAAATGAGAATTATTGCTCATGAAATGAGCTTGGCTACAGAAGGAAGGAAGACATTATTGGGGGGGAAGTTTTGTTTTCTCTTAAAGATGAGTGAGATCTAACTATATTTTATACCAGAGAGATTCAATAGATGGGATAAAAAGCAGAAAGAGTGTATATTCAGGCAAGTTTCCATTGTCATAGTATCTACTGTCACCCTGATCGTAAATGTCAGCAGATTCCACCAGAAGTGCTGGTCCTGATTCATGAAGTTCTACTCACTACATCTACTAGAGACTCCCATCACTTCATATGCAACATAGCAATGCTTCATTTTTTCACTTTCCCCCCCATCTACACCTTCCCCCACTTCTGCTCTCCCCATACCTATCAGTGACAGAAGTACATGCCCACATGTTTATAATCTAGTTGGAAAATTAACAAACATGAAATCATTCCTTTTAAGGGATTCTATATAACTGATGCCATATACTCAGGAAAAACTTTTAAACATTATTTTATTATTTTTTTCGTGACAAGGATTTGAAGTAGCAGATCTTTTCTCCTAATCATACTATTTATATATCATGAAAGCCATCAGGATAGCTTCCTACAAGAATGTTTAAGCAAAACTTTCTCCTTGGGTTTTTAGAGGGAAATGGTTCACAGTTCTTGTAGGTTCTTTGAAGAGAGGTGAGGTGTGGGGTCCCCGGCTGGCTCAGGCAATAGGGCATGTGACTCTTGATCTTGGGGTTGTGAGTTTGAACCCCATGTTGGGCATAGAGATTACTTAAAAAAAAAAGAGGTGGAATGAGATCCCCAACATTCCGAGTGATCTCCTTTGTCTGATTCTCAGAGTGTTTTTGCCCATCTTTTTCTACTTGCATTCATTATGGAGAAAATCATTCTGGTTCTTATGATTTGTCTAATAAGTTTAATTAGGGCCTTCTTAAAACTTCAGGTGCTTTAGGATCAATATGTAAGACTGCATTTTATATAAAACTAAAACTTAAAACTGAGAACATAAAAACCCTTTTATCATAAGAAGAACCCTGAGTTCAATGAGCTATCTGAATCCCTTCAAGGTAGATGGGTAACCATACAGGTGAGTTAAACTGAATTCTCCAATATCTGAAACTTACTGCTTGACTGTAGTTTTTTTTTTTTTTTACAAGGAAACTAACTAAAATTATGCTCTATTTGAACATTGGAGAATATGAGGTTATTATAAAGCATGATGTACATCTGTATATATTGATATAGAAAATTCTCTAATATCCATTGTCATGTGAAAAATAGACAAAGCAGAGGTCTAATATGTTGTTTGTGTATGGAAACATGTTTATTCATGCAAAGGTTATTTCTGAATGGGTGCCTCAGAAACTAGCAGAGTGCTGTCTCAAAGGAAAGGAAATAGTGGCTGGGAGCCATTGAGGAAACCAACTTCTCACCAATGCAATTTGGATTTTTTGAATTTTGTACTGTGTAGATTTCATGTCTACTAAAAAGAAGAAAAACTTTTATTTTTAGCTCTGGAGGAAAAGAGCAAAGAAGAAGAAGCAGAGGCATTGGAGCAAGAATGAAAAGTAGTTTGGAGAAGGGTGGGAATGGGAAGTAAAAGGGAGTCAGCCTTCATTATCTGAAATGATCTGTGACTAAAGAATAAAACAGGCCTGGTCTGGATGCTGAGCTAGAAGCAAAGGCTAAGAACAAAGCCAAATAATATAGAGGCTATTCAAGTTTTCCCTTATTTAGTGGTAAAATCTGTGAGATCTTACTTGTACTCTATGTATGTCATTTTCACCTAATGACTACATTGACAAAGACTCATGACTTTCTAGAACAGTCTACGGTTTACAGTGGTCTGAAACCCTGGCTGTGCACCAGATTCTCCTATGAGGTCTTAAAAATGTAGTACCCTGTGGTCTCTCCCTGGAACTAAGAATTAGAATTTCCAGTGCTGAGGTCCAAAAAGCCACTGGATCGCAGTTTTTAAAGGCAGGTAGCAGGCAGAGAAAAGAGACTGGCTCAGTTCCAGGAAAACTCAGTGAAGAGAGCGAGACACCTATTCTAAAATTGGATCCTTCTCTTCCTACCACCTTTCAGGCTAGGGACTATGAGCACAGTCTCTGTAAATCTCTCTGTGCTTCTTGCCAGAACATTATTCTGGAAAAAAAAAAATAATAATCACTACCAATTATTGAACATGTATTTTATTCCACCCCTGTGCTAGGTATTTTAGATCTATTTACTTTAATCCTCATGACAACTCAATGAGGAAGGCACATCTGTTTTACAGATAAGCATCTAAAGCCGAGAGTAGGAAGATAAGTGCCCAAAGTCAGGGAAGCAGTAAGTACATCCATGTCTTCATTACTCTGCTCAATTGCCTTGAAGTCTCAGAATGCTGGGGCTCAAAGTCAATCTCCGACTCTGGGAAACTGCTGGGGGTAAATTTGGAGGGCTTAGGACCACCTATTCAGGAAATCTGGCTGTGTACCTCCTTCTGGGGGACGCTCTCTGCCAAAGCCTGAATTCTTGAGGTTCAGTTCACATTAGTGTACTGTCTCAGACTTCAGATCCATGCATACTTCGGCAGAACACCTCTGTTTTCATGTTCTGCTTTTCTCTCATAGTGAACGGCTAGCAGAGAGGTGAGGGGATTTATTTTGTGGAGAAGCGTGTGCTCCTAGTTAAGATCTGATGACCACCTCCTGACCCTGGCACTAGCACTAGGAAAATTCTAGGACTAGTCAGTTTGAAAAACTGGGACCATATATACTCAACATATATGAAATCCCTGGCCCTTCTTGGTAACCAACCTCTCGAGAGTGGTCCTTCTGGTCCCCTATCCTCTTAGGTCTTCCCTTCCTGATACGGTCTGCTCATCTCTTCTGACAGTTTTTCCTTTCCAAAATCCCTCATGGTTGACCCCAGACAATCTACTCCTTGGTCCAAAATTTACCTTAGATTTTTAAAATCTTGACAGTATTTTTTTCCACCTCTTTCATTTAGCTCAAACTTGGGTTTCCATGGAACACAGCATTTGCCTCTGCTTCTCCAGATAGAGACCACTCATTTCCTACAGATGAAAAACTTCAGAATGGCCACTCCCACCACTTACGGGTGAAACTTTGTTAGTTTTGAGGCTCAGGGCCTCCAGGTACACATCCTGCAACTTAACTCATTGCTGTCTTCATCGTGCTCCTTGCCATACTCCATTTTTCACTGTAGATTTAAAAACAAGGGTCACTTTTCTCCGCATCCTGAATTCTGCTGCTTCATCCAACATGACTTCAACATTCATGTGGTTGACACATTCAGCACCCTAATTTCTAAGTCCCTTGGTCTAATCTAGAGAGACCATGGTTTTCATTTCATTTATTCATTGTTTCCAACTGGACTCTGTCCTAAGGGAATCTTAAATTTAAAAATCCTCTTCATGGGGTGCCTGTGTGGCTCAGTCAGTTGAGTGACGCCTCTTCATTTAGGCTCAGGTCATGATCTCAGGGTCATGAGATTGAGCCCTGAATCGAGCTCTGTGCTCAGTGAGGATTCTGCTTGGGATGCTCCTTCTCCCTCTGCCTTCTCCGCACCCCCTGCTTGAGTGGTCTCTCTCTCTCAAATAAGTAAATAAATCTTTTAAAAAATAATCCTCTTCATGATATATCACTCCAAAGAATTACTATATCTTTTTTTTAAGTTCTTTTAATTTTTTTTTTTTTAGAGAGGGAGGTTGGGGGAGGCAGAGGGAGAGAGAGAATCTTCAGCAGCCTCCATGTCCAGCATGGTGCCTGACAGTGGGCTTGACCTCATGACCCTAGATCATGACCTGAGCTGAAATCAAGAGTCAGACCCTTAACCGAGAGAATCCTAACTATTTTGAATGATTCCACAACTTTAGACATTAGAGTCACTCTAAATTCATGATATCCAACCTCAAAAATCAGGAGTCCCTGACTTTTCATTAGCCACATTTATTTTACTCTCATTATGAGATATTTCGGGCATTTGGACCTTTTCCACTAGCCTCAAACCTGGACCCCCAACTCCTGCTCCATTTCACTTCCTGTAGAAAACCCTGTAGAAACAGAAAAAGATTCCTCGCAATTTTCTAACTCCTACAAAACCCCACAGAAGGGTCTGAATCCACGCCCATCTTTTTGTTTTTCTCTCTTTACAATGAATAATGTAGAAGGCTATGATTTCTATCTTATTTTATTCTTCTAATCCATGTTTCTGGGTTTTCCACTAACTCAGGAACCATAGACTCATTACCCTTCCCTGTTATATTTTCAACTTTTATCTCTACTGATCATCAGCATTTAAATACACATATCTCTTCCCAACTTCAGTAAAAACTAAACCAAACCAAACACAAAATTTCTCCTCCTTGACTCTTTGTACCTTTTTCATGTACTATTTAACCTACCCCAATATGAACACTGTCTCTATCATACCACTAAAACTACTTTCTCAAAGACCAAGAAACACTTGTTGCAGAGTGCAACCCTAAAAGCTTTGCCTTTACTTTTACTTTAAAAGCTCACATTTTTTGAATTCATAGACAACACTTGCTATCATTTTTCCAGTCCCCCAGGCCATACTTCTTAACCTTCTTTCTAGGCATCTTCCTCTGACTATTCTTTAAAAGCTGTTCTTCAGGTTTCTCTTTTAGCCATTCATTTCTTCTCTTTACTGATTTAATTCTATGGCTCCAAGTCAACGATTTCCAAATCTATTACCTGCAACTCAGACCTCTCTCTTGAAATCCACACAGCTATATCCAACAATCTCTTGGACTTCCCCCCTAGGAATTTCCAACTAAATGTATCAAAATATAAACTTCTAGTCTTTTCCACTACCCTCTCTAAAATTCCTTTTCCTCTTCTATTTCAACATTAATGAATGACAGCAACAATCCGATTTCCAAAGCCAGTAATCCTTCCTCTCTCACATTATATTCAATTCATTCCCATGTTTGCGAAAGTCTGTTTCTGAAGTTGCCCTTAAAATATTCCCGGGTGGCTCAGTTGGTTAAGCCTCTGACCTGGGCTCAGGTCATGATCTCAGGATTCTGGGATAGAGCCTTGAATCAGGCTTCCTGCTTAGTAGGGAGTCTGTCCCTCCCCCGATCATGTTCTCTCTCTATCACATAAATAAATGAAATCTTTAAAAAAAAATTCCCTCCCTGTTTCTCAGCACTGCTACTTCTCTGATCTAACCATCTGCATAATTCCAATAGTTTCCTAATTGGGCTTCTTGCTTCCAATCTCTCACCAGTTCATTTCTAGATTTTTCAGAAATTCAGTCTAGTATATGAATTTCTTCCCTAATACTTTTCAGTGGTTCCCAGAAAGGTCACAAATCCTCCATGCTCTATTAATCTTTATCTTTAGATGCTATACCTCATTGCTTTGTTGCTTCTATCTAAAACACACACACCCACATACACACACACTCGTTCCATGTTCCATCCATATCGAACTACCCACTGTTTCATGTTCTATTTTGACATCGGTTGTTCTGTTCATGTACCATTTGTTCAGAAAACTTCCTCATTCAGCCCAATGCTTCTTCTCTTGCCTCCTATACACTTTTAATTTTTATTTTTTTGACTAAATTGTGTCACCTCCTATTTGTCCTTTAGCCTCAGCGTCTCATCTCAGACACAACTTTCCCAGAAACCTTCCCATAATCTGTACCGAGTGATTTAACTTCAAATAGAGTCCATTCTTTCTCATTATCACTACTCACCCCATCACTGTGACCATTCCAAAGAATACTGTGGGTTGGAGGGGTGGAATGAGAAATGAGTTTGATTTGGGATGTGGAGTGTTTAAGATGACCTGGTTTTATCTATGAAGAAATGGTTAGCAGATAGATGAGTATAAAGGCCTGAAGCTTGAGGAAGAGGTTTGAGGTTGAGATACAGATTTGGGAATTTTCAGAATATGGGTGATAACTGAGACCATGGAGGGGATGAGATTTTCAGAGAGCGTGTGTAGGATGAGAAAATAAGAGAAGAGAGGAGAAGAGAGACGGCAAGGAGAGGACGGGAGGGAGGGATCAGAGCATGGAGTGGGGTGAAAGTTGGTTGGCCCCACCAGCATACAGTCTTGGTTCTTTTGATAACCAGAGTCATAATTTCCTCTTGGAGAATTACATCCTTCCCCATTGAATTCATTCTTGGTACGTTGCAAATCAATTTCTCTGCCCTGTTCTAACTAAGGAATGAGATTAAAATCTATGTCACTACATCTTGAATACAATAACACAAGGACAGGAAAATTAAAAAAAAAAGTTGGAGAATATTTATTTTAGATCATGCAGTCTAATGAAACTCTTAATTTGTTCATGAAGCTTAGATCGCCAAGACTTCCTTGGCGTTCCATCCATTTATAAATAAATCTGGTTCTTAAGCCTTTACTTTGAGCCAGGGAATTACAGATGCATTTTCAACAAATTCCATTCTGGTTTAAAATGGCCAGAGACAGTTTTCTTTTTTCTTTTCCTCTTGCCATCCACTAACTAGTTACACTAAAGAAAAGAACACTCATGGGATTTGCATTTGTATGTAGGATACTGAGAAATTCCCAGTGAGATGGAATGACATGTAAGAGTGTCATTCAAGATGTTTTAAAAGCCAAAGAATTGTTTAAAAAAGGGAAACAAGTATTTCAAGATGAAAGTCATTGCTATTAGGCAATTTAACTATTTTATTGGTTTTATTAAGTGAAGGAATAAATGAAAAACATATGAATGAATTTTTAAAAAGCTGTTGCTATATCAATTTTATGATTTTAATTATTTGCCAATTTTTGTTTATTAATTCTTTTCTTCTTGTAGGCTGTTTTGTTTTGTTTCTCCCTTTATAACTTTTGTTTTGAATGCATAACTATTTTTTTTTAAAAGACTTTATTTATTTGAGGGAGAGAGCATGAGTTGGGGGATAGGGGCAGAGGGAGAGGGAGAGGGAGAATCAGACTCCCTGCTGATCAGGGAGCCTGATGTGGGGCTCGATCCCAGGACCCTGAGATCACGACCTGAGCCAAAGTCAGACGTATAACTGACTGAGCCACTCAGGTGTCCCTGAATGTGTAACTATTTTATCCTCATTGTTCCTTCACTAGAAATCAAAGTGTTTAAGGTATACATTTGTTCTTGAGTAAAGCTTTATTATCTCATTGTTTTTATATTTTTGTTATTGCTACTCTAAGAATATCCTCCTTTTTTAACTTTGACCGAGAAAGTGAGTTTTAAAAATATTAAAGTATTTGGGGGGGCACCTGGGTGGCTCAGTTGGTTAAACGACTTGCCTCCGGCTCAGGTCATGATCCTGGAGTCCCAGGATTGAGTTCCGCATCGGGCTCCCTGCTCAGCAGGGAGTCTGTTTCTCCCTCTGAGCCTCCTCCCTCTCATGCTCTCTGTCTCTAATTCTCTCTCTCTCAAATAAATAAATAAAATCTTAAAAAAAAAATTAGAGTGTTTGGTATGTCTTATTTTATTTTTAGAAATAGTACTTCTAACTTTTTTTGTATTAAGGTTATAGAATGTGGCATTATTTCTGGTTTTGGGGGGTTATTGCAAGTCATGTATTTTGTGTGATATAAAATACATTTTATTTTATTATTCTTTTAAAATACATTTTAAAATAAACGTTCTACGGACACTTATTTTCAGCTTACAAATTTCGACACATACTAATATAAACAAAGTTTTTTCACTATAATATTCAGTTAGTTATATCCATTATTTCTGGTCTTCTTGACCTGCTATGGAGCTGGGTGAGTGAGGGAAAATCTCTCATTATGGTGACATTTCCACTATTCTTGCCATTTTAGCTTAATGTGTGAGATTAAAACATAAAGATTCATGAGAGTTATCTTCCCCATTGTGAATTATATTCTTTATAATTAAAAAGTACCTTTCCCTTTTCACTTGCTTTGAATCCAGTGTAGTCTGATATTAATAGTTGAGTTCATGCGTGTTTTTCACTTAAGAGTCTGCTCTGTATCATTGTCTGTTCCTTTACATGCAATGCGGTCTTGCTCAATCAGTCCCTGTTAGCCATATTTTGCATACAGTTTTTGTTTTTTGTTTACTGGGTTTTTGTTCATTTGTTTAACAATCTGAATCTGTTTTTTTTGTTTGTTTGTTTCCTTTTTGGAAATAGGTGAATTTATCCATTTCCCCTTATAGTTATGTTTGGGCTTAATTTTGCTCTATTAGATTTCCTGTTTTTACTGACTTCTTTCTCAAAACTGCCTGTTTCCTGATTTCCACAACATCATCGAGGTCATTCTTTAATCCTCCTCATTATCATAGTAATGTATTTGAGTTACAGTCATAATCACTATGAATAAACAACATGATAATTTCTCTCTCTGTATACAATAGACCTATTGATATACTTGAATACATTATATTTATATGTGTGTGTATATATGTATTGTATGTGTATATGTCGGTCTGTCTGTATGTATATTTCATCTTTATAACGAATGACCCAACATGGCACATACTTTTTACTGAGGCACACATTTTATTATTTTATTTTTTATTTTTATTTATTTGAGAAAGAGAGAGAGAGAGCACAAGCAGGGGGAGCAGCAGAGGGAGAGGGAGAAGCAAGCTCCCCTCTGAGCAGGGAGCCAGATACGGGACTCGATCCCAGGACCCTGGGATCATCACCTGACCTGAAGGCAGATGCTTAACACCTGAGCCACCCACACGCCCACTGAGGCATATATTTGAATATAGTTTTAGAGATGAGAATCCGAGGTTCAGTGAGATTAAACAACTTACCCCAAGTGAACTGGCAAGTTGATAGCCCTGACACTTTAGCTCATTGCACAATACGACTTTTGTTGTCTTTCTTAGGACTCTTGCACTACTCTGATTCTCCCTTCTTGATTTGGTCTCTGTATTAATTCATTTGTTCACTCATTCATTGACTCAACAAATATATTTTAAGCAGTTAACTCTAGTATTCTACGCTCTGGGGACAGGCAGTGAACAAAATGGACCAACATGTCTACCCTCATGAACCATAAATAAAAGTGACATCTTGAGAGTGTTCATTGTGCTAGAGCAGGGGAGTAAATGGTGAAAGGAAATGATAACTTTAAGGAGAATCTTTGCCTACTGAGTTAGTTTTAGGATGACTTCTGGTTGGAAGTGGGGCTTTCTTCTCCTCAGGGGTTTGTTTCTCTTTATTTGTCACAAGAGGATAAAAATTCAATTCCCATATTAGCTAATTACATAAGCATATATTTTTCTTATGGACACTATAATGCAATAATAACAATGGTAATGATAATTAATAATAAATAATAGTTATTTTTGCTTATGCTAGCTTCTAGGATGTATACAATCAACTTCAATCTCCCCCCAGCAAGAATATTCCTCCATTCTAGTGTGCTGTACATCCTGGTTTGCCAACTACAGGTCTAATTTCATTTCTTGTTTGAACATAATCATTAGTAATCCTTTCACTTTTTTAAAAAATAAGAAAGCTTTTAAATTACATGAAAAAAATCTCTAAGATCTACTGCTAAATAGAGAAAGCAAAGTGCATAGCAGCATACGTGATACGTAAGTATTTGTCTAAAAATGATAGAAAGGAAAAATAGACACAGATAGATTTTCTTGACAGACATGTAAAATTTCTCCAGCAGGATACACAAGAAAGTGATAACTAGTTTGCTGAGTCTGGGAGGTAGGCTTTTGCTATGCATAGTTTTTATACTTTTGAATTGTGTGATTATATTAGCTAGGGCAAAAAAAAAATTAAATTTAAAGGAAACAAAAACAGTGCTTAACTATTGAACACAAATAAAATTCTATAGAAATCATGGATGGTTAAGGTCAAATGATGCATATTTGTGAAAGATTATGAATATTGGCTAAGAAAATCATGCTTCTGAAGGCTTTCTGAGGCTTCAGTGAAATTTGATTGTGAATTCTTTTCATCCTTTGCCTAGTGATCATATCCTTGCACTTTTTCATAATAAATTATATTTTCAGAACAGTTTTAGATTTACAGAAAAGTTGAGAGGCTATTACAGAGAGTTCTTATATACTCCACACCCAGGTTCCCCTGTTATTAACATATTATTAATATGGTACATTTGTTAGAACTAAGGAACCAATACATGATTGTTAACTGAAGGCCATATTTTATTCAGATATCCTTAGTTTTACCTATGTCTTTTTTCTGTTTCAAGATCTCACTCAAGAACCCACATTATGTTTAATTGTCCTCTTTTTAGGGTTCTCTTGGCTGTGACCATGTATCAGACTTTCCTTGATTTTGATGACCTAGACTATTCTGAGGAGTCTACTCTATTATTTTGCAGTATGCCTCACCATTGGAATTTATCTGATGTTTTTCTCATGATTAGGCTGGAATTGTAGGTTTGGGAGTGGAAGACAATAGAGATAAAAATGCCATGATGATCACATCATAATACAGGTACTTACTGTCAATGTAATTTATCATCGTAGATACTGACCTTAATCACCTGACTGAGGAAGTGTGGATTAGGTTTCTCTGTTGTAAAGTTACGTCCCCACCTTCTTTTTCTGGAGGGAAGGCACTGTGGCAGCCCATACTTCTGGAATGACAATTTATGGCCCCACCCCTGCCAATGGCGAAGTATCTCCATAAATTACTTGGAATTCTTCTACAGAGATTTGTCTCTTCTCTCTTATTTATTTACTTATCTAGTCATCTGTTTATATTGACATAGACTTACTCGCTTTGGAAAGTGTCCCCTGTTTAGATGATAAGTAATGTATTTATTGTCTGTGCCTATGAATCATAACCCCATTTTGTTTTGCATTGGTCTCATATTTGTCACTTATTTTATGCTTCAGTTGTTGTGCTCTGTTGCACATTCTGTGTCGCACATGTGTAATTCTGGGCAATTGTGGAGGATAAATAATTTCATATGCTATACAAATGGACAGAGGAAAACAAATACACAGGAAGAGGTTTTTGGTGGGCCAGTGCTGCAAAAACATCAGAACAGGCTGTGTCTGTGTGAATCAGAACGCATACATGGAACAGCATAAATTTGAACCACATGAACAGATTTATTTAAGAATCCATGTACTTGCAACTTGGCTATCAGTCATCTCACCCTTGAGAAGACAGAATAAGTTACTCTGGGCAGCTTCAAGGAAGATTTAATTTGAGATTGATGTTTTCTCCTCAGAGAGTCTATTCTTCCATTCTTCCAGGCAGCCTCACTGACATCATCCCTGTTTACAACGTATCTCCTAAGCAAAACCCATTCAGGAGCACAAGGCCATGCGGAGGGCACAGTGTCGCTGCATGCATCAAGTGTGTAGTTTTATTCACTACACTTGGTAGGGCACCCGCCCTGGGTAAGAGCCATCTATATTCCTCAGTTCTTGGAACCAGAGTATAGCTCTTCCTAATTTTAACCGACTTAGAGCTAAAAACAAAAGGCTTTATGTAGAAAGTTATCCTATTGACTTTTCTGGTCCCCTCTTCTTCCTGCTCTTCCTTCTCAACAGAATGAAGTTGCTATAAACACTTGTGTATCCACCTGAAGTTAATGTAACATTATGTGTCAACCGTACTTCAATAAAAAATTGTGTATAAGTTTTTGTGTGGACATATGATTTTATTTTCTTTGGATATTCTCCCAAAACTGGCTGAGTCATATAGTAGATATATGTTTAATGTTAAAAGAAATTGTCAAACTATTTTCTAAAGTTCTGTAAAAGTTTGTATTCCCAGCACCACCAGAGTATGAGAGTTCCAGTTTCTTCACATACTTGACAACACTTGGTTTAGTCAGTTGTTTTAGTTTTAGACATTCTAGCGGGTATGCAGTTCTGTCTCATGGTTTTACCAAACAGCTTTCATTGGTGATATGTAATATAGTCTGGTAGAACTCTCCTTATTTAAAAAAAAATATTATTATAGTAAAAAATATTTTGTTTACCAAAAATGTCTGAATGGGAAGTCAGCAGAGAGGAAGAAAAACCATGAGAGGGACACCTGGGTGGCTCAGTTGGTTAAGCATTTGCCTTCGGCTCAGGTCATGATCCTAGGGTCCTGGGATCAAGTCCCATATCGGGCTCCCTGCTCGGCAGGGAGCCTGCTTCTCCCTCTCCCTGCTTGTGTTCCTTCTCTCGCTGTCTCTCTCTCTCTGTCAAATAAATAAATAAAATCTTAAAAAAAAAAAAAGAAAAGAAAAACCATGAGAGACTCTTAACTATAGGAAACAAACTATAGGGTTGCTGGAGGGGAGGGGTGTAGGGGGATGGGGTAATTGGGTGATGGGCATTAAGGAGGGCATTTGATGGAATGAGTACTGGGTGTTATACGCAACTGATAAATTACTGAACACTCCATCTGAACCTAATGATGTACTATACATGGGCTAACTGAATTTAAATTAAAAAAGGGAACATTTAAAAAAACAATTCAAAATCCTTTCCAAAAGTTTATGTAGCATTATTTTACAGGTTAGCATAAAATGCATTTATGTTTATTAGTTTGTTTACTTAAACAAACATCTATTAAGTATCTATTATATGCTAAGCTCTGTGTTAAGAATGTGCTGGCCATACAAGGATGGATTAGATGTTTTTCTTGTTCTTATAAAGTCTGTAGTCTGGGGGTGAGGAGAGTGGGCATTTTAGACATAGTAGAAGTCAAATCACAGTACATGGTTGGATATTTTGGTTTTGATGTCATGTGAGAATAAGGAAGGAAAAAAAAAACAACACTGAAGGATCCCAATACTTAAGATACATAGAGAACATAGGTCAAGGAAAGGAAATGAGAAGTCAAAATTAGACATTGAAGGGAACCGAAAGAGAGAGAAATTTGAAGATTTCAGAAGAGGAAAATTCTTCGAGTGGAGCACAAATCTTGAGGAGAGGTCCGCTATTGAGATTTTCTTTGTATCACTTTTTTCCTAAAGTCATTTTAAAAAAAAATCCAAATTGTATTTTAGTAATTTATTTATCTTGTTATAAGCAAACCATACAGTTTTATTTCTTTTTCAATATTTATTCCCAGTATTTCTGTTTATACCTTTGTGTATCATCCAAACTTCAAAGACACTATTTTAACCCTTGTAGTGACCACCCCGATTTTGTCCCAATTTTAAAGAAGATGACTGGGATTTGGGGTTGAGTTTAATATTAATCCTGTTTCAAAGAATTTTGTTTTTATCATATTAAGGTAGAAACTCTTTCTTCCTGTTCCCAGTTTAACTAGAAATACATGCTGAACTTTTATTGAATATTTTTCTGACACTAACTGAAATACATATGCATACAATATACATATACATACAATATTTATGTATCTAAATCTCTTTTAACCTATGGTAATGATGTTCATCCTTGGCTCACTCTATTTTCACTCAGCTGCAGACAGTTAAGACTTTCAAGGCCCATACTGTGGCCCTGTCCTAGCAGCAGTATTTTGGTAAATTTGGACCACCTTGGGTGTTAGAAATTAGTGTTATTCTCCCAAACCTAGAATCCAGCGTGTCTCTAATGAGCTTTCATTATATATGTCCACTCTGGCCCCTCTGCTTCTTGCTGACTCTGTGTGTGACTTACCCATCTCCTTTTGTCCTATCATGGAGGTCTCCTTCAGTCTGTTGGGGAGTTCTTCCTTCCTCATCCACCTACACAGGATGAGGGTGTGGTGCTTCCTGAAATCTCCCTCCCAATGTATTTGAAAAGTTACCAAATAAGTGATTTGAATCCAATCCTTGTCTCAGCGTTTCCAACTGAGGGAACACAAACTAAGACACTTGGCTACTGATTTACTTTCCCTGATCGCATAATGATACGTCTTAAAGGACCAAGTCCTGCCTGGAGTCAAACACATTTGGCCCTAGTCTGAAGACACTTATATATTGACCACTTTCGTAATTTTTACTCTTCATTAACTATCCCCCCTTCCCCCACAAAAAGAGCCAAACCTACAAAGCTGGATCCTATCTGCTGAATCTTGCTCCAACATGAACAGACTACTTTTTAATTCCACATCTCAGTGACCAGATTATACTCATTTGGATATGAGATAGAGTTGAAATTTGCTATAGTTCTTCGTACATTGATTTGTAATGTTGGATAACCTCTAAGGAAGTTAAACATTCTAAACATTATATTTTCAAATTATATTTTTCTTTCTATCTGAGCCTAGATTTAGATACCACTTTCTATAAACTTTGCCAGACATATAGGACAATTGAGCCTTGACCAATGTGGGGGTTGGGGCATCAAGCCCCCTGCAGTTGAAAACCTACTTAGAACTTTTTGCTCCCCCAAAACTTAACTAATAATAGCTTACTGTTGACCAGAAGCCTTACCAATAACGTAAACAGTTGATTAACACATATTTTGTATGATATATGTGTTATATACTGTATTTTTATAATACAGCAAACTAGGAGAAAAGAAAATGTTATTAAAAATATCACAAGGAAGAGGGGGCCTGGGTGGCTCAGTCAGTTAAGCATCCAATTTTTGGTTTTGGCTCAGGTCGTGATCTCAGGGTCGTGAAATTGAGCCCCATGTCGGGCTCCTTGCTCAGTGCGGAGTCGGCATGAGATTCTCTCTCTCTCCCCTTCTGCCCCTCCCAACCCCACTCATGCTCTCTCTCTCTCTCTCTAAAATAAATAAATAAACTTTCAAAAAAATCATAAGGAAGAGAAAATACATTTACAATACTATATTTATCAAAAAAAATTTGCCTGTAAATGGACCCACACTGTTCAAACCCATGTTGCTCAAAGGTCAATTTTAAATACGTTAACTGCATCTCTCTATTTTCTTTCTCACTCCCTCACTCCCTTCCTTCCTACTTTGGGTGTGTGTTTAAAGCATTCTTTAGTTGATAGCTTACTGAACTTATTTTTACATTTTTCTTAGAAAAAGCATTTAAATTTAGGGCTCTAACCTTAAACACTGTTTTGATTAGATCTCATGGGAACTATATGAAATGTTTTGATTTTCACAGTTTTTTAAACAATGTTATTATGTATTCAATTTTCTCTTGACCAAGTTGTTATTTAGAAAATACTTCTAAACCTTTTAGTATATAGTATTTGGTGTTTATTTAATTTCATATAATTAATTTAAAAACTTCTATGAATTATATTTTAAAAGTAGTATAATTACATCAGAAATTGTGCATAATGTTAAAAAAGCAAATCCATCATCCTAAAACAATTATTTAGGTCCATTTGGTAAATTTCTATAATTTTTCCCCCCACATGCATACTTGTTTTTTGGAATTGTTCAAATAAGTATTTTTAAAATTATATTGTCTTCATTTATTTCTATCAGTTGCTCCAAAAACATAGCAGTTTGTTATTTACTATCATGCTGTAAGCATTTCCCATATTGCTGCATAAGTGTTTATAATTATTAAATTAATTTAAAATGCAAGATATTCTACTGACTGAATGTGCTATAATTTGATCATTTCTTTATCATTGGACATTTAATTTATTTGTATTTGGGGGCTATGATAAATAATGCTGAATTAAATTTATAACTTTTTCTGTGTTTGGGGTTGTTTCCCTAAGACAGATTTACATAAAAGGGGTTCTGGCACAGAAAGTATAAATTTTTTATGGCTCCTAATAAAATGCCAAATTGCTTTCCTAAAGTGTTGGAGCATTTAAAAATGCAATCAGATATGTAAGAGAGTAGCCATTTCTTTATTCCCTTGCCAGCATGAGATATTATCATTTAAAACCATTTTTTCCTAAAGAGATTTAAAAGGGAAATGTGTTTTCATTGCATTTCTTTTATTTTTCATAAATGTGTGCATATGTTGCACTTCCTAGTTTTTGAATGATCTATTCATGTCCTTTGACCATTTTTCATGTTTATCTGGCATAACATATATCTTTCTAGATGATGTTAATATTTTTATTAAGAAAACATCAATGTACTGCATTTATCATACATTGTATTTTAATCTGAGAGACAACTCTTAATGATCATAATGGTGAGAACAATATTTGGTTCTCAATAGACTTCAGGAGATACACTCAATGTGCCTTACTCATATTCTATTTGTTTTTTTGTTTGTTTGCTTGTTTTTTATTGAAGTATAATTAACTCACAGTGTTATATTAGTTTCAGGTATACAAATATAAGGACTCAACAAACATACACATTACTCAGGGCTCATCAAGATAAATGTATTCTTGATCCCCTTTATCTATTTCTCCCCAGCCACCTTGCCTCTGGCAGCCATCAGTTTGTTCTCTGTATTTAAGAGTCTTGATTTTTTTGTTTGTCTTTTTTCTTTGTTCATTTGTTTTCTTTCTTAAGTTCCACATATGAGTGAAATCATATAGTATTTGTCTTTCTCTGACTGACTTATTTGACTTAGTATTAAACTCTCTAGATCTATCTATGTTGTTGCAAATGTAAGACCTCATTCTCTTTATGGCAGAGTAATATTCCTCTGTGTGTGTGTGTGTGTGTGTGTGTGTGTATGTGTGAGACATCTTTTTTATCCATTAATCTATGGGGTAGAGCCTGGGTTGTTTCCATATCTTGGCTATTATATGGCCATTATCAATAATGCAACAATATACATAAGGATGCATGCACTTTTTTCAATTAGTGTTTTCATTTTTTGGGGGGCGTAAATATCCAGTAGTGGAACTACTGCATCACATGGTAGTTCTATTTTTACTTTTTTGAGGAACCTCCATACTGTTTTCCACAGTGACTATACCAATTTGCATTTCCACCATCAGTGCATGAGGGTCTCATTTTCTGTACATTCTTGCCAACACTTGTTTCTTGTCTTTCTATTCTAACCATTCTGACAGGTGTAAAATGATTATTTCATTGTGGTTTTGATTTGCGTTTCCCTAATGTTTAGCAATGTTGAGCATCTTTATTTGTGTCTGTTGGCCATTTATGTATCTTCTTTGGAAAAATGTCTATTCAGGTCCTCTACCCATTTTTATTCAGATTATTTGTGGGGTTTTTTTTTTGGCACTAAGTTGCATATGTTCTTTATATATTTTGGATATTAATGCCTTATTGGATATATCATTTGCAAATATCTTCCTCTGTTCTGTAGACTGCCTCTTCATTTTGTTGGTTGTTTCCTTCACTATGCAAAAGCTTTTTATTTTGATGTAATCCCACTAGCTTAATTTTGCCTTTTTTTTTTTTTTTGCTTGAAGAGATAATCTAGAAAAAAGTTTCTACAGCCAATGTCAAAAAAATTACTGCCTAGGTTTTCTTCTAGGACTTTTATGGTTTTCGTCTCCCATTAATTCTTTAATGCATTTTGAGTTTATTTTTGTGGATAGTATAAAACTGTGGCCCAGTTTCATTCTTTAGCCTGTAGCTGTCCAGTTTTTTCCACAACTTTTTTGGAGATGCTGTCTTTTCCTCATTGTATATTCTTGCCACTTTTGATGTAGATTAATTGACCATAAAAGTGTGGGTTTATTTCTGAGTTCTCTATTCTGTTCCATTAACTATGTGTCTAGTTTTGCATTAGCACCATATTGCTTTGATTACTACAGCTTTGAAATCTGGGACTGTGCTAAATCCAGCTTTGCTGTTCTTTATCAAGATTGCTTTGGGTATTTGTGGTCTTTTATGGTTCAATACTAATTTTTGGATTATTCATTCTAGTTCTGTGAAAAATATTGCTGGCATTTTCAAAGAGATTGCATTAAATCTAGATTGTTTTGGACAGTGTGGACATTTTAACAACATCGGTTGTTCTAATGCACAAACATGGAATATCTTTCCATTTGTTTGTGTCATCTTCAATTTCTTTTGTCAATGTTTTATATTTTCAGAGTACAGGTCTTTCATCTCCTTGGTCAAGTTTATTCCTAGGTATTTTCTTCTTTCTGGTGCAATGATAAATGAGATTGTTTTCTTAATTTCCTTTTCTACTACTTTATTATTAGTGTATAGAAATGCAACAGATTTCTGTATATTAATTTTGTTTGTTTTTTAAAAGATTTTATTTATTTATTTGACAGAGAGAGAGAGAGCACAAGTAGGCAGAGGGAGACAGAGAAGCAGGCTCCCCACTGAGCAGAGAGCCTGGGTGGGGCCCAATCCCAGAACCCTGGGATCATGACCTGAGCTGAAGGCAGATGCTTTACCGACTGAGCCACCCAGGCACCACTGTATATTAATTTTGTATCCTGTGATTTTATTGAATTCACTTATCAGTTGTAGTAGCTTTTTGGTGGTGTCTTTAAGGTTTTCTATATACCATATTGTGTCATCTAGAAATAGTATTAGTTTTACTTCTTCCTTACTAATTTGGATGGCTTTTATTTTTCCTTCTTGGTTTTTTTTTTGTTGTTGTTGTTGTTGTTTTTGCTGTGGCTAGGACTTCCAGTACTATATTGAATAAAAGTATTGAATAAAAGTGGTGAGAGTGAACATCCTTGTCTTATTCCTGATCTTAGAGGAGAAGCTTTAAGTTTTTCACCATGAATATGCTATTAGTTGTGGGTTTTTCATATATGACCTTTATTATGTTGATGTATGTTCCCTCTACACCTACTTTGTTGAGAGTTTTTATCATGAATGGATGTGGTCCTTTCTCAAATGCTGCTTCTGCTTCTATTGAGATGATCATATGGTTTTTATTCTTTCCCATATTAATGTGATGCATCACATTGATTGATTTGTGAATATTGAGCCACCCTTGCATCTCTGGAATAAATCCCACTTGATTGTGGTGAATTTTTTTAATGTATTGCTGGATTTGGTTTGTTAATATTTTCTGGAGCATATTTGCATCTATGTTCATCATTGACCCATAGTTTTCTTTTTTTTGTAGTATCTTTATCTGGATTTGGTATCAGAGTAATGCTGGCTAAATAACATACTATTAAAAAATGAATATGTCACCCAAGAAACTGAAGATGAAATTTCAAAAAATACATGGAGACAAACGAAAATGAAAACACAATGGCCCCAAATCTTGGGGATGCAGGAAAAGCTGTTCTAAGTGGGAAAATCATAGCACTACAGGCCTACCTCAAGAAATAAGAAAAATCTCAAACAACCTAACCTTACACTTAAAGGATCTAGAAGAAGAAGAAAAAACATAGCCCAAATCAGAGTAGAAGGAAGGGAATAATAAAGATTAGAGCAGAAATAAATGAAATATAATATAAAAAAATAGAACATATCAATGAAACCAGGGGCTGGTTCTTTGAAATGCTCAATAAAATTGATAAACTTTTAGTCAGACTCAATCAGAAAAAAAAAAAAAAGAGAGAGAGAGAGGACTCAAATAAATAAAATCAGAAGTGAAGGAGGAGAAATAGCAACTGACACAATAGAAATACACAGGATTGTAAGAGACTACTATGCAAATTATATGCCAAGAAATTGCACAATGTAGAAGAAATGGATACATTCCCAGAATCATATAAGCTTCCAAAACTTAATCAGGAAGAAATAGAACATTGCTGGTAATTGTTACCAGCAATGAAATTGAACTAGTTACCAAAAAAAACTCCCAACACACAAAATCCAGGACCAGATGGCTTCGCAGGTGAATTCTACCAAACACTTAAAGAAGAGTTAATACCTAGTCTTCTCAAACTATTCCAAAAAAATAGAGGAGGAAGGAAAGCTTCCAAAATCATATTGTTTGATTAAATATATTCATACACCATATTTAAGTCACAAAATGTGTAAATATTATAAAGTTAGATCCCAAAAGAGTCAGAAAAACATAAAAGTCTCATAAATAGCCACCATCCAACTGTCACCTGTCAGCATCAACATTTATCAATTAATCAGTGGTTTCCAAGTCGCTTTGCTGGATTGATTGCATGGATCAGAAAATATATTAATTTTTTTAAATTCACAGATAGAAAAGAGAAAATGGCCCATTGTTGACTTGAAGCAATCTCTACCCAGACTTTTTCCTCCTGCATAGGCAGTCAGGGGACAGAAGCGTCCCCTGAGAGGAGTGAGGACAGCTAGAACAGGGGTGGTTTATCAAAGATAGTTGGTGACTCCTGCATAGTCTTTTGACCATGACAATTACCATGGTCTAAGACAATTCTCAGTAAGTCCAGATGGGTAAATTAACATATTCAGCCCTGTAGGACTGGTCATTGTGCCTGGAGTGGGGTCTGTTGGAGCCATCAAGTGTCCAGGAGGTCCTTCCCAAGCTGAACAGAATTGCTCCTCCTGATGCACTCTTGCATTTCTCCTTGTGTCCGAGATGAGGAGTAAAATCTAAGAGTGGGTATGGCTGGGAGTGGAGGTTTTCTCTTCTTTTGGAATTTTGTTTCCTGCCACCCCAAGAGTTCCACCCTCTTCCCTGCCTCTCTGTCACCTTAGCAGCACCCATCCCCTGTGGTTGTTCAGCTACTCAGAGAAAAAAAAAAATGAAAACAAAGCAACTTTGGGAGATAGAATCTGCCCCCAGGTCTTTGCTCCACCTTCAGTTTGCCCTGTGGATTATTGAAGGTAGTGAAGCCAGGGATTTCCACCTGGAGTCTAGCCCAACCTGCAAGAGACCTCTTGCAGTTGTGTGAATGAATTAGGTTCATAAAGTACTTAGAACAGAGCCTGGCACAAAGTCAACTCTTAATAAGTGAAAGCTATTATCTTCTATATATTGGTGAGCTCTGTTTCTCAGCTTCTCCCTAGATAAAGTTGTCACATGATTACCAATGGCTTCTTGTTAGAACTTATAGTGTTGAAATAAAAAAACACACCCTGTGTGTTTAATGTTAAGCTGTGTGTTTAATGTGTACAATTTTTAAAAATTTTCCTATAAATTTTTTGGAATCTTTTCAATTCTTTTTTCTTTGTTTTAGTAAAAGAAGAGGAAAATGCAATATTATTTTTCCATGGTTGTGAATACTATAATCAAGAACAAGAATTCTAGTTCTTGATTACAATGGATTAAAATGGAAGGCTATGGGTGTTCCTGTAGAATATCTAGCATATAACTGGTGCTTAATAAACAATAATATCTAAAACTTATATAGCACTTGTGCCAAGTATAATTCTAAGTGCTTTACCTATATTAACTCATCAGTCTTTTAATCTACTTCTATAAAATTGGCAGCAATATTTTCTTCATTTTGTGGCTGAGGAACTCAGACACAGAAACTTGCCCAAGATTATTAAGCTGGTATAGCACATGTGGAATTCAAAGCAAGATGTAATATATATACATGCATATACATATATTTATATATGCATATATATACATTTATATGTATATATAAAATATATGTATTTATATGTATATATATAAATGTATTGTGTATATATATGTATTTATATGTATAAGCAAGATACAAATCAAGAGACATATATGTAGGTATATATATTAAATATATATTTGTATGTATATATAAAATATATTTTTGTGTGTAAATGTATTATGTATATAATAAATAGGTATTTATATGTATAAACTTGTATCTCTATATATTTAAGAACCTGTAGTGTTAATCACTACATTCTATTGTCTCTAAAAACATCTAGTGAAGCATAGGCGAACTTCAAAAATGACTTTTAAGACTAATTCATACTGATGGGCAATGGCATAGTCTTATAGTGATGGGAGATCTAAGCGATTAATTAATTAGTTTAAAAAGATTAGGCATGAAATCATATATATAATAGAGTATATATAGCTTATATAAGTGTATGAGTGCATGGTTATATGGGTTAAAATACATGTGTAGGGGCGCCTGAGTGGCTCAGTCGTTGAGCGTCTGCCTTCGGCTCGGGTTATGATCCCAGGGTCCTGGGATCGAGCCCCGCATTGGGCTCCCTGCTCTGCAGGAAGCCTGCTTCTCCCTCTCCCACTCCCCCTGCTCTTGTTCCCTCTCTCGCTGTGTCTCTCTCTGTCAAATAAATAAATAAAATTAAAAAAAAAAAAAACATGTATAATTAAGGATATAAAAAATTAAGAATGGGTTAGATTATGTGTTTTCCTTTATATGTGTTCTAATGAGATATACAAATGTGCATAGGTATTTTAACATCGTAGATGCAGTCTAATAAGAAGATACACCTTCACATAAACAGAAAACAAATGACCACACTGGGTAATCATTTTTTTTTTTTTAAGCTTGGAGACTATGGACACATATATTACATAACCATGTTTAAATCTTTCTGGCTTCTTTATGCTTTATCACTAGAACAATGAGATTTAATCATACAAAGAAAGAAAATTTTGAAAGTGAAAAAGGCCACTAAAAAGAATTATTTGAAATAATCACCTATTACATGAAAATTAGTTCTATTATACTGGCGAATCTACATGATAGTTTTCTCCAAAACAGTCATTTTTGTGTGAAATAAAAACAAAACTTCTTTAAGGATAACTTCTTTATCATGATAATTAGAACATTAAATTTTAACGCAAGCAGAATACTCATATTGATATATTATCATACTATTTAATCAGTTGCCTAGCCAGAACTATTTCTAATGTTGTCACTGTTTATTTTCTGCATTTTTTCCAACATGGTTTTATTGTTTTTAATTTTTCATAACAATCATGTTCAGTATTTTTTAATTTGCATTCTACATTAACTCTTGAGACTTTTTTCTTTTTTTATCTTTTTTAAAAAATTGAGTTATAATTGACATACCTTATACTAGTTTCAGGTGTAGAACATAATGATTCAATATTTGTAATGAGATTTTCAATTAACTCTCTTTTTAAAATCAAAATACGTTTTCTAAAGATTTATTTATTTTAGAGAGAGAGAGCGTGTGCACAGCAGGAGGAAGGGCAGAAGAAGAGAGAGAATCTCCAGTAGACTTCTCCAGAAGATGACTTCTTGAGTCTGGAGCCTGATGCAGGGTTTGATCCCACAACCTTGAGATCATGACCCAAGCTGAAATCAAGAGTCAGGTGCTTAACTGACTGAGCCACCCAGACGCCCTTAAACCAAAATATTTTTTTAAAGTAAAGATTTTATTTATTTATTTGGCAGAGAGAGAGGGAGAACGCGCACAAGCAGGGGGAGCAGCAGAGGGAGATGGAGAAGCAGGCTCTCCCCTGAGCAGGGAGCCCGATGTGGGGCTTGATCCCAGGACCCTGTGATCATGACCAGAGCCAAAGACAGATGCTCAACTGACTGAGCCACCCAGGCACCCTGAAACCAAAATATTTTTAACTGAGAAAATACTCTCTCTATAGATGTTGAGGTACCATAAAGTAGAACAACTTCTGCTATAGAGGATTTCTAAATCTAGGGTTAGAAAAAATACTGAAATATGTAAACATTTTAGGCCAAATATTTTATAAGCAAAGTCTTCATAACTTTATGGGACTTTGACATGTTGAAAATATTTTATGAAACAAAGCTCATTACTTAAACTTTCTCTTTTTGATTCTTCAGAATGTTTTATCAAATTTAGGTTTTTAAAAATCACACATCTCGATTTCATTTCTCCTCTTTTGGCAGGGTAAAAATCTATGTACATAAAAATGGGAGAGGGGTGGGGTGCCTTGGTGGCTCAGTTGATTAACCATCTGCCTTCAGCTCAGGTCATGATCTCAGGGTCCTGGGATTGAGCCCCGCATAGGGCTCCCTGCTCAGCGAAGAGTTTGCTTCTCCTTCTTCCCCTGTTCAAGCTTTCGATCTCTCTCATTTGCTCACTCTCTCTCAAATAAATAAATAAAATCTTAAAAAAAAAATGGGAGAGGGGTACCTGAGTGGTACAGTCAGTTAGGCGCCTGACTCTTGGTTTCCTTTCTGGTCATGAACTTGGGGTTGAGAGATCAAGCCCCATGCTGGGCTCCACACTTGGAGTGGAAGATGAATAAAATTAACAATCTAAACCAGTGCAATAGAACTTTCTGCAATGATGAAAATATTCTAGATCTGCACTGTTCAAGTGGTAGCCGTAAGCCATAAGCTATAGTGGCTATTGAACATTTCAAATATGGCTGGTGTGACCAAGAAATCAAATTTTTAATTGTATTTAATCAGAATTAATAAATTTTAATCTAAATAACCATACAAGCTAATGGCTACTTTATTGGACAACACAGATCTAAAGAGTTTTGTTATCAATGAAAAGTCATGATTCACAGGGGTGATATTAGAATGTGCTTTCTGCAATTGGTTGTGCTAAAACTTTGTGTTTAGGTAAAGTCTTTTTTTGTTTGTTTTTTTTTCTTCAAGTTTTTATTTAAATTCAAGTTAGTTAACATACAGTGTGATATTAGTTTCAGGTGTAGAATTTAATGATTCATCACTTACATACAACACCCAGTGCTCATCACAGCAAGTGCCCTCTTAATCCCATCACCCATTTAATCCATCCTGACCCACCTCCCCTCCATCAACCCTCAGTTTGATAAAGTCTTAAATACTAATTGTTGAAGTAGGTACTGATGTTTTGGTTTTCTCAACACACTTGAGCCTTCAGACTAATGGTGTATGGAAAATGTAGACAAATATTTTGGGTAAGTATCATTGAACTTGAGAAATGGCAATTCATTTGTCATTTAAAAAACCTTTGTTTCTTATTCTTTCCCTTTGCCAAATGGGTTTATTGCTGTCAAAAAATGTTGTCAAACAATAAAATAAGTAGTTGTACATTTACATATTCAACAACTGACAAAACACTCTGGTGATAGCGTTAGGGCTATTCTACCTGTATTTTATGACCAAACTGCACAGCCTCTATTTCCCTGCATATAAGCTGCACACATTTAACCTATATTTTCCCATATTCTCACTGACCACACTGATTGCAATCTGGTAGCTCTTGCATTTACCAGCTGGCACTCAGTCAGTCTTACAATTTGTATACACCAAGTGGATTGCAGGGGCAGCAGTGTTGACCACAGTGATTGACATTAAGACTAGAAAGGGTTGGCAGACCATGGCTGCAAGTGTTGGAGAATATTTCATCTTTAAAAAAATTCAGCTTTACAGAGGTATAATTAACAAATAAAATTATATATATTTAAAGTGTGCATCATGATGGTTTGATATATGTATATATTGGGAAAGAATTCCTCCATCTAGTGAATTAATACATTCATTACTTTGTTTTTGTTTATTTATGAGGTTTTTTTTTTAAAGATTTTATTTATTTATTTGACACAGAGAGACACAGAAAGGGAACACAAGCAGGGGGAATGGGAGAGGGAGAAGCAGGCTTCCCACGGAGCAGGGAGCCCGATGAGGGGCTCGATCCCAGGACCCTGGGATCATGACCTGAGCCGAAGGCAGACGCTTAATGACTGAGCCACCCACGCGCCCCTATTTATGAGTTTTGATGAGAACATTTAAGTTCTACTGTTTTAGACAATTTCAGTGTTATCAATACAATACAGTGTTACAGTACAGTGTTATCAACTATAGTCACCATGTTTCACATTAGATCCTCAGGCCTTATTCATCTTATAGCTAAAACTTTGTACCATTTTACCAACTTTTTCCCATTTCTCCCACCTCCCAGCCCCTGGTAACTACTTTTCTACTCTATTTCTATGAGTTCGACTTTTTTTTTGTAGATTCCAAGTATAAGTGATACGCAGTATATGTCTTTCTTTGTCTGGCTTACTTCACTTGGCATAATGCCCTTAAGGTCCATCCATGTTGCAAATAGCAGGATTTCCTTCTTTCTCATGGCTGAATGATATTCTGTTTTGTATGTATACCACCTCTTCTTGATGCATTCATCTGTTGACAGACACTAGGCTTGTTTCCTCTTGTCTACTATTGTAAATAATGCTGCCATGAACATAGGGTGCATATATCTTTTCAAGGTGCTGTTTTCATTTCCTTTGGGTATATATACCCAGAAGTAGGATTACTGAGAACATTCCATTTTATAAGAGAATCTACAGACTGTTCCTGAGAGGGAGGAATTAGTTATGATGCACCTTCAAAACTGGGAAAAAGGTGGTTTTAGTCTCTCGGATTTAACGACTCCTTTAACTACCCATTTTGTTCACTGCACATATGCCTTACACAGTCTCAATGTGGCCATGGCAGAAGTTAGAAGTACAAAGAGAAAATCCATCAAAAACACTCTGGCTTATTTTACTGTAACTATCAGTAATGATTCGTCATTAAAAAAATAAAAATTTCTAGGACAAATCAGGTGGGTCATTATATAATAGTGACATACCAAGGTTTTCTGGGGCAAGGAGCACACACTGTGACCCTATTTATGACCATGTGTAGGTACAGCAGATTCTGTACTTGGGCATTCCTATCACTGTGCAGGACTTTTAGCTGACTAATGTCATTCTCCTCTCATTCCTCTTCCTGAATTGATTTCTGAAGTTATTGTAGATCTTTAATTTCCACCTTTTAAAATCCCTGGTTTTCATTATTTCCTTGAATAGGCCTGTAAGAGTCTTGTCAGCCTCAAGTCTGCCCTGTTATTCAAACCTCACAGTAATAAACAGACAGCCTGGTTTCCCAGCCAAGAAAGATGCATACAATGAGCGCTTTTGAATATTAATATTGCTGAGCACCTCCTGGGGCTAGCAGGCATACATACAGAAGACATCTCCAGGTTCTTAAACACACTCCTGAAGGTCCAAATTCTTTCATTAGCATACTGCAAAACTTTTAGAATTTCATATGAAGATGACTCTCTATTTACAAAATGAACTTTGCAGTGATTGAGGGAAAAAAAGATGAAGAGCTTCTTCTGAGCCAAATATTCAAGATATTTTCCCCTTGTATCCAACAGCATCATCCATATGGGGTGCTTAAGTCCATTAAGTTTTCTTAAGTCTCAGAAATAGTGAGTGGACTGCATTTACACATTCATCATCCCGTGGATGTAGTACCAGAGAATCACAACTGTCTCTGTACATTGTGCAGGGTTGATTTCTTTTCTTTTCTTTTTTTTTTTTTTTTTGGAGGGTATGTGCTATAGTGAGCGCTGTGAATTGTGTAAGACTGATGAATCACAGACCTGTACCTCTGAAACAAATCATACATTATATGTAGGCAGGGTTGATTTCTTGACGCTAAAAGAAAAGTTCTGGCATTTGAGAAAATGCCTCCATGGGAGACATCAATACATTCTTCTTTCTTCCATTTCAAATCTTGAATACTGCATAAGCCTATTGCTGCTTAAATACGGTAGAGACAAAAGGTAATGAGAACCAACTCATGTGGAAGAGACTGATTTAATTGTCATATGTTGGGTTACCTGCCTGGATAGTCTAACTGGCAGGATGGAGCCCCTCTCTCTCCACAAGGCAGGGACTGCAGAGAAAAGGATGGTTATCCCAGAATTTAATAGGATCCTTACGAGGAACAGTTTTAGAGCTTATACTGCAGGGTTCCTTTAGTTTTTGCTTATGCTTTGGGATAAACGGTTTGTTTTTCTTCGAAAATTGTTTTATTTTGGGTGCCCAGAACTTTTCCAAGACTGGAGTTTTGTTGTGTTCCCCACTTTGTTTACCTGAAATAACTTTCATCTTCTTTCCTTTCACCCTTCCTCCCATTTTCCCTCCCTTTTTTCTTTCCTTCTTTCTTTTCTTTCTCTCTGTCTCTTGCGCTCTCTCTCTCTCTGTCTTCCACTATTACTCATGATATTCCTGCTCCTTTCAGGCATAAGAATTAATGAATCATGGTCTCTGATCTTGATTCACAGTTTTGCGAAGAGCCAGGGCAAGGAGGTAAGAAATGGCATTCACCTAATAGAACCATAAGATTTGGTAAATATTTTGTTACTATTATTCATGCCCTAAATTAATTTAGAATACCATAGCTGTACTGCTTCTAAAATATGAATATGAAGGCTAATAATAGCACATTTTTTTTTCTTTTTTTTCCTCTCAGTATCATGAGAATCCTGTTAGACACTTGTTTGGGGTGGGGCAGAGGGAGAAGGAGAAATCGTATCTTAGCAGGTTCCATGTTCAATGTGGAGCCTGACCTGGGGCTTGATCTCATGACCTTGAAATCATGATCTGAGCTGAAACCGAGTCAGATGCATAACCAACCAAGCTACCCAAGCACCCCTAAAGACAGGGAGTTCTAAGAGTCCTCAGGTCATCTGTGGATGGAAAAAAAAACTTACTATTATTTTTTTAATAGTGGTGGTTTCACTCTCACTTTTAGGTGGTATCTATAATTACTGCTATAATTTATAGTTGTGCATTGCTCTATATTGAACATCTCTCTTTAATGGAAGTTGCATATCCCTATCTCAAATACTAATTGAATGAAGAAAAGCATACAGTTGATTTTATGAAGATTTTTAAAAAATTTTTTTCCACCTTTCCCCTCCTCTCTTTTAAATTTTATTTATTTATTTTTAAGCTCTATGTGGGGCTTGAACTCATGACTCCCAGATCAAGAGTCACATGTTCTATCAACTGAGCCAGCCAGATGCCCCTTCATGAAGATTTTTTTTCAATATATTAGGTATATTTTCCAAGTTAAGAAAACAAGGTTTAGGGATTGAATTATTAGGTGTATCATATGTCGCTTGGGGGAAATTAATAAAGAATATATCACAAGAAGAAATCTTGTTTGGACAACATAGCCCTAATTTGAATGCTCTATTTCCTGTAGAGCTCCTCATGGAACTGACCTAGGAAAGTCTGCGATAACTAACCTCACCTTCAGTTGCCATTTCTCTTATTTGCAAACCCTCAGAGAGATATCCTAGACTCCCAAGGACACAGTGGGCTGTTCCAGAAGATGATGAGTGTGCTAATGTATTATCCTGGTGTTCTTTTTCCACATTTTCACTTACATGTGAACTTTCCCATTGACTACAAATTCTTCTAGGGCAGGGACAACAACTTCAGATGATTTTATATCACTTTTTAAAAAAGATTTATTTATTTATTTATTTTAGAGTGAGAGGGAGAGAGAGTGTGAGCAAGTGGCGGGGAGGGGCAGAGGGAGAGAGAGAATCCTGAATCAGACTCCCAGGTGAACGTGGAGCCGATGTGGGGCTCAATCCCACGATCTTGAGATCATGACCTGAGCCAAAATCAAGAGTCAGCTGCTTAACCGACTGAGCCACCTAGGCACCCCTTTATATCACTTTTAATACATTCCAAAGAGAACATTGAAAACAATGCAAAGTATTCAATATTCAGGCAAAAATCTTTGTTTCACCTGTGCACTCCCTTTTCTATTTCTAGCTTCACTCTCCCCACCCACTCCCATCTCAGGAATTCTCAAAATTTATTATTTAAGAGTTTAAGTCAAAATTTTATCAGCTGAGCTATCAAAAAATGCTGAATATTTGACTTTGTTAAAAGTTTAAAAATATTTCAAAAAAATTATATAAGACAACTGCTCTTCATTTAACAAGGTCTGTTAAATCACCCCCAAGATAGAGAGCTGCGAAGTTTGCAGTTGTGAGGAATTCTCTTTCAATTTGCTTAAACGAGGCATCAGACTTATTTTGCTGCTTTAAAAAGTTGGCAATAAGTGATATTTGATTTAAAAGAAAACTTGTAAGCAATCTCATTTTCTTCAGAAAATAATAATTGTCCTGAAATTCAATTTAGTGCTATAATTATACTCAGTATGCTTTATTTGAAATCGTAGACACAATAAAAATAAAGATTTCACTTTCGTACACTCTTTATTTCTTATTTTAAAAAATAAAAGAAAGGCTTGCCCTCCAATCCCCCCCAAATATAATGAAACTATTACAGAAGAAATGGAGTAATCAACTTCTAATATATAACATCATGGCAATAAAATGAGCTATAATTTAAATAAAGTCATCTTCTGTTAGGTTGGCAAAATGCAGAGAAAGCATTTTACCAGCCTTCCATTTCTCTCACAATCAGAAAGCTGAGGCTAATGAAAAGGCTGAGGTTAATAACAATCCCATTTCATTCTAACATTTATGCTCCCAACGCATAAGGCTATGTTTTGATAAAGTCTTTTCACTCCTTGCAAACAAAGTTTCAAAGTAACTTTTAGAAATTAATCCATTTCCCCGAATGAGAAAGTAGTATGGTTTGGTTGAGAAATAGTCCAAGTTCACTTGGTTGGATCTGTACCACTGAGTGGAGCATGTCCCTTAATTTTTGGAACCTCTGAATCTCAGTTTTATAAGCTAAAGACAAGAAGTTTTGAGTGTCAAACCAATAGTATGTGTGGCTAAAAATATAGTGCATACTGAATGAGGCTGCCCACAAGCTCATGTGTAATGAGATTAGGGCCATGTCGTAGTTTTTGAGTGGATAAGAGATTATCATCGTTTTATAAACATTCTATGACTTTTCCAACATATTTCCAGCATTCTAAAACTCTGCTTCTCATAAGCTCTCAGTCACCTGTTTCTCCCATGCTCTTGGAAAATTACCTTGCCTTCTTACCTTCTTTATCAGAAAAACTATATATTATTCAGTTAGGAGGTGACTAAAGTACCCCCATCTTAATCTCAGCATATTTTTTCTTTGACATCTATTTGATGAGTCTTCTTTCTAAAAAACAAACAAACAAAAAAACCAAAAAACACACCAACACAAACCCTAACAATCAGAGTGGGGTAGTGGGAAGAACACAAATTTGGGAGCCTGCTGAACTTGTGTGACTTTGAGCCAAGAACTGAACCTTGTACACTTCAGTGTTCTCATCTTTAAAAAGAGCATAATGACACCTAATATGTCACGAGATTGTTGTGAGATGCCACGTAACAATGTGTAGTAAAATGGGTAGCCTTTAGCTGGGACAGAATGAATAGTAGCTTTTATGAAAATAAATTGTTCACTTTTTTTTTTTTTCTGAGTGCAAAGCTTTCCATTCCTTCTTACTTCTTTCTTCTCCATCTTAAATCTCTCACCCCTGGTTTCTTCCTCATGGTTTCTAGTTATACACAGGCCTCCCTCCATCCTCCCAAACAACTCCCCCTCATGTGATCTGGCCTCTCAAAGCCATCAGCCTGTTTTGCTGCCCCCTCCTCTAGCATGTCAATAGCCATTGTCTCCATTTCTGATTTCCCATTTTCTTTTAATTCCCTGCAATCTGTTTTCCTTCCATAGAGCACCTCAGAAAACTGCACTTTGGAACATTTCTAACAACCTATTAAATGGCAATTTAGATGACCTTTTCTCTGTCCGCTGTCTCCTTAATATCTGCACAATTGACCCTGGGAACACTTGTGTACTGGGAGTGATCATCTTTCATCAGGAATAAGTAACTCCCCTTGGAACCTGTGGTTATTCCAGACAGTGCAAAATGTATATATATTTCATTACAGTTGCAATTTCTGTCAAAAAATGTTTTAGAGAGGAAGTGAGGATGCATTTTAGAATGGGGTATGTGCTGGATTGGTACTATCATTTCTTATGTGATTTAACTCCTCCTATGAATAAAAATAATAATTTTCCTTGAGAAATTACATAATAACAGCAGCAGATAGATTTTTTTCTAACTTTATCTATTCTTTTGGTCTTACCATATGGTCTTAATTCATTAAGTAAAATAGCTCCAGAAACTTGAAACTCTGAACTTCGCTTAGTAATGTATCTTCTCCTCTCCCTTGATTAGGCTGTTACATTACTTCACCTTGTCCTTTTCCTCTCCCAGTTAACCCACTGGAGCTTCAGCGGGTGCAACATCAGGAGGGAGGAGGGCAAAGTGGGGAGAAAGTCACACTTGAAACTCCGCCAGTTAGCAGCACAGAAATCCTCTCCAGCTCCATCACCAATTATCAGTCATTCCCTTACCTTCTAGATCACCTGCACAAGAGCCCCTAAGCCACTAGCTCCTGAACCAAAAGGAAATGACAGCAGATTCTCTCTCTCTCGGGCCCCCCGGGAACCAGCCCATTCTCTCTAAGCCTCCTGTCAAGTAGGAGGCTGAACCATCCTCCAAAGGGGACCAGTGGGGACGCAACTCAACTAAGGCTCCCTCCCGAGAAGTACTGCTGCTGGTGTTTCCTCCCTCACTGCTCAGACCTCGTCTCATATCCATGGCCTGAATGAGGAGTGCAGTAGTGCTGGAGAAGCTGCTTAAAACGGCCTTGGAAAATCTGCCTCTGTTGGCATGAGCTCTCACTTTGCAACTTCAACATCATTGCATCTTGGCACCAATCAAAATCTTTACATTTATGGGGCGCCTGGGTGGCTCAGTCGTTAAGCGTCTGCCTTCGGCTCAGGTCATGATCCCAGGGTCCTGGGATTGAGCCCTGCATCATGCTCCCTGCTCAGCAGGAAGCCTGCTTCTCCCTCTCCCACTCCCCCTGCTTGTGTTCCCTCTCTCGCTGTGTCTCTGTCAAATAAATAAATAAAATCTTTTAAAATTAAAAAAAAATCTTTACATTTAAAAATCTATGACACATACTCATGTACATCTACTGTGGACATCCTTTACTGTTCGTACATTCTTAACCTTGTTCTATGAAAGGATATTGAGGCTCAGAGATGTTAAGGATCTTGTTCAAGTACACAACTAGAGTAACCTGTGAAACTGGGACTCGACACCCAGTCTGTCTGAGACCAAAGCCTATGTTTATATGCTATGTAGGTTTATGTGGAATTTCTTGGCTCATCAGAAAATGCCCCAAATTCTGGGGCAGTAAAGCTTCAGGAAAAGATATAAACATTTCCCAGTTTCTGTTTAGATACTACTACATCTCCAGGATAGGACCAGGGATGTTGATGATTTCATAGGAAATCTGTAAACACAGGTGGTTACAAACTTACTTCAACTTTATACATAAGGAAGAAGGGTAAACAGATGTGGCTTCTGCCCCCAAGAAGCTGTGGACCTCTGGATTACCCATTCAATCATTTACTCAACTATTCAATAGATTAACTGAAAAAAAAAAAAAAAAAGATTAACTGAGCACTCTGCCACAGTAATAAACAAGAAAGAAAAGCCCCTCTCATTGAGCTTATTCTTCTGCTAGGAGAAATGAATACATATAAGAGGGTTTCAGGCTGTAACAAGTTAGAGATCTGTAAATCAAGATAATAGGGTAATATGTGATATTAAAGAAAGGGCTCTGTGATAGTTAATTTGAGCTCATACCTGAAGAAGGAGAAGGAGCCAGCCGCGTGAAAAGTCAAGGGAAGACTCCGTCAAGGGTTATGGAGGCTAGGATGCTTATGGCTGACTCTAGCAGTTGTTGGAGGGCAAGTTCAGGGCTCTGAGCTACAGACGGTCCACAGTGGACCCTATGTTTTAGGCGCATAGGTGGGTCACTGCTTTGGCTCCCCTTCAGGTTCCATGTTGCTTCCGTCTGAAGCATCAAGAGGGCAGAGGTGTCAGCAGGTGTCCTTTACCTGTTCAGTTCAATCCTGGCATGTGGGGCTGTCACTTTGTTCACTGCAACCACTTTGCTAAAATGTGTAACTATAATGCCTAGTCTTCTCCATGATCTCATTTTATAATTCCCACAAGAGTTTTCAAGGCAGGTGCTTTATCTCCATGTTTCAAAATGAAATTTGGTTCAAAGGGGCAGAATGACATGTTTTCTCTGATTTGATTTGTGTTCCATTTGCTCACTGTTTCAGAGGCAATACCTGAAAGGAGATTTTTACATATTGTGAGAGACAGAATTCTAAGATAGCCTCCAGGATTCCTGGACCCTGGTGTAAATACACCTTATTCCCATAACTCAATAAACATTCATCTAGGTTCTGGTGTGAAAGAAATTTGCAGATGTAATTCAGGTTCCAAATCAATTGATCTTAGGATAGGGAGGTGATTTCGGTGGGTCTGACCTAATCCCATGAACCCTTTAAGAGAGTTTTTTTCTGGCTGGTCACAGAGAGAAATGTACTCCGGCTTGCCTAGAAGAAGAAAGCAAACATTCAGGGCATGAACTGCCTGTGGAACAGGTCATGGGGCAAGTACCTGAAGGCAGCCTTTCTTATTCAGAAACTGACAGCCTGCAGCAGGAAAATGAAACTTCCATTCTACAGCTGGAAAGAAACAAATCCTGTCCCAAACCAACGGACATGGAAAAGGACCCAAGCCCCAGGTGAATAAATAAGGACAACACCTTGATTTCGGCCAGGTAAGATCTGAAGCAGAAAATCTAGCCACACTGTGCCCAGACTTCTGCGCATAACTATGAGGGGATACTGTACATTTGTATTGTTTTAAGCCACTATTTGTGTTAATTTGTTACACAGCAATAGGAAACTAATAAAAATATGCTATTCAGAGATGATACAAAGGGAACTGTTGTGATTTTGGAGAGGGGTTTCTGCACGAATCTCTGGCTCAGGATTCAGTCAGATGGCCAAAGAGTTATTGGAAATTACAGATAAAATCAATGATGTGATGACCTGTGGACAGCACATGGAACCATTTCAGACCTATGCTTTATGTTTTTATACTTCCTTTATTACCACAAATATCTAAATTCAAATAGAATCACTTTATCTTAGATAACATTATTGTTCCTAATGCTTATTCCCACAAACAATACCCTTATTATTAGGAATGCACTATTATTAGAACACACTTATACGTTCTCAAGTTCATGGCTCTTTTTAAACATGAAAAAATTAACATTCATGGCCTTCACCAGAAGAATGTTTACATTCACCGTATAAAAATAATATGGGGAGCATAAACAGATTTCTTAAAACCTGCAGAATTATAAAAAAGAAGCAAGTAAAAATATTAAGTAATTCTGAGCAAAGGAGAACCATTAAAAACTCCTACTAATTCTCAGTATTTTATTTGCTGTATATATAAGAGCAGAATATGAAATGCAGGTTGGCAAAGATGC
Source organism: Neomonachus schauinslandi (assembly GCF_002201575.2). Taxonomy (NCBI): domain Eukaryota; kingdom Metazoa; phylum Chordata; class Mammalia; order Carnivora; family Phocidae; genus Neomonachus; species Neomonachus schauinslandi. The sequence goes on from NC_058404.1 coordinate 18,794,997, forward strand.
AGTTTATTTGATCGGTGGTGGATACCCTCTCAGAAGGAAAAACTCCATATTTCACTAGACAGTCAAATATACTTAGGGCATCATCAAAAAGCAGAAATGTGAAGAGTGTGTCTTATACCAATTTTCATTTATGAGGAACTACAAGGAGCTTACCAGTGTCTCCATAGAAGGTTGAAAATATTCTGTTGGTGACAGAAAATAGGGCCATTCTGGACGTTTTCCTGGTTGGTTTCAGTAGCAGGAGAGTATAAAGAAACATCAGCTCCTGTTTTTACCATCACAAGTTAGTAAGCAGCTATGAAGATATGAAGCACATCATCCACGTAATGGTCAGCTGGGCTATGTCCACATTAAGAAAAAGAAGCATACCCTTGATAATCATCTGGCTAAGTTGACCAAGGAAGTGAGCCAAACCAGATAACTCAAGCTCCAAATTAATAGCTTCCAGCGCAAATTGTACAGCAAGTTAGTCAAGCTTGATCAGAACAGATATACTTATTATGAAATGCAGATTTAAAGCCTCAATAATAAAATATCTAGAGGGTATTTCTGTGATCATCATGTACAGTCTCTATGCTGATGAATGTGGAAAACTTCCAGAACCTGATCATGCACTTATAATTTCCCCCAGTTCTTGAAGGTGATTTCACGTCGAAGACAAAATACTACATGTAAAGCCTTACTCAAATTTAAACTTTACTTCTGTATATTTGAACTGGTTCATTTTCTCTGACAGTGCATGTACACATTTTAGTATTGCTGAAAAGTGCCTTGGGATGTGTTTGCGTCAAAGATGCTGTAGAAGTTTATTTGTATTGTACTCAAAGTGAATGCATTCTCTCCAGATTGCAAGCACAATCAATAAGATGAATGAGTTTCTTGAATTCTTTTAGTGCCTTGTCTATAATAGTCCCATTACCAAGTCACCATGTAACTTGGCAACTTTTCATCTAGGGTGGCCTCAGGACTGAATAAGCAAGAAGAAAATAGAGCCACTTGCCTTGGCACTTCACGTTATACTTGATGCTCTTGGCGGGCTGTGATTGAACGTGGGTCTTAACTGCATGCTCTTCCTAAAACATCTTTTCTAAAAACTTTCTGCCTTTAAAAAACACTCCCACATTACAGCTGAAAGACTTGTGTGGTAGAAAATGGCAAAGATGGACTCGAAAACCACCTTTAGGATTGCCTCCGTATTTCCAAACCAGTTCACTCTGGTTCCTTTTCTACCTGGACACTTTGTGCAGTGTTTGGGTTGCCAACAATAATGGATCAGTGTAATCTGAATCACTAGAATGATTTCCCCAGACATTAAAAACTTCTCCGGTATAAAAATTCAAGCCCGAATATTCTCCTGCCATGAAAAAAAACAACATGGACTCTACACTATGATTTGTAAGAGACTGATATACAACGCTGACCAAATGGGTCAGGTTGAACAAGTTAATCCTTGAGTATACACAAAGTACATTTAAATGGGACAATTATCTTCACTCTAGCTGTCAAATATGGGCCCAAGTAGTGTTATTTGATCTTTTCAGATGTCATGTTGGTGGAATAAACTTGATTGGCCCCTGGTCCCTGGAGTCCACATCAACACATTGAGATGGCCTTAATCTGGTATCCATGGATGAGTTTTAGAGCATCTGTAATCCCTTCCCTTAAAACTACATGCAAATGTTTGTATTTATGGGCAAATGTGGATTTTTTTTCTGGAAATGGAGTACTTTGTTTACATCAAATTTTCAAAGAGAGCCATTGAATGGCTAACTTTTTAGTAATTTTTCATGAATATAAGCACAGGCATAAATAGACTATCTTAACAGATGAGATACCACTTCTAGGCTTCTTTTCTTGCCTAGCCCCCACCCCCATCTTGATTTTTCTCAGTCTAGCTATGTCTTCCTCCCCTATCCCTAACCACTCTCCTGGGTAGCTCATGGTAACAACTCAATGTGTATCATTCTGTACTTATCTCAATACTCACATTACCACATATAAAATTTGTGTATTTTTTATATATAAGTATATATGCATTATTTGTATTTATAGATGGTTTTTGTTAACTGTTTTTTTTTTTTTAAGATTTTATTTATTTATTTGAGAGAGAGAATGAGAGACAGAGAGCACGAGAGGGAAGAGGGTCAGAGGGAGAAGCAGACCCCCCGCCGAGCAGGGAGCCCGATGCGGGACTCGATCCCGGGACTCCAGGATCATGACCTGAGCCGAAGGCAGTCGCTTAACCAACTGAGCCACCCAGGCGCCCTGTTAACTGTTTTTAACAATTATATTATAACAACTTGTATGATACAGTATTTCATCTTTTTTAATTCAGTAATTTGTAATGGAAATCCTTCTAAATGAGTGGGTATGGAAACTAATTTATTCTTTCTATTGGTAGCATGGTATTTAAGGCAAGGATGTGACATCATTTATTCAATGATTCCCTTTTTTCCCTCCTGCCTTTCTGTTGTTGGTACAAATAATGCTTTGGTAAACATCTTTGCACGGGTATCTTTATCAGTTGGTGCTTTCATTGTTATAGCAAAGATTCCTAGAAATAGCATTGCTGGGAGAAAAGGCATGTTTCAAATTTTAATAGATGCTGTCAGGTATAAAGATAATAGCACATTTCCACCAGCATTATATGAGAATGCTGCTTCACCTTCCTACAGTATTTTTAGAGCTCTGTTTAAATTTTTGTGTGCCTGGGGTCTAGAAAGTAATATTTCATTTTTAATTAAATTAAATTTAATTTACATTTCTGACTACTAGTGGACTTAAGCACCTTTTAAATACCCACTAGCCATTTGAAATTGTCTTTTTAGGACATTCCTATTCACAACCTTCACCCATTTTCTTATTTGTTTCCTTGGCTTTTTTATATTATTTTAGAGATCTTTATATTGTATAGCTTATTTATCATTTAAGTATCATCTGCAGGAAAAAAAAAACAACCAAAATTATTTTCTAAATATTTTCACTTTTTATAGTATCTTTTGCTATGATAGAATTATTTGAAAATGCAATTAAATATATCTATGTTTTACTTTTATCTGATCTTTTTTTAGAAGTGTTTCCCAATCTCTAGAGTGTTTTTAGAGCACATCTGTAGGATAAAATTCTGCAATCCCTACAGCAAATACTTGGAGAGTGAAAGTTGGTCTGGGATACTTTCTACCTATTTATCACAAGAGCTTAATCTGTTTGTAAAATGTGTCATTTAATAGAGTTTTAATGACTTGCAAAAAGTTTTATCCCAAATTTATTACCACAGTCAAAATTTACTTTAAAATTTTCCTTATGCACTGTGGTATGTCTATTAGGATACTACCTTTGTTGTCTGACATTTTAAAACCTATTGAGCATCATTATTATCATCTTCTTTGCTCTTTCCCTGTGGTTAGCCATCCCTGGTCTCAGTGTATACATCTGTTACTCTTCTGGGGGTGTAGTTTAGAAAGTATATTTAGTGGGGCACCTGGGTGGCTCAGTCAGTTGAGTGGCCCACTCATGATTTTGACTCAGGTCATGATCTCACGGTCCTGAGATTGAGCCCTTCATTGGGCACTGCACTGAGCAAGGAGTCTGCTTGAGATTCTCTCCCTCTGCCCCTCCCCCTGCTCTCTCTTTCTCTCAAAAATAAATAAATAAGTAAATAAAATATTTTTTTAAAAAAGAAAATATATTTAGTATCTTTACTTGGTATTTACATGTGGATGTAACTTTGTTGTGGTGTAGAAAAAGACATTTCTAGCCTCTTAAATACAAGCTTACACAGACTCTCACCAATCCAGTGTTATTGTTCAATATCCTATTCATTTGTTTAACAAATACTGTTTAACCTTGCATTATTTATCATCAAAATTTTTGTTATCCTTATAACTCTTTGGATCCATCTAGGAATTTATGTGTATCTGCATCTTCTGTTCACAATTGAGATTATTTTGCTCCTAATATATGAGATCCATTGTGCAAAACTAACTAAAAACAAAGTTAACATTTTCTTTAAACGTTGAACAACAGCAACAACAAAAAATCAGTAAATCTCAGCTCATAATCTTTATATAAGCACAGATATTGATAATCTAATTTTGTTTTGTTTTGGGCTTATAAAATAGAGATATGGGAAAGAGGAAGTTGCTGAGAAAATGAAAACATGTCAGAAATGTAGCCACAGAGGATGTAAGTGGGAATGCTAGGAGACTGATTATTGAAGCCTTATCTGAGAAAGTCAAAGAAGGAAGTCAAGGTATTTGATGCCCAGTCTCTCTGAAGACTTAACACCAGTTAAACAAACACTGGCTGGTTTCAGACCCTTATGAAGGGGAAGTTCAGGGAGCTGTGTGACCAGAGTCTACAAGTGTGCCTACAAATGTGATACCCTAATATTTAATGCTCACATTAAAATAATTCCAAATTCAAGGGCAATTTGATTTCTGGATGCCTCCCTGCCCAAAATACTACTTTCTGGAAATTTCCAAAGATTTGGAATGCATGTGCACCACATGCATTCACAAATCATCCATCTGGTATCATCACTGTGGTTAGAGTCATGGGTCTTTTCCTCCCACCCTGGATGCCTGTGGATGTTGCTCACTGTTCACAAAGAGCCTGTAGGAACAGCATCATCATCACTGTCACAACTTGTGAGGACACCAAGCCCCATGCTAAGAATTCTCAAGGATCTCCTCCACACCCCATGCTTCCAAAGCTGTTGTTTCTTGACTGCACGGCTGTGACTGAATCTTTCCTATGGTGGTAGGCAGGGAGACTGCCCTGTTGGGTGCTATGCTGTTAGCTGGGCAAAGACCCAGCTGGACTCAAGGTCAGAACCCCATAATGGCTCTGATCATATGCAAAATTTTAGCTTGACCCTTATGTTCAGATTTCCTATTGGCATTGGCTTAAAAACACAAACTCTTCACTTGAACAATCAATCGTTTTTAGGGGCTGGGCAGTCTCAATTCATAAGTGTGTTAAATAACATACATTTCTCCTAATAAGAGAACAGTACCAGCAGCAACTTGCATGGATGCAGCTGAGCCTATTACATAGATGATTTCTCTCCCATTCTTATGCTGAACAGTTTTTCTCCTCAGAGCCACAGATATCAACTGCTTTTCATTTGCATTACTAAATAACTCATTCAAGTGGTTTCCCAGAACAAAGGAACAGTGTGTCTCATGATTTTTTTTTTAACCTTTGGCAACAGAGCATGACAGTTTTAATTTTTCTTCTTCTTCTAACACCATTCAAGTTTCAAAGAAGCTCAAAGTGCTGTGGACTTCTTTCTCCACCTTAGAATCTCCCTCAGGAAGAAAGCTCTCTCAAGCTATCACCTGGGATATCCCCCTTGAAATGTGGCTGGGGAAGATGAGTATCTCCCTTTAAATGAGTTAAACATAAAGCACTTAGGATAGTGTTTAATAACAGGATGTGCTCAACCAACATATAGCTCTTATATAGTTCTTATTATAGTTCTCCTTATTCATCTTGCTCAATTTTATTTTATTTTTTAAATTTAAATTTTTTAAAGATTATATTTATTAAGAGAGAGAGAGAAAGAGAGAGAGAGAACATGAAAGTGGGGAGAGGGGCAGAGGAAGGGGGAGAGAGAGAGAATCTCAAGCAGACTCCACGCTGAGTGTGGAGCCCAACTAGAGGCTTGATCTCACCACCCTGAGATCATGACCTGAGCTGAAATCAAGAGTCAGGCACTTAACTGATTGAGCCCCCCAGGCGCCCCTCATATTGCTCTATTTTAGAGAGCCCTACCACATCCTACCACATCCTACCACATCCTAGCTATTCTACCTTAAGTAGAGTGATGGGATCCAGCTCTAAGGCCTGGCTCTGGAGATGCAACAGGGCAGACCAGTTCTGGCATCCAAAGGTCACTATAGTCTTTACCTTATTCCAGAAACTATTAGACAGAGCTATTCAGTCACTAGGGAGCTGGGCAGTGAGCATGTAGTTTACTTTTAGTCAGGCTGTCTGTCCAGACCATATGTATATGGGGCCAAGATACTGGGTTGGAGGATGGGTCAGGACTTCAGGTTCAAATAGACATGAGGATCCTAGAAAGAGTATTGTATCATAATTCAGCAATAAGGATAAGGCACAGAGGCCCAGTCCCTTGCACTGGCTCATCACAAAGAGCAATAGAGCAGAACTCAGAGTGACACTGACTGTTTCCAAGGTCAGCTTTGCCTATTCCTTGATGTGTGACCTTATATAAGACAAGTGATCTCAGTTTCTTCTTTGGTAAAGAGAGGATATAAATAGTACCACTTTAGAGGGTTGGTCTAAGAATTAAATATATGTTACATATGCAACATGTGTTAGGACGGTGCCCTAAATATTGCAAGCTATTAACATGTGTCCACTTGTTAACTATCATAGGGTCTTGAGGAGAGGTGGGGCACAGCATGAGAGAGCTACCAGCACTGTTCATAGAGATCAAGGGCCCTGCAAGAGAAAGGGAGCTGGGGGGCTGTGGACCTCAGTAGGAGCTCTGCAGTTGGGGAGGGTGAGTTCACAGTGGTGAGTCAGTGAGTGGAGCATTTCCCACCTTTATCTCATTTACTTGAGGAAAATCCTATGTATTAGCCAGGGTTCTGCAGAAAAACAGACCCGATAAGAGGTATAGAAATATACATGAGAGGGATGGATATATTATAGAAATTGGTTCATGCCATTATGGAAGCCAACAAGCATCATGATCTGCTGTCTGTAAATTGAAGAACTGGGAAAGCTAGTGGTGTAATTCAGTCTGAGTCTGAAGGCCTGGGACTGGGAATGAAAAGGCTAATGGTCTAAATCCTGATGGGAGTAAGAAAGCCCAACAGCCAGAAGCACTGAAGTAAGAGTGCAGAAAAAGATGGTTGTCTCTGCTCAAGTAGAGAGAGGGAATTCACCCTTTCTCTGGCTTTTGGTTCTATTTGGGCTCTCAACAGACTGGATGATGCCCACTCACACTGAGGAAGACCATCTGCTTCACTCAGCTCACCAGATGAAATGCTAATTCCTTCCAGAAATACCCTCATAGACATACCCAAAAATGTTTTTACCAGCTCTCTGGGCATTCCTTGGTCCTGTCAAGTTGACACAAAATTAACCATCACAAGTCTTTATTTTTTTATTTTTATTTTTTTAAAGATTTTATTTATTTATTTGAGAGAGAGAATGAGATACAGAGAGCACGAGAAGGAGGAGGATCAGAGGGAGAAGCAGACCCCCAGCCGAGCAGGGAGCCTGATGTGGGACTCGATTCCGGGACTCCAGGATCATGACCTGAGCTAAAGGCAGTCGCTTAACCAACTGAGCCACCCAGGCGCCCCAACTGTCACAAGTCTTTAGTTCAAGTCCTTGCTAGCATGAACCAAGACCCTTTCAGAGAGACCTCTGCTCCCTATCCGAAATTCCCATCAGCCCTGCCCCCCACCTCCTGCAGTTCCTATTTCCTATCTCTGCTTTACTTTTTGTTCTTCTTGGCACCTATCACTAATGCTAAATAGTGTCACTAAAATACTATGGATGTTACCTGTTTGACATGGTCATTTATTTATTTTTAAGTAATCTCTACACCCAACATGGGGCTCAAACTCTCAACCCCAAGATCAATAGTCACATGCTCTACAGACTGAGCCAGCCAGGCAACTCCACAAGGATAGGATTTTTTATGTTTTGTTCATAGTTTTGTTGCTGTTATCCTCAGCACCTATAATAGACCCTGGCACATAGTATGTGCTTAGTAGGTATTAGTTGAATTAACGACTAAATGATTAGTGAATCATGGCAGGACTGAGTCTTCATATGGAGGCACAACTATGGATCTAGCAGGAAGGATGAGGAGAAGGGGAAGTTAAGGTAAAGTCACTTCTTTATTGGGAGGGCATATATGTCAATTGGAGAGATGAAATTTTTGCCTAGTAAATCGTATATCTTCTCAGCTCACTCAGAATTAAACTGGCTAGTCTTCACAGTCATAAGCCAAGATTTTGAATATTTTACTATTAATTACTCAATTGCAGCTGTGATGTCTCTAGATATATTTTTAAAAGATTTATTTATTTATTTGAGAGAGAGAGAGAGAGAGGGAGCACGAGCACGGGGAGGGGCAGAGGGAGTAAGAGAATCCTCAAGCAGACTCCCAGCTGAGCGGGGAGTACAAGGCGGGGCTTGATCCCAGGACATGAGATCATGACCTGAGATGAAATCAAGAGTCCGACGCTTAACCACTGGGCCACCCAGGCGCCCAGTCTCTAGATGTTGAACCTGAATTGTTAAGCCTTCAAGTTTAAATCTGAAAAATGGTGGTGGATGTCACAGGGGTTTACATTCTAAATGGAACGTCCTAGAGAGGAAATTGAGTCTCCTAATGACTAATCACATAGATGTCACCAATATCTTCTTTTAGAAAATGTGCACAGGGCGCCTGGGTGGCTCAGTTGGTTAAGCGACTGCCTTCGGCTCAGGTCATGATCCTGGAGTCCCAGGATCGAGTCCCACATCGGGCTCCCTGCTCTGCAGGGAGTCTGCTTCTTCCTCTGACCCTCCCCCCTCTCATTCTCTCTCTATCTCATTCTCTCAAATAAATAAATAAAATCTTTAAAAAAAAAAAGAAAGAAAATGTGCACATTCCCTCTTAGATTCTAAGCCTTATGAGGGCAAGAGCTATCTCTTGGAACCCCAGCACCTAGTATAAGCCAGTGTGCTATACAGAAGGTGACTGCAATTATTTGATTAACTGATATGCAAATTTTAATGAGTATTTCAATTTAGGTGGTATGTTGTAAAGACAGAAAAGTTTCTTCATAGCAGGCTATTAGTGGTAAAAGTACTGGATTAGCGAGTGATCAGAAAGAAGACTTTTGTTCTAGCTGAACAAATTGTAAGAAGCTGGCTAAATTCTTTAATCTCCCCAAAACTTTTATAAATATGTATGTAGTGTAAATGAGCCATAAAATTATGGCTTGTAATTTAGGGTGGAAAACATCGCTTATTTTTGTCCTTTAAATGAATCAGAAGGTAAGTGACCTGAAGCATCAAAAATTACTATTTTGTTACATAAAAGGTGTTTTAAAGAGTCCATTAAATACTTTACTCTATCTGTAAAGTAGTAATAATTTCTGTTTTACCTGCAAAGTACAAATATGACATAAATTTTGCAAGCTGGAAAACGCTACTGAAAAGTAGTTTATTATATTGTAGTTAAACTTTATTTCTCTAATAATAAGTGCAATAACATAAGTTTTGGTTTAATATCTTTACAAGTTTTTTGTTTTGTTTTGTTTTTAATAGTGTGCCTTTACAGCTTTCAGGTTATCACGGAGTTGTTGTTGTTGTTTTTTCTTTTTGTAGAGTTCACATAAAATTTTGATAAACTCTCTGTGTAACTCATGTTTTATTGTCTCTTAGGTTATTATAGCTAAATACTTCAGGTCAACATTTTATGGGATACACTTACTCCAAGTAAATAACTCAGTAGGAAGCTCATTTCTGCATATTTCTTTCCTGCTTGCTTATATACTGTGACAAATGCCCTTTCAAAAGATTAACAGCATTGAATATTTAAAATCTTAGGCGAGGTGATAGAAAATTAGTTTGATCCACAGATTTTGAATATTTAATAGAGCATTGGTGAAGAAACCAACCAACCAAATAAAAAACATCCAATTTATTATTTTGACAGATCCCAAACCAAAGAACTCATTCTAAATAGCTACAATCTTTTCACGTGCACCATTATGGCTAAAAGTCTGCCAGTAATTTCATTAAAAACCCTATTTCCAGAGAGATTCTATTTGGTAATAAAAATTAATTCTAGTTTAAGAGATTTTTTTTTTATGTTGCTGTAATACACTACAAAATTATTGTTTCTAAAATTCATATGACTCTAGAGAATACTGCTAGCATTCCTGCACCCCGCCCTCCCCGGCCACAGTGGGGTAGACAAATGACCAGAGAGATTTTTAAAAATTTCTCTTCTTCAGATCTCTATAAAAATATTTAATAATCAATGATATTGTTTGCTACACCTGGACAGATATAAGTACTTGGTATGCTTTCTTAAAGATGTAAGTACCTGATAATAATTACTTTTCTGAGTAAATCATATTCATATGAATACACCCAAATGTCAACATAATCCACAGTAAGGGTCACATTTTGGATAACTGGGAGATGCTATTTCAAGTTTAGTTATTTCTGATCCAAATCCCTGCCTAATTGCAGTAGTAAAGGTAATGCTAGCTCCTATAACAAGAACAATAACAACAAAATCCACACAACAACAGTTTATTTAATGCTCGTGGAACAGTACTGGGTGGGGGACAGTCAATGGGAAAGCTGTCTTCTAGACACTTGCTTAGGGAACCATAAGAGACTGGAAGAAGACTGTCATCTTCAGCACATGGCTTCCAAGATTGTTGGAGTTGACTTTCTGGTATCTGGAAGAAGAAAATAGCATGGAAGACTATGCAGGAGAGTTTTATGGGTCAGGTCTGGAAGTGGAATATGTCACTTGCACTCAAATTTCACTGACCAGAACTCCTATCAGCAAGGGAGACTGAGACATATAGTCTAGTTTCTTGCATTGGAAAAAAACATGAAAACGGAATTTGGAGAACAGTTTTTAGCCTCTGCCACAACCTGCCTTCATAGCACTGAGGGCAAAGTAATGTAGCTTCATTTAAACTTTTAATGTAAACTAAAGGTAGCTGTGTTTCCTATCTGTTTTCTATAAATCATTATCTACCTTGGACAAATGGATGTATAGTCCAACCTTAGGTAAGGTTGGATTAGTGAAGAGGTCTACTTAAATATCTCATTTACTTATTTGAAAATATATTCAAAATTAACCTTTTTTCTAGGAATACTGATGTAAAAATCAAAGTTACCATGACTGAATGCATATCTTTGAAAAACTAGCTTAGGACTCATTTCAGCAACCCTTCCAATACTAATTATTCTCTAATTGATCTGAGCCATATGATGGTAATTGGTCACTAGTATACCGGCCCCTGTCACAGTCAATCTCTTGGAGATCAGTCTTTGTTTTACGCTAGAGGTTTTTAAATTGAATAGAATAAAAAATCGTGTGGAAGGGCATAATAATCCCTAATTAATAAAATACGAAACCAATAAGGTGACTATTCTCTTGTTAAAAATATCATAGATGATTGTGATATGGCTTTGTCAAGTAGATTCTTTCATGAATCGTGTCTCCAATGGTCTTACTAAAGCAAATCCTTATCTTTAGCGAATGCATTAAGACTACAGACAGATTTTTGGAGTCATGGAAGCCGTTCCCTTTGCTGCCCAAACCTGGGTGTCACCATGATTCATTAACCTGTTCTGTAATGTTAATGACTGACTTGTCACTTAACACCAGGATGAATAGGCAGTTTATGGAAAGTGAAGGAACACACATATATAAGACCTCTACCCTCTCCCACCACATTAGTAGCAGTATGAATTTCATGGCAAAGAGAAAACTAAGTGGAAGTGTGCTGTTTAAACTTATCAGCAGAATTAAAAATCAAAACGTGAATATAGGTGTTGGTGGGAATGACACCTAAGTTTGCGGGGGAAGAAAGAAAAAAAAAAATTAAGTCCTGGACCTATGCATACTCAGAAATATCCTGTTAAAATATAATTCTAAGTTTACCAACCAAGTCAAGTTTGTACTGATTTAGGTAAAAAATGGATATTCACCATAGGCAGAAACAATTTTTCAGGTCCTAAATTATAATTCTTAAGGAAAATTGTAACAGGTATTTTTATTCTTCTTAAAGCTCTGCTATGCTGCTCATCTCTCTCCCTAGTGCACACATTAGGATCTGCAGAGAAGCATTCTCTGTGATTCTGAATCCTACTCATCATCAGCAACAGCCACAGAGGTTGTTCAGAAATACTTGCAGACCAGCTAAGCTGGCAATAAGAGTGGGCTTCTAATTATTTATATTATCTTCACATCTTGGGGTAAACAGACGATCAATGAGGGCAGAAGACTACCGCTTTTCCTTTCTCTTTGGTCTCCATATGGCACTCTCCAGGCTGATTTTTTCAGCAACCTTCTTCTTTTTTTTTGCTATTGTATCTTGTCAGAACTTCATCTCTTCTTTATCTCTTCTATACCCCATAGCTTGACACTCATGAGAGAATTAATCACTTAACATAGCCGCAGTAGTATAGTTGTGTAATAAAGGGTACCTTAGGAAACACAAGTTTTTAGTGCCCCAAAGTGACTCCACTAGTAGAGATCTTAGAAAACATGCATTACTGGTGGTTAAAAATAACTGTGGGGGGGCGCCTGGGTGGCTCAGTCGTTAAGCGTCTGCCTTCGGCTCAGGTCATGATCCCAGGGTCCTGGAATCGAGCCCCGCATCGGGCTCCCGGCTCGGCGGGAAGCCTGCTTCTCCCTCTCCCACTCCCCCTGCTTGTGTTCCTGCTCTCGCTGTCTCTGTCTCTGTCAAATAAATAAATAAAATCTTTAAAAAAGAAAAAAAAAAAACTGTGGGAAGGAGACCATTTTAGTGCCTTGTGATGGGCAGACTTTTAAGAGGGCCCCCAGTGATCCCCACCTGCTGGTATTCATGCTCCTGTGCAATTCCTTCCCCTTGAGAGTTGACTGAAATTAGTAAACCCATTCTAACCCACAAAATATGGAAAACTAGATGGAATGTTACTTATGAGAGGAGATTATAGAAGTGTGATTTCCAACTTGCCGGCAGATTTTCTCTTTGGCCTTTTTGGATTGCATATTTTGACGAAGACAACTGCCATGGAGGAGAAACATGGCGAGGAACTGAGGATGGCTCTGGCCAATAGCCAGTAAGGAATGGCAGCCTCAGTCTGACAGCCCACAGACTCTGAATGCTGCCAAAAAAAACCCACGGAGTTGAGTGTGGAAGAGAACCTGACGGTACTTGGGCCTGAAGATGAAACCACAGACCCTGGGTCCACATTTTGATTGCAGCCCTGGGAGAAACCAAGAAGAAGAGGACACAGCTAAGTTGTGCCCATATTCCTGACATACAGAAACAGTGAGATAATAAATGTGTGTTGTTTTAAGCTGCTAAATTTGGGGGTAACCTATTGTATAGCAATTGATAACTAATACCTGCTTCAAACTGTATCGTTTACATACTTTGCTCACTTGGAGGGGATGTCCTAAAAGTGGGAACTCTATCATTTTGATTTTGGTGTAATGGATGCCTAACAGTAATATTTGTTAATTAAGTGAATAAACAAAAATAACTGTGTATGTGAAACCTCTGGTCTTCAGTCCTTTGAGCTGTGCAGCTTGGAACAAAAGTGCATACTTGGAGTCTTCCTTTGTTTGGCAGGGAAGGGTATCAGTGATTCCATTGAACTGGTAAAATGAAAGGGAGATGGCCATGTGACCTGATGGGTCTTTGCAACAATTCCTATCAGTGGCCATTGCCAGACTCCCCAAGAAGACATTCTGCATATTAGTATCATTACAGAACTTTCCACCCATGGATATTTTTCATCTTTTAGTTTTTATAGATTTAACTTTCTTTTACAGATGACTATACTTTAGAATTCAGAAGCACATTATGTGGTTGTATATATCAGCGCTTTTCTGCTTAATTATATATTAATTATAAAGCTTTATTATTCTATAAGTGCACTATGTTTTGCTTTATAGCAAAAGAACTATAATACACAAATGCACAATAAGTTTGCCAAAGTAAAAACTGGGATATATGCTTGTGTTACTTCATGTTTATTATTAAGCAGTTAAATTATAAGGCCCACTCTGCTGATTTTGATAGAATGCCCAAGTTGATAATAATGAATAATAATGACAAAAATCAATTATAAGGCTTTATGGCTTGCCAAATGATGGGAGCTCTTGATATTTTGAAAAGAGACTATGCAGGAATAAAGCAAATTCAAACTGATGTGTTTGCTTTCAGCATGAAGAATATGAATTAGAAAAATCTGGAGGTGGAGAAACCTGGAGGTTCTGCCTCTGTCTGAGATTAATGTTTATTCAGCAATAAACCATTTTATTGTAAACCATATGTCTGGAGGAATTTAGAGATTCACTAATTTTCCATGCAATGTCTTGATATATGGACACTGTACATTTCTGAGGTTTTCTAGTAGTCATTAGCATTTTGCAGTTGTTTTAAAACACTTTATGAACAAAGAGAATAAAAAAATAAATAGAACATAAGAGTTAAATAGCCAATAATTATTGGCAATCAAGAAATTGACATATTTCCAGGCGCCTGGGTGGCTCAGTCATTAAGCGTCTGCCTTCGGCTCAGGTCATGATCCCAGGGTGCTGGGATCGAGCCCCGCATCGGGCTCCCTGCTTGGTGGGAAGCCTGCTTCTCCCTCTCCCACTCCCCCTGCTTGTGTTCCCGCTCTCGCTGTCTCTCCCTCTGTCAAATAAATAAATAAAATCTTTTACAAAAAGAAATTGACATATTTCCTAAAGTAGTTATAGGATAGATAAGAAATTCAGGCTGCAGCCAGGATAGAATAGTACCTTGCCTAGGGAAGTAATGATTATTATCAATATTAGTCTCATAAGCTATAGGTCCAAATCCTACTGCTTAATTGGGAATTCTAATCCAATTGATTGTTACCTCCTTATTAAGCCAATAGATAAATATCATCTTGAACTGGAAGGATCGCTGAGGAATACTGCAATTTTTAGACTGAAGAGAAGTTTGCCTATACCTATTTCTTTACCTTGATTCCTAGGCATACACTGATGAATCAATACATGTTTGCCACTTCAATGGGTGACAAAATAATGCAAAAATGCAAAGTGAAGGGGTGATTAAAAATAATTACATAGATGTTTCAATAAAACATCCCATGTATGCCTAACATATAAAGCGCTTCAGTTTTAGATTAAATTAGCCGTATTACGTCTTCACTTGATTGTTCTATGTGTGAAGATATAGGAGGAAGGTATTTTTATCTAGCTCAACCTCAAGGTGCAATTCTTTTGTTTACATGTACCTTATCCCACAGCCACATGCTAGTTATTCATAAGCTCTCTATTAAATTCATATGAACTGCCATGTGATTCCTAAACTAAATGAAATATACTGTAAAACCTATTTTATCTTTCTCATTTCTATGACTACGAACTTCCAACTCTCCATGTTTCTCTCAGGAAATATTCATAGTATTCATAATTAGCTATTTTAAAAGAATAGCATAGCCCCTCGAGACTCTCAATTGATATTTTTTTAGTTATAAAGTTTCCAAGAATGAAATCCTTCACTAATAGAAATGTTTTCAGGATATTATACCAAGTTACATGAACATAAATTTCACGGTTGAATCCTAGTGGGGGAAGGGACCTCGGAAAGTATCCGACTAAACTCCCTCATGTTTCAGAGAAAGAAACTAAACCTCAGTAATATAAAATGTATTTCCTTAGGTCACATTGCCAGCTAAAAAGCTAATGCATTTAAAATGAAAATCTAAAATGCTACTTTTTTTTTTTTTGGCTTATTTATTATTGTCATTTTTAACAATTTCCGGCCTCCTCTTTGCCTTTGTCTACACAAGCATTTTATAACAAGAACACATTAAACAAAATATTAAATCAGAAAAGAGTAAAAACAAAAACAAATTTAAATAAGAATAAGAACAGAATGTTAAAATAACCGCCCCATCCCCCAAAACCAACAACAATAACAAAATGCCCGCTGTAGAAGCTTACATTTTAACCACCATTTGGGTCTAACGTTCAAATTTACTATAATCTCAAAGTCTTTGACCTCACCAGCTTGTGACTTAAAAACAATGCCACATTTACTTTTAATACCCAACTTACCATAGTAGGAGGCCCTACTAGCCTAATTACATCCCCTCAGAGTGAACCTCAACTATTTCCAAGAGGTCTCCAGAATTTGCTTCACGTTTGCCTGGTAACA
Organism: Neomonachus schauinslandi; assembly: GCF_002201575.2. Lineage (NCBI taxonomy): Eukaryota > Metazoa > Chordata > Mammalia > Carnivora > Phocidae > Neomonachus > Neomonachus schauinslandi. The sequence continues at coordinate 18,810,938 of NC_058404.1, forward strand.
TTTCCCCCAAGCTCTCCCTTCTTCTCACCAAAGCCCCGGACTGCGGGCCTGGTTGCTGTGCCAGCAAGGGGGACTCCCCCACAGCAGCTGTGGGCCATGTGCTATTCCATCCGGAGAATGGGACCTGTTTCACCTGAATTGCCCACAGCACAATGGGGACCAGGTGAAAACTTGAATGGCTTCTCAAGCTCTTGGATCATGAAAGGGAATTACCTGCCGAGAATAATATACAGCTATTGAAAAGGCTCCCAACAATCACAGAAGCTCCCTTGCAGGCCCGCGCTCAGCCTTAATCCTGTCCTGCCTCATCTGCAGTAGCCAGAGCAGCTCCTAGTCACCGTTGGAAACGGTTCAGGGATTTCTGTGCCTCAGATTCTGAAACTCAGGTCAAAAGAGACTCCTAAGCCCCCCAAGAGAAGGAAGGTTTATCTCACCCCAAGGTAAGGACCCTTTACCAAGTTCTCATCCCCTCTCCCCAGGGCTGACACTTTTTTCAATGCTGAGGATGGGTCCCCTCCTCAGGCACACAATGCCATCTTTCCTAGGGGAAATGACATGGCCAGGAACGACAGTCTTCATTAGTGTATTTTATGGGTCAGGTTGACTAAGGCTTATTACCATGTGGGGGACATTACATGCCTGGACTACATAGGGCAATATCAACCTCAGCATAATTTTATTTTATACTCTCTATTTTAATGACTCGAAAATGTTACACTCTAACCATACCCAGGGTACATTTCTCAAAATCCTTGCAGCCAGAGCAAAATTGTATTTACATAACTGAGGTGATCAGAAGAAAACATATTAGTTTTTTTACAGAAATGAATTCAGCTACCTCATTGGGTACATGTGTACTACTCTTGGTTTTAAAGATCCGAGAACAAAAACTTCCTACCAAAACCAACTACAAAGACAAATGAAGCTAATAATAGGTATCAGGAAAAAAGCTTTTATTAAATGAATTCTGTAGCCAAGTAAAGAAAAATAATTTTTTTTTAAAGATTTTATTTATTTATTTGACAGAGAGAGAGACAGTGAGAAAGGGAACACAAGCAGGGCGGAGTGGGAGAGGGAGAAGCAGGCTTCCCGTCAAGCAGGGAGCCCGATGCGGGGCTCGATCCCAGGACCCCAGGGTCATGACCTGAGCCGAAGGCAGACACTTAACGACTGAGCCACCCAGACGCCCCAAGGAAAATAATTTTTGGTTTGAAGGATCAGAATATTCTCTTAATTTTCTGGATTACTATTGTCATAACTAGTCCATGCGCTGACAGCTGATGCACCTAAGCCTTCAGTGGGAATTTCCTGGACCGTATTTTGACTTTGTATTGAAGATTCGATTAGAAGATACACAAGCATTTTATAAGTTATCTGAGGTAACTTCTGCTGTTAACAACGTGTAATTTGGGGATTTCACAAGTCAGTTCAACCAAAGTCATAAATTAACGACTTCTCACCTACATGGGTGGACCTGAAATCAATCTAGTATTTGCTCAACACACATAAGTCAAAGCATCTGACTGGGGCAATGTGACATTCAACAGTTACTGTGCTTTTCAATTTCATGTGAATATCCCTACTTAAAATTTTCTCCATGGTCACTTTCTTCACAACTACCAGCTCAGAAAGCTATCAACATACCATTATTACTTGGTATTTGTAATCAAGCACTGTTTTTGGCAATGTGATGTTTCTCATTAGTTTTGTTTTTTTTATGATGCTTGTAGCAGACTAAGCACTTGGATTGATTGACTTTGCAGTGTTGACAGTCATAAATAAAACCGAACTGACAAGTAAGAGAGCTCTGGTATTTACAATGACAAGTTTAGGTTTTGCTTGTGACCCTTTTCCTGTCTCATACAAATAAAGACACAGAAAATTTGTGGATAATTGAGAGTTTATATTTTTTAATAAACATATAGTCCTGCCAAACATTTGTTTTATATTGCATAAATGCAAATGCTTAGTCAACTAGAATGATAGCATTCTCATATTAAGTTGTGCATTTAATATCTTTGGGAATTATTTTATATTTACATTTATGGATTTTTTTTTCCCCCATGATATCAAAACTCTGCCTATATAAAGAAACTTTTAGTAAGTTTCTAGGTAATTCAAACTGAATTAAAGCTCCTAAAATTTTTTTGTACTTGAATTATTGTTTCCATTTTTTTTTTTTCCATTTTTTCCCAGGCTTCAGGGAAATGTTCTCTTTTTTTTTTTTTATTCTTGTTAATCCCCATACATTACATCATTAGTTTTAGATGAAGTGTTCCATGATTCATTGTTTGTGCATAACACCCAGTGCTCCATGCAGAATGTGCCCTCCTCAGTACCCACCACCAGGCTAACCCATCCTCCCACCCCCCTCCCCTCTAGAACCCTGTTTGTTTTTCAGAGTCCATCGTCTCTCATGGTTCGTCTACCCCTCCGATTTCCCCCGCTTCATTCTTCCCCTCCCGCTGCCTTCTTCTTCTTTTTTTTTTTT